>NW_009647512.1:1739365-1789414 GCF_000708025.1 Charadrius vociferus | reverse complement strand
GAAGAGCGTGAGGAGGAAGGAACGAATGGCGGACAGGGACTGCTACGGGTTGACAGCAATCCCCCATTCCCAATGCCCTTCCACCAGGCAGGGGAGAGGTGGAGGGGTCGGGAATGAACGACTGAACTTCAGCCTTGGGGAGGAAAGAAGAGGGGTGGGGGGAAGATAGTTCAGCTTTTGTCTTTGTTTCTCACCATCCAACTTTATTCCAATTGGCAATAGACTAAATTAGTTTTCCTAAAGTTGAGTCTGGTTTGCCAATGACGGTAATTGGTAAGTGTCTTCATCTCAACCCATGAGCTTTTTCACCTTAGTTTCTCCCCCTGTGCTGTTGGGAAGGGGGCTGAGAGAGCGGCTGGGTGGGTGTCTGGCTGCCCACCAACCTCCATCCGCCACATCGCTGCACCATGGCTACAAACAGACCTAACCGCATTAAAGAGAATCTCAGCCTGGATTATTTATCATCATTTCTGTCATGATATATGAAAACACCTAAAAGATCTCCCTTCCCCATTTATCCTCTGTCTAATGAAGTCCCTGACAGTAACTTTGATTTGTAAATCTATAAAAAGCTTTCTGATACCCAAAATTTTGCATTTTCAGCCTCCTGCCAAGAGACTGGGTTTTTTCATAGCTAACCTTTCACAGTTTTTCTCCCTCCCCTTAAAAACAAACAATGGGTTCCCAGGAATTCACTGCTACCAAGTCCATTTTCAGAGTGAAGAGTTTATCACTTAACATAAACTTCACTTGCAAAAGCGATCATTTTTTCAGTGTATCATTCCAAGGTTTCATTTGATCAACGATAATTTATTCTCTTTTGTATAGGCATAGAGCTGCAAACATTCAAGTGCCCAAGGCCAGCCACTGTTGACACGTTGACATTTTTCTTACCGATACACTATCTAAATCAACATGCCTTTTCTGCTTTTTTCTCCCCCTGTGCTGTGGGGAGGGGGGCTGAGAGAGCGGCTGGGTGGGTGTCTGGCTGCCCACCAACCTCCATCCGCCACATCGCTGCACCATGGCTACAAACAGACCTAACTGCGTTAAAGAGAATCTCAACCTGGATTATTTATCATCATTTCTGTCATGATATATGAAAACACCTAAAAGATCTCCCTTCCCCATTTATCCTCTGTCTAATGAAGTCCCTGACAGTAACTTTGATTTGTAAATCTATAAAAAGCTTTCTGATACCCAAAATTTTGCATTTTCAGCCTCCTGCCAAGAGACTGGGTTTTTTCATAGCTAACCTTTCACAGTTTTTCTCCCCCCCCTTAAAAACAAACAATGGGTTCCCAGGAATTCACTGCTACCAAGTCCATTTTCAGAGTGAAGAGTTTATCACTTAACATAAACTTCACTTGCAAAAGCGATCATTTTTTCAGTGTATCATTCCAAGGTTTCATTTGATCAACGATAATTTATTCTCTTTTGTATAGGCATAGAGCTGCAAACATTCAAGTGCCCAAGGCCAGCCACTGTTGACACGTTGACATTTTTCTTACCGATACACTATCTAAATCAACATGCCTTTTCTGCTTTTTAAAGAACAGCAGCTGAAAACTGTCACTGACTCAGAATTAAAAACCCATTTTGCCTTTTGCCACCACAGTGAAAAATTAGTGTTTAAACTGACACTGCCTTCAGCAGAACAGGCGCTATAGGGTGCCTGAACCAAAAACATCTGTCTAGGTACCAAAAGCTAGGTTACCAATAGTCAGGTACCAAAACTTTGCAGAGCGCTGGGACTAGGATCCTCTAAAGGCAGACAAGTGGCACTGAAACTCCACTGCTGTACTAGGCTTTTCTTCCCATGATTTCCACTATTTGACTACTCACGTACCAGTCACTTGACTCAGTTTAACCTAGTTGGGTATTATGTAGATTGCATCATGTTGGCTTCCAAATCAACTAAATGTTAGGAAATATGTTGATGTCATTCCAGCTTTATGGCTGCAAAGGTCAAACATGAGAAGTCTCGTGTGTATAGTGCATAGGTTAAAGCGAGGACGGGGACTTGACTTGCCTTCTTGCCTCTTCTGAGAGCATCATATGCTTCTGTAAGATTCCTCCAAGGAAGAACAATTTTGCCCCATGTTGTCTTCCCCTTAGAGTACAAAGCCTAGAGATTTCATTGTTTTCATGTCAGTAAAGACATAACCATCCTCTATTTAAAAAGGCATTGAATATGGCTTAGTGGAACCTTGATTTATATCCCCAGATCTCACACTTTGAAATAACTGCAATTTGAAACAAAAAGCTCCAACATTGTAGACTTTAAGCTGACATCCTGACCTGGGCAGTAAGGGACACACTGCAGGCAGCCATCACTAACTGCCTGAGCTAGATGACTTCAGTGACCAAACAGGTATTCTAATTTCTGAATGATCGTGTCAGACACTTTCATCTCTGGTGTAATTGCTTATTTGCCCTTAGGCAGTTCATTTGATTACCATTATCATAAAAATATACCTCTTGATGCAGCCTAACATGTTGGTTCAAGTACTCTTCAAATTCTTCTGGATTTCCCTCCTGTAATCAAAGCATTTAAGTTTTCGGTTTTCATAGAAGGTAAGAGATTCTGGGCTTATAATGGGAAACTGAGCCTTTGGAAGCTGAGATAGGTATTTCTGTGCTTTACCACAGCCTCAGCTCTCAGCTGAGTAAACATTTGCATTGCTAAGCCAGAAATCTCCATGCACCAACAATGGCCACCGTTGCCCAACAAAATCCCATTACTGCCAGACATCAGCAACAGGCAACTAAGTTAGAACTTCTCAGGCTATGCTTTACATGATGGGACAGTTTAAGAGCTGGTTTTAATTATGAACTTCTAAAGAAAAATAATAAAGAAAATCTGAGCAGCAAAAGCCATGGATTGAACCCTGAAAGAAATGTGGTCAGTAATGGCACCAGCACTGATTTCTGCCAAAACATTGATGGGGAGTTGCTGGTGCTGCCACAAGGAGAAGAAAAGTAACTGCTGTCCCCACATGCTCAGTCCCCTACGCCCAGGGCAGATGAAGGTATTTTTACTTCAGTTTGATGCCTCCGTTCAGGGCTGAGCCCAGATTGTGAGACACAGCAGCGTTGCTATGAATCTTGCAAGGTTAATTCAGAGCTGGTGAGATTTCCAAAGTTCTCTTCTGAGTTAGAGGTATAGGTAACACAGAATTAGATGCCTGGGAACATAGTCCAATAGGGAGCTCTTGCTATAGGTTTAGAAAATATTTTATTCATGTTAATTTAAAAATCATTTGCAGTAAAGAGCTAAGAAACAACTGGGTAATACTTACTTTTGACAAGCAATAAATAAATCAATTCCAAGCAGAATTTCAAGAAAGAATTTACTGGGTCCAGAGAAAGTCCAAAATGGAAGTACTGAGGTCCCAAACTAGAACTCTGCCCTCAAATGTGCTCAGTTAAATGGAAACTTGAATGCAGTGCAGAAGTAGGCTTCTGTGATTTGTCTCTGTGCCTGGACAGAAGTCCTGCTGGTAGTAAGCTAGTTAGAAGCAGCATGACTGGCTTCTCCACCTACTATTCTCCACAATCTCCATGCCAGGTAGATGGCAGAGGGGTGCTATCACATGCAGATGATGAAAATGACAGGGTGCAATGAAGTAGAGTTCCGCTATTTTTATTCTTAAAGTTATTCAGAGACTCACAACTGTCTCAAAGCTATAACCATTATCTCAGATTCAAGTCTGCTGTTAAAACCTCTTCTGCCTGGCTGGAAATATTACTGTGGTGCAAATAAGAATCCAAGCCATCACTCTCAATGTACCTGACACTGGACATAAAATCCATTTTCATGTCTTTGCATCAGCCCCAGATACACAGAAAGTGCCGGCACCCACAGTAAGGTGAGATGCAGTGATACCAGAAGAAGTGCTAATGCTACAATGTCAAGCCATTAGGTACAGAAAGAGATATAAACCAATGCTAGGTATCATCAGTCTGATGGAAGACTGAAAATTAAAAAAGCCAGTATCAAGGCTATTAAAAGATTCCTTTCAGGTCAGAGTCCTTGTCCCACTTTGAGGGCCTGACTACTGGAACTGATCAACGCAGGCCTCTGGAGAGATCAGATAAGACAGTTAATAAGACAATACTCTTTAATTAGGTGATAGATTCTAGTTAGGACAATGATACTATTTCAAGGGCTCACGACATTCAGATTTCTAATCCAGAAAGTTTAATGTGTGTGGCAGAGGCAGAGTACTTGATGGAGAGGTTTGTTTGTAGGAGAAGCTCTTTGGAAACCATTTCAGGAATAGACAGTGCACACAGCAGAGTAATTCCAACAAACTGCTGTCTCCCTCTCTGATGAGATCCCACAGCTGAGCACTGGGGTGCGAGAAAGTCTAGAGCTTTCTTCCCAAGCAGGTGACATCACAAGGTTAGTTATTTGAGATGGAGCCAATTCTTCAGTCAAGAACTACTTCAAAACTGAGAAAAAAACCAAAGTACTTGTACCCTTGGTACGATTATTCCTTTGATTAACATATAAATCTTGTTCTTGTTCTTGTTAACCAACATGTTGTCAATCAAGGTGTCGTTAGCAATAGTAGGCTTTCACTTCTAGCATAAGTAATTAGATTGTGCATACATAGACAATGGCTACACAATACACAATAGATTGTATAGCCATAGACAAAGTATGCCGTTATTGTCATATATTGCTGCACTTTACAGTGGAAAATATTAAAAGCCTTTGAGCATATAAGCACATAGTCCAAAGTGTTGTGTATACAGGCATAAGAAAAAATATTCCCCTGCATTTTTAATATAGAATGATGACCACCTTGCTTTCCTGCTTCCTGCCTCGTTGACCTGGCAGCACTCATTATTCCTGGAAATCATGGCATGCATTTCCTATACTATCTTCAACATCCATTCACTGTGTTTTGTGTTTTCCCTGCAGTATTGTGTCATCTTATATGATTTCCTGGGTTTTGTGGTTTTCACTTCTCCATGTTAGATGTAGCCCTTTTGAGAAGGTAATTTTTTAAAAATATCTTTAAAATCTTGTTTTGCAATCATTTTATTCTATAGGAGAGAAGTCAACCGTTTGTTCTATTAACAGAGAATCCAAGTGATATGTGTTCAAGTCTCCTGCTTCTAGTTTCCACCCTTCTACAGAACAAGCTCGATGTTTGAGGACTGGGCACACCCCACCTCTTAGCTGCATATTTGTTGGTTGGCTTACCTGCCACTGGAAAACCCAGGTGTCGCCCAGTCTCTACCAATAGCTCTTTTCCTGGAAACTCCCTAGACACAAACAGTCCAATAAAGGTGAGAAAGTATCAGATTAAAATAAGAAAGTATGCATCTCTTTCCTAGCATGGCATAGCACTTGGCAAGAGTTAAAGTCACATAGTTACTAGCATTAATTCCTTCTGGCAACTTACCACCAGTTGTTAATGTAAAGCACGACCTGGTGTCTGAGTTACACTACAGATGGCAAATAGCAACACCTCCTTGGGCAGGTGTCAAAAGCCCCCAAAATCACACTAACTCAAGTGTTTTGGAAACCTGAACTCATCAGGCAGGAGAACAGTCTCAAGCAACCCTCTTTAGTACATGTCACAGAACCGTAATGCACCCTGTTCAGTGCAAATGACTGAGACAGGAAAAAGGAAGATTACAGCTGGAACAACGGAAGCTGCTGCAGGCTTGAACTGCAACGTGCAGCAAGAAGGGCGGGTGACGTTCACAGACTACCAGCCTACCTTGCTCATGTAGCCATCATTTCCTCAGTTCTGTATGCAAGATAAAATTAATGAATTTGTGAAACAAAAATAAAGCTCTGTTAGTGGATTAAGACAAACGATTGCAGTCACAGCTGCAGAACTGCACTAGACCATCTATTGGGATTTCTGGATCAGGCAGCAAAACCTTATGCTATTTATCTTTGAGCTGTTCCAAGTCACTGTCACATATCTAATGTGTTCCAAGGATTAACTGCGTGTGTGTTGACTCTGCATCTGGTATCTATTAAATTAATACCTAAGAATTCAACCTTAGCCACTGATGAGTACCACAAAACTTGCGATATATTTCTTAATGGGGGACATAACCGGTACTGGAGGTGCATCTCAACTGCTGATTTTCAGCTTGCTGTGCCCTAAAGCATTTATGCATGCACTGAAGTAATATGGTTGCAGACTGCAGAAGCCCATGTTGCACTTGGACATGTTGTACAGAAACACGTACAGTTGCCAACTTCTGCCCAGGTGATTCTGAGACCTTATCACAGAAACTTTCTGTGACGAGAAATGGAAAATCTGAGAAAAGCTGATAGTGAGATAAAAGTAGAACAGTTACGACATCTCCAGAGAGAAAAACTGGACCTGGATGATCTAAGCAATGGAGAAAGTTAAAGATGCAGACCATTATACACCTGAATGAGCTTACATTTGCCAGGCTTTTTTGTCTGCACAGCCCAAAGAACCCAGACACCAATGCCAGTAAATAATGGGTGATGAGACTCTCTGGCTAAACACCCCAAACAGCAGCACTTTGTCAGAAAAAAGCTGACAAATCTATGTTCTAAAATGGGCCAAGTGTAGATTAGTTGCATTTTATTTTTGCCAAACACTGCTATTGAATGTTTCGAGAACTCATGGCATAAGGAAAAGAAATTCAATCACGTTATCCCATGAAGAATAGTTTTAAAATATTTTTACAGTAATGGGCCAAATTTTACACAGTACGTGTTTAAGACAATGTGAATATTTTGGCTTGCATTTGCCTATGCACTAACGCAGTGCTATGTATCTGCAAGTTCAAGCTTGCACACACCCATCTGTATGTATTAAACCTGCTTTGATCATTGCTTCTGCTCCTGTTCACTGCACTGGGACATGTATCTTGCAGAAGTAACCTGTAAAAATCACTTTCCAATCAGCAGTAAAAGCAGGAAAGGTGGAGATAAGGGAGAATGATGCCCCAGAAGGCACAGTTCAGTGAAGAAAAGAAATGTTTCAAACTGGGAAGATGTCACTGCATCCCAATCTTTATGTTGTTTGTGTATACCTGGTATTAGTAATTGGACTGAAAGCCAGCTTCATTGTCTATGATTTAGCAGTAAATCAAGGCAGGACACGAAGCTTTCTTCTGAGTCATTAAGGGTTAGCTACTAGTTTAATAGCCTGCCAGATGCTCCCTTTGGCTCGCCACAAAACCAGTTCTTTCCTACAAAGTATGATACAGACTAAAAAAGGTTCCAAGGAAACATTCATGTGCTTGTAGAAGATATCAAATTAGAAGAGCTGGATTTCTCAAGCTCTCAGCTATATACCAAGCCATGCTGGAAACAGCACTCCACTGACTTACAGGGTATGTCATTCGTTATACCCTTTCAGTCCTTGCTGTTTAATCACTGGGCTTCAAAACACACGTACTAAAGCTCAGGTGAGTCACCAACATCAAGAAAAACAAGATTAAGCCTGTCATACCCCATCTGCTCCATGCACACAAAACCAGTTGCACAGCTCCAGGACAGTGAAAGCTGTACAGTGTCAGGGAAAGAAAACTTCCTTTTTGCCATATTCTCCGTTTGCCATCTTTCCTTCAATGCAAATTAATGTTAACAGAATTTCTTGCTATTTTCTCACTTGAGCTATGTGCTGGTTTTAGGAAAATCTCACCCCAACAATCTTTTCTACAGATGGAAGTTCATTTTAGTTTACACTTCCTAGGACAGTGTCAATACATCAGGAAAGCAGCATGCTGCTTCATGTCTTCACAACACTATGCCAGCTATAAAAACAATAATACTTAAAACTCTTGTACCAACCATTGTGCTCAACTACTGTACAGTACAAAATAAAGGCTTTCATATATTTGACCTAAGTGATTCAAGATGAAATGAATTCTAGATACTTCTGTTTAAAACTGGGAAAACTGATTCTGATTTCCAAATCAGGGTTGTACATCCACCTAGAAAAGCATCTGTGTCCTCTAACTGTCTCATTAAATTAAATACCTTCTAATCATCTAATGCTAGGAACACTTCCTCAAGTAAACAAATCCATTTTAGTTGTGGACAACTCTTTCCTTGCTCTAAATATGCTATTTTGTTTGAAATCTTCAAGCAACTATATCTCCACTTAGAAGATATCTCCAAATAACTGAGTATACCTATTTTCTAATGAAGGCAACATTAGAGGAGCAGTAAAGCTGTCTATATTACACATTTCTATACCCAAATCATTTTTATGTCAGCAGCCACAGCACAGCTTTTTATAAGGCTTTTTATTCTCCTACCAGTAGTTCAAACTACACACGAGACAGATTTGCTTCCATTTTAACTCCACGCAAGCCTTATCTTAACTAATAGCACTTGCGCTTCTACTTGCAGGGATCCCAGGTTTTGTAGGTAATATCCACTTGAACAACGACTAGGAAAACAAAGACTGAAAAACAATCTAACTTCCCCCACAACCTTTTCTATATCACATAAGCCTATGTGGCACATCTCCTCTTTGAGATATTGCTGAAGCCCATGCTTTCCATTTCCTGCAAATCGATGAAAGGGATATGAGGATATCAGATATGGTATCAGCAAACATAAATTTTCATATAAGGTTCCACTGATAATCACCATTACCCCAGGAAAATTTTCTTGCTTAGGGAGCACTAAATATAAATGAAAGCATAGTGTCCATATGAATCCTAACTTTGGTAATCCATAAATACCCATGGTGGGTTTGAATTAATACCCAATTTATTTTTGTAAAGAGAGGAATCTATAGAGACTGTAAGGATGAGCCAAAATTCTCAGATAGGAGTACTAAAGACAGGCTTTTAAATCTGGACTAAGCAGTTGATCATCTCAGATGTCACAGTTTGGTTTTAGGATGCCTATTTTCAAACAGGGGTCAGGACTCATAAAATGTTTAGGATTTTAAACATGATGTGCAGATCTCACCAGGAACAGTCTCCTACTCCACTCTTGAGGTGTCAGAAATACCAAATAGTGCTTTTGAGCTCAAGGGATTCTCAATGCTGTTTGCAAGATCTGCACTTGCTTGTAAGTCAGCACGTTCCTGATCAGGTAAAGGAAGTGAGCTGAAGCTGTTCGGCTTCTGAAACACTGAGGCCCTCATCTTCTCAAACACTTGCTATACCTTTAAACAGGAAAGGATCATCAGCTCCCATGCTAAAAGCAAATAGAAATTACTTCACTGTGTGAAAACCCCCACACTTTTAAGACTTTTTATAAGTAGGCAACTCACTTTCATTTGGAAGACTTCTTTAACTAGTTTCACATACACACAAGCTTGTTTTACTACTTAATTTCCCAGGGAGCAAGCAGAAACGTTTAATAGCCAGGATGTTTGAAGAATGGTATTCTCTCAGACAGGAACTCTATGAAACCAGTTTTACCATTCTGTCTTTGCAAAGGTAAGTATGTGCAGGGTGTTGTCTGATGTTCTTGTTCTTGTTAGGAGAACACAGGGAAGGGGATACATTTATGCATCTGCAGCACGAAATTCCAGCATTTGGCAGAATATTTCCCATGTATTAAACTGACAGAGAAAATTACATGCTGTTAAAATTTCACTCAAATGAAGAGACTGCATATTAATCACTTTAAATTGCTGGTTGCTAGAAAAGGACATAAGCTGGCAAACAGGCCACGGACAGCAGTGGCTAGCAAGCTTTCCTCTTAACCTTACTTGGAATTAAGTGAATAGGTTTATCTTTCATTTTCAGTTGTGTTCTAAATTGGCCTCCTTCTCAACTTAAGTCTCCCCCCAAGGTGCCCACACAGAACCACACACAAGAACAGACACAGTCCTTTGACTTGCTCCTCCCTAAACAGAGCAATTTGCCTTATATGATGAGTCAGTTTTAGCTATAGAGGAAACGTTTGCAGCAAGTGATGTGTGAACATCTCCATGGGCAGGCTTGGGAAGGAAGGGAACTTGGCAGAAAGGAGCTTCACTGGCCAGATGCTTTTAAGGTCCCACTTGCATCGCCGCTTTCATTGCCATTTGGTTTGCTGTAAAGTTCATTTATTTTGAATTATAAGAAGGATAAATAAGGTGCTCTTTTAAGTCTTTTTTATAGGTAGGAAGCTTGGCTCCAGTTTGTATGCCACACTTTTGGCAGCAGATAGACAAAAGCCAGATTAGAGGAAGTAGGAAAGATGCACATATGGAAACTGAGGTACTTTATGACTTTGGGAAGAATGGAGATGTAATAAATAAGAAACAGAGAAGAAGCAAAATGGGAAACACTAGACCAAGCTTTTAAGAAGAGCAATTATGTGAAAAGACAGAGCAGAGACAAGCCATATCGTAGCTGTTGCACCTCCCTTCCACCTCCACAGTCTTAACAACTAAAGAGTAATGTTCTCTTTTGATCTTTCTCATTTCAGCTGATCCTTTATTATACTACGTAGAGTAGAAAAGTCTGAATGGGAAGGCACAAAAGCAGTCCTACTGCAAAATAGGTCAACATATGGCTACGCTATGAGGGCCAAGAAAACTATTCCAAAGAGTAAGAAACATGGGCTTTAACCCGCACATGGAGGAAAGAAATGAAAGGTAAGCGTCCTGGGTCCTCACTGAGTATTCTAACTACTGAGCTACTGTATAGAGAGTGAAACCACCATTACCTGCCTAGTCTTTCACTGTATGCAAAGCCCAAATCCATAAAAATATCGACCAGATAAAGCACCTCAGGTAAGATGAACAGCAGAATATCTATCTTATGAATTCCACCACATACTGAGGAACTGGGGAACTTACCAAGCAACCCCAGCTGCACAGTAACTGAGCAGAAGTTCAAAGAATTTATATTTTTAACCTTCATAAAACAGGTCTACATAATACCAGGAAAATTAATGAAATGAACTAGTAAAACTAGCATCAAACAGGGCTCCAGGTACAATCTGGGACATTGACTTATCCAAGATCAAGTCTGGTTAATATGACAGAAGGATTCAGTTCTGGAAACTCATAGTTTGACAGAATCAAACAAGAGTTAACTCCCCATAGCTCAAAATTATGCAAAAAATTTTACACTGCTACTTTGAGCTTTTGAGCTGTAGTTATTTTGCATGTGTGGGGGACAATCCTAGGAAGGGCTGAACAACTTTAGGTTGCATTAAATCATTAAATTACATTCTGTTATACTGTGTATGATATTTAGTATGCTGTCACATAATTAAAAATCTATTGTACTTCAGTATCATAATACATAAGAGGAATGAATGAACTTACAATTGTATACTTGGTATTGTCAGAACTTGGTAGAATGATTATGCTATAAAATTAGCTTTCCATTAAAGGATGTTCCTGAAATTCCTTTAAAGACAGCTGTAAGGACTACAAGCTGACATCTGCTATGGACCATGTTGAAATAGATTTTTCTGCATGTTTTCTTGTGATGCTCAAATATTCCTACTTAGAGAAGCCCGAATTTGTTTTAAACTGGTAGGGCACAGATGATTAGTTCCAGTCCCTGCAGATACAAAGAGCCCTTCTGACTATACCATGAATGAAAACATGTCCCCAACTCAAATAGGAGAAGTGACTCTGCACCTGGATGTGGAGCTGCCTCTTCTCAGAAGTACTCTCTTCTGTTTCTCCAGCAGTCCTTCTTACAGCACTTCCTTGGCACTCCTGTGCAGATATAGGAAGGAAGAAAAAAAAATAATCAATTCATCCTTTAGGGAACAAGGAGCGATCAGTACTATTGCACTTTTAGAAGACTCTAGTGTCTGAATTTTGAAAATGTTTACTTTATAGCCTGCTATGGTATGTGGGTTTCATGGTCTTGGTGGTTTTGCGCTCGCCAGGTGCAGGGATGAGGAGCAGTCAGACCTGGGCACTTGACCCAAGCTGGCCAACAGGATTATTTCATATCATGAATGTCACAATCAATATAAATTAGAAAGTTTGCTGATTTCTCTCTCCCTCAATGGCTGCCATCCTGGGAACTTCTTGCCCCAGTGCTGGACCCCCAAGGCCTGCCCTTCCTCCCAAAGCCATATCACTTGCAGCGTCCAACATTTGCTGTCCACTGCTGTGAGTGCACAGCTTCCTACTGATAGAATTGGCTGCATATGATCCTTGTATGTTTTATCTAGGCATTGGGATCAATATTGGTTCTTTAGTGTTATTAATGTGAATTATCTAATCTTACTCTATTAAATCTGTTTATATTTCAGCTCTCAGCTTTCCTTGCTTTTTCCTGATTCTCCTTCCCATGTGGGGAGGGGTCATTGTGTGATAGAATAATTGTCTAAACAACAATAAATTGTTGTGGGTTTCTCAAACCATAACAGTGACACTAAAGCAGTTCCCTTACATATTTGAGTATAGTCTTTAATTACATAACATAAAGGGTTTTTCTCAAGTTTCATGCTTCACTCAACACAGGAATGGACAATGCTCACTTAATACTTGGCTTTATCATCATTGTTCAGGGTACAAAGAAGAGGGAAGAAGCAACTGCGTCGGGCACCAAAATGTCTCTGTAGCCTTGTGTGCTATGGAGGAATAAGTGCATGCTGGTGTGGAAGAAGAGCACAGCCCATGCTCCCTTGCCAGCAGCCAGCCACTGCGTAAGTTGTGGCCTCATCTGGGTACCACTATGGATTTTCAGGAGGAGATAAGTTTCTGCTGTTTATAGCTCTGGCAACTCAAACTTCCTCGCTAATGCAGGCGCTCTTCTGCATGCCTGACAGGTTAACTGGTCCTTCTCTTATCTTCTTATGCCTGCACTCTTCCCATATCCCATCTGTCCTCAACCTGTAGTCACCTGGAGATAATGTTGCTGCCCCCTGTCTTCCATGTTTGTCCTGATCATCAGACACCAGCTACACACAAACCAAGAGGCATCAGGGGTATGTAAATACCCTGAAGTTCCCAGTCAAAACCTGAAAGGAAGGCAACAAGTGGCAGAATGCCTTCAGCTCTGAGAGTACATACCTCCCTTCAGTTCAATGCAGAGTCTTAATGAAAACTTCAGAAATAATGACAAACATTCACGTTTGACATAAGTGACATCTCTGGAGGGATAGGATCTGGTCATAAGTAAGGTTTTGCTATCTTTGTGGAAGATGAATACAGTGGGTGGAGTTTCTTTATCACCTGGCCAAAGAAGAAAGTCTCAGTGCCTGGTCTATCATCAAAAAGTACTTCTGTGAGCATCTGATAAGGGTGGAGGTCATGCATTTGTGTTTCCATTTTCAAGGCTTGTACTAAAAACCTTAAAATAATATTTCAATTGCAAGCATCATCAAGCTCCGTTTCTCTGAAGTCCCATTTATTTCCACAGGAAGAATTGCTGTTAGTGCACTCACTGATTTCAGCTGAGTTTAGCCTTAACGTGAGACAGAGGAGCAAATCTCTCTCCCCAGAAAAAGTAGCAGTACACAGAAAAGTGAAAGTAAGTCGAAGAAACTGTGAAAGAGAAAAGATAAAAAGCAAGAAACATATTAGATTGAGCTTAGTCAGAGCTGCTACTTGTCTTTATTTGGAAAACACTGAAACCCTTGCCTCTGTCTTCAGTGATTATCTGAAACCTGTAATGGTAAAAGCACACATCACGACCACAGGGAGCGTGGGATATACTAGCACAGATGGATCCCAAGTCTGGTAGCTGATTTCCTACTGCACTCTTCTTTTATCACAATGAAAGGCAAAGTAAGTACTTAGCACAAGTCGTTTTTCTTCATTCCCTATATTCTTCGTGTACAACTACACCAGGAAGCAGCTGTCACTTATTTTTACTTGTTGATCCTACAATAGTTTTTCATTATAGGCTTTTTATGTCTAGACGCCAAAGTGGCTTTATACCATTCATAAAGGGTGGAGACGTAGTGCTGAGCTCTCTGTAAATAGCTGCCAACTTCCTCTGCTCTTCCTACCTTAAGACTGCAGAAAGCGTGCCAGATATGCAACAAATGCAGCTCAGGGATAAACTGATTGCAAATACATCTTTCTGACGCATTATTGGATTTTTAAAGCTTAGTCTTTTGCTAATTCAGGAACACAAATAACTAATTGTACTCTGTCTAGCTCAGATTAAGGCTGAGGATGGATCTTGTGGGCAACTGGGAAAGAACACTGCCTTTGCTTTTATTGTGGGAAGCATTCCCTAAGTGTAACAGCATCAGAGATGGCTGAAGGGGATTGCATCTGGTTAGGGAGCAAATTACAACCATAATAATTAGCATCAAATTAGCTTCTGTCTCATCTTGAGCCAGGCAAGTCTATCACACTCCTTTTACCAGCTGCCCTCTGGTGGAAGAAGGTTCTGCAGAACAGCCTCAGGCAGGAAACCCTGGTGCTGTGCACGGGCTGGGTGAGGGCCACAGGTGGCTTCCACATTTCTGCTTCACTTCACTGGATAGGCCACTTGTGAGTTAAGCCACGAGAGACCAAATTACAAGGAACAAACCCTGAGCAGATGTCATCTGCCCAGGGGCAGGAGACCTTCGCTAGGCCAAGCAAGAGTGGTTGACACCCCTTTAGCACAGCACCTCTCTTTACGTGGCCACTTGGTTTCTGACAAGTGGGTAGACAGCACTTGCTATATTTATGTCCAAGACTTCTAAAACTTTGATCAGAATCATGTTTGCACAGCTTTAAAGGTCCCCATGTTAATCAGAAAGGGGGTCTCTAGTTGCAATTGTTATATTATTATTATTATTAAATTGAATTCTTCTTACTGCCTTCTTTCTGAGTTTGGCTACATGCTGGTACTATTTCATCTTCAGAGAGACCAATGAAATCTTTAATTGGGCAGCTCCATGCTTGGTGCTCCAAACTTGAATCACTCCCCAGTCCATCCCAATCCTCTCCGCACAGGTGACGGTTATGGGGTCATGTCTCAGGAATACCACAGAAGCTCGATCCAGAGCAGAAGAAGTGACAAAATACAGGATGGAAACCCTGCCCAGGGGTATACCAGGTCTGCAGGCAAAAGGCACGGCCATGCAAGGTGAAGGAATGGATGAGCAACGGGCTCAAACTCAGCACAGAAACATTTGAGGCAAGACATCTAGAAAAATTTCCTAGCTATAACGTCAATTACACTATGGAATAATCTTCTCCTGGAAGTGCTGGAAACACCATTGCTGGAATGGTTCATGCTTCGTCTAGGCAAGTCACCCGGGATGTTTGAAGGGAATGGCTTGGCACTAGCAGTGGGGCTGGGCTGGATGGGGCAACAGGTCTTTTTCCGTCTCTGCATTTTATGGTTCTACAAATTTTTGCTCTGTTAGAAAACAGAGAGAAAACAAAACAAAAAATTAAGAGCAAGGCCAAGCAAGACAGACAAAAAAACCCCATCAGCAAGGGGACAGCTCAAATGGCACTCAACATGGCAGGAGGAATCACAGACTGACTGTGGTGGGAAGGGATCCTTGAGTCCAGTCCCCTGGTCCAAGCAGGGCTGCCTGGAGCAGGCTGCTCAGCATCACATCCCACTGCAATCAGCACCCTCCCAGCGTGCACCCGGCCATAGCACCCTTTGGCAGGGTCAGCCCTGCTCCTCCACCTCCCTGGAGGCCCACAGCCCGCATGAGGTCCTCCTCCAGGGAAACACTGCCAAGAGGCTGGTGGGAATTAGGTGCCTGGTTTTTGCTGCTGCAAAGCAGAGGGAAAAAAACATGTCACTTTCTGATGGCCTGTCTCAGCATGTGGCTCCAGTCTTGGTTATCTAACTGCTGTAGATGGGAAAGCACTTTACACCCCTCTGGGCGTGAGAATGGTCTCAGGGTGCTCAGTGGGGAGCTGTCCCCTCAGTGTCCCACCATGATGCCAGAGGTGTTGTGCTCCTGGAGAAACTGCTGGGGCTGAGACCTGCTCCAGGTTTTGGTGTCTGTGGCCCCATAGGCCACGTTTGGCTTAGCAGCAGCAGGGGAAGAGACTTGCACCAGAGTTTTACCCAGGGAATGAGATTTGTGTCTGTCAACATGATCCCACATCCAGTCTTCCTCCTGTTTAGCCAAGCCATGGGCTGTTGGAGGAATATTTGCACTGGTGTCACCAGCAGCGCCACAGGTCCTGTTCTGCATCCTGATGGTGCCATGTCCCACAAAGCCCTAAACTGTTCTGGGAACTGGTGTCCTATGCCCACTTAGATATCTACACCAAAAAGATATAAAAGTAGCACTGTGTTTCCTCCATTGATGAAGGAAGCCACTTTGGTGTCTGGACATAAAAAGCCTATGGTGAAAAACTATTGTAGGACCACAAGTAAAAAAGTAACACGGTCCCCATGTGTTCCCACAGTCCCATACAACCAGACGGGCAGAACCCACACAAAGCTGAGAGGTCAGGCAGCGCTTGGGAAGTGGAAGAGGGAGCGCAAGATGTGGGTTGCAGTAACCTCTGTATTCTTGGCCACTTTCCAGTCACTTCCCACCACACGCATTTATGTGTATGATTAGTGTTCTTCCAGTCTTTGAATGCAGGCCAGATAATGAGTTCAAAACTCTTCATTAAAACATAATCTCTTCCTTGACTCCCCAAGTCACACCACCTACACGCACACCCCCACCCCTGGGCTACCAGATTGCCCTTCCTGCCCAGAGAGAGCTAATAACACTGTCCCAGAGCCAATTCCCCTTGGAAGGAACCACTTGTGTCACATGTGTTTGGGATCAGTAGGGACACTCTTTGCACTTGGCCTAATTAGCTCTAATGGAGTGGGAGAACAAAATCCAAACTATGTGCTTGGGCCCTCTGAATTTAATACGAGCAGTTTCTCACTGACCTGCTGGCCCCTCCACCCAAAAGCACTAGTGCCTAACAGTCTCTGGATCTTTAATAGTTCCCTGGGTCCTTCCACGCACCCCTCCCCAAACACATGAAGCCTGGCTGGGGGTGTGGATTTTTCCAGGGCTGCCTTTCTTCGCTCCCCTGCATTTGGAGGCACTGGGCATCCCTGGGGTTGCGAGTGGCTTGGGAGTTTCAATGAGAGAGATTTACTGCAGAGATAAAAGAATTCTGTTTGACATCACAGAGTCTGATCCTGATTTGCAGCAGTATTTCTTTATTATTTAAGTTGCACTGGAATACTTTTCACAGAGAATGGCTTTCTAGTGCATTACTTTCATATGGGATTTTGGTAAATCTCTCTTGAGATTTAAAACACATATAGAAGTTTATCAGTGAAGTAAATCCTTTACAACTACACTATGAAGTGGAAACAGGACCTAATGGTTTGTATTATTTCAGTATTTCATGTTGGTGTTATATGGAAATGCTTCAAGTAAGCTGTCTCCAGGCATTGACACAAGACTTAAAATCTACACACAAAATTCTATAATGTATCAACCAAATCCCCTGCTACATAAAGCCTTTAGACCACAAACACGGCAAGATTACTGAGAAAGGAAAACATATTTTTCACCACATGTTTTCAGCAGAACCAAAGGGCATGACTCAGTTTCCCTTCAGTCCTCGGGAGCACAAAGAAGCCTGACTTGCAATCTAAGCAATAAAATGGACTCAAGTCCCACACTCGCAGCACCATCACAATGAGCCCTTCATTAGCCGGCACTTCCCGTCAGACTGTTAAAGGGGACACAGGTTTACCAAACAGCTAATCCTTGATAATGAAAAGTTTCCAACAAAGCCGTCTTTCCAGGGAGTCTGGGCATTTTCACATTAGCAAGAAGTGAATAGACAAAGTGGCTCAGGAAACCTGCCAAACAGTAGCTCATGCATTGAAACACAAAGACCTGCAGTATTCAGGCAGCTAAAGAAATAATACAGTAGTGTTTTGAGTTGTTTCTTGTCATCATAGTTGCTTTCTTCTTCACTTTCTCTCGTATTATTTCATGAATAGCCTTCGAACTATAAAATATATACACATTTGTCTCTTGAATTTTACTTGCAAATATAAATCAGTCTCTGCACTGCCTTATCCCACTCTCCATGTGAGACAGAGGTTTGCTCTTTGCTGTGGGCCTCTTCTGGACACATGCCACTTTTCTTACTATCAGTCCCTAAGCAACTGTAACACCATTGACTGCTACCCATTCATTTCCTCAGGGTTTTGTTTTATTTTGGTATTTAATAGGCCGACAATTGGATCCTTTCCTTTTGGGGTCTATTTTAAGAAGGCTTTGTTTAATCAGATGCAATTAAGCATTTGTGATCCAAGGTAAGTATTTTTCCTTTAGAATTGTAAAGGCAATGCATATTATTTGGATTTGGGTAAAGAATGTCAGGATTAACATCAAAACATGAAATATAAGGATTATGGAAACATCTTTTCTTTTTTACAGAAGGACACGGCAAAACAAATTCAGGGCGGCTGAAGAAGCAGTTCACAAGGACAGAGAAGCTGTAGAGTGGGCAGGTTTGAGTATGTAAGCACAAGGTGTATATAACTCTCAGTGCACAGCGGAGCTCTGGGAGGGACCATGCCACCCTCGTTCACCTTCCCTGCAAGCAGGAGGAGAGCACAGCATGTGTGTGTTGTACCTTCTCGTAAAAGAGAGCAACACTTCAGCACACACAAAGCAGTTCTGGCTGTTCCCGAGTTATCCATCAATCCCTTTATTTTTTCTTTACAATGGCATATGAAGATACTGTGGACTTCACCTGGGAGCACCTGTCCCTCAGTCTCACGTGTATGGTGGAGCAGAGAAAGGGAGCTTGTAGAGAGGAAGATAACTGGTGTAACCAACCCAGCACTGAAAACTCTTGAGACAGAACTAGGCTGACACCTGATGGTTCAAGTTCAAGCCTGAGGACAATTATGCTACTGCTCATGCTGGTTTGTAGATAGACAACTCCACTTCCTATGTCAGTCACTGTAAAGAAGGAGCTTTATGTCGACACCCATTCAGGTCTAATGAGTTTATATTCCAGTAGGATTGGCCAGATCACGAATTCAGCTCAGAAAGCCCCTGCCATGCCGCCAAAGCAGTTCCCTCTGCAGCGGGCCGCCTCAGTGCCAGCAGCCACCAGAGGGCAAGCTGCCCCTGCGCCAGCTCAGGCACAGGGGAGCCTTCTCCTGACACCGCTTCACCCTTCCCATTTTATTCAAATACAGCTGAGCAAATACATTTTTGGACTGAGCTGGGGCTGGGGGAAAGGTACTAACCAGCCAATGTTGCCTGGGAGGGAGAGAAAGGTGAGCCAAATATCAAGAGTCCGTCCAAATCAGGCTCTGGAAATGACCCTATTTCAACCCATGTAGTCCGTTACCTTTCTACAAAACATTCTTGGAATACAAAGGTTGCAACCATTCTAATTTTTTATTTTTCTAAACTAAGTCACTACGACTTGCAGTGAAAGGGTAACAATGAGATATGCTTGAAGCCATAGGCACGGAAGGCCTGCAACTCAAGATGATGCTCAAGAGATTTTTGTGCTGAGCGACCAGCCATAACATGGTGCTGGTGGTGATGTGAGGCTTTGCCAGGAACCACAGCTGCTTTGCCAAGAAAGCTCCAGCTTGTGAGGGAAGAACACTCATATGACAGTCTACTTTCATAGTAGTCTGTTGACCTCCAGGCTGAATCTGACCCATCATCTTGCTGAGTGTTTCCTAGCATGCCTGTGGGTGTACAGGCACAGTCATTTTCGGCTTGCTGCTCTATCCCCACAGCAAGAGGGGACTGCCATCTCTTGTCCCCCAAGAACAGCCACAAGAGTGCCCCACAATGGCATTCAATCTGCTGCCTTGTACATGCTCAATCAGAGTGCTCCAACTATTTCATACCATGCCCATCACTGACAGTTAGGATCAGCCTTACCACCGCTACAGGCATGCCTGCTTCCCCTCTAGCCCGCCCACCTTTTTCCCATACTGACACCTCAGGTGAGTCTCACAAACTCAGCTGAAGTGCAAAGGAGTGGCTGAACCCCCTCCTTGTGGCCTCTTTCTGCAAAGTGCCTGGGACTCGTACGCTAGAAACCAGCCAGTACATTTCAGCTCCACATCCCCCACGTCCCTTCACTCCCACCCATGGTTACAGACCATCAGTTTGCAAACAACTATCTGGAACATCTCTACTTCATGACAGAGATGTACAAAATTGCGTTAGTGCTTTGAGCAAACAATACAGCAGAGATTAAATCAGGTAGCTCAGGCTGGTTGAGAACAACCCACAGTCCAACCAAGATGAGTAAATCCTTGCCTTAGAAGTCCAAGGCAAATAAGTGAGATTTGGGTCTCAATTTTTCTACAAGATTCTCTACTTAGGAAAAAATAGAAAGCATATAAATCACTTTGAAGATCCAGGGACTATGTCTGGGCAAAGAATGTAAAATAAGGCTTACCATCAGAGCAGTATGATTTCTGCAGCCTTTAAAGCTATGTGACATTGAAGATTTGCCATTTTGGGGTCCTCTCCTTGTTTATTTGTCACAATAAACTAATTGAACCAAAGAAATTATATCATTTTCTCTTTTGAACTAAATGAATGGATAATCCTCATTTGCATTTGGCAAGCTAGCATAGACCATTCTCCAGTCTTGACAGATATTGCATATAATGGTCTCTTTTTTGTTCAGCTCCACTGTCCAAATGTTGAAAGAATCTTTACACATTATACTCTGTTATGAAGACAAAGCTAAACTGTAACTGAGGGTTTGCATCTATGCAGCATCTCTGTGCTCTGCTAAAAAACAGCTTGTTCCCCAAGAGGCAGAACTGATGAAGCCTGGTTTCCTACAGATTTTTGTCCCCTAATAGACCTTCTAGTCATCCCATTAGCTCTGTTCCCATCCATACTCCTTACACATTACCCTGTCAATACGTAAATGCTGACTGGCTATATGGGACTTGTCAATAAAAGCACACACATTTGAAGAGTTCCCTCAGTAGGAGCACTAATGTAGACATTCCTCTTTTACTCAACTGCCAGTGATCATGAAACTTGCAGAAAGCTTTGATACTTCTACCTTGTTTTTAAATTTGGTTAAAAATTGTCAGTAGTTTCAAAAGTTACAGGCAGAGACAGACAGAAATGGGTCTCTCAATTGCCTCATTCCCTTTGGAATTAAGCTAAAAACTTACTAAAAAGTGATTCTTCAAGTTCTTGAGGACTGTAAAAGATGGTCCTTTGCCATTTCAGGAGTTAGAGCATTCACTCTGATACTGGGTACTGCCCTGGTACATTCCCTCACTGCCTGTTTTGGGACAGTTAGGACTCCCAATAAGCCACTCCTTGCACTGATATGATAGCAGCAGAGCTTAAGTTTCCATGGACTGGTATACATGTACGGACAGAAACACAACCATAGCCTCCAGGGATGCAGATTTTGATAAAAAGTATTCCAACCCCATGTGGAAAAAAAATCCTACTAAACTCTGAATACAAACACTTTTAATCAGTGTCAAGCAATCATTGTGAAGTTTGAAAGAGCAGAAAGTGGTGTATAGAGACCTATAGAGTGTGTGTACTGTGCTTAGTATGCGAGTTAGAAAGGCTGGACAGCGGCCATTTCAAGTACATAATACCTTAAACTAGGTGTTGCAGGGAGAGAGCGCTGGATTCTTAGGGATTCTCTTTGCAAATGATTGAGGGAGTTTACTTTATACACCTTCATATATTTGCTGCAGTGTCTGTTGCAGCACCACAGTCTGAATTTATGTGTTACACAGATACTCTGCAGACATCAGCATGTAATGAATAAACAGAAAGGTATAAAAAGTATGAGTATGCTCACCAGATACAGGCTGATTGCAGAAGAATCTTCCAGGTCAATACTGCAAAGTGGTGACATCAGTGAAATCTCTCGACAATGAAATAGATGTAGGACTTCTGAATTACTTTCTATCTTTCAAAATAGTGAATCTATCTTTCATCTGGATGGTGATGATTAAGCCTGGTTTCCTGATATATCTCATGCTGTACACTACACCAGAAGTGTTCACTGGACTGTAAATCTGTGTTTGGAAAGCAGATTCCCTATTCTCTTTATAGCATAAGCTGTGTGAATAATTGCACAGACAGTAGCTGCAGTATACTTGCTACAAACAAGCATTAGCACTTCATCTTCCAAGGTCTGAGCACAGTTTTTCCTTATTATAGGATCATAGAACAGTATAGGTTGGAAGGGACCTGTAAAGGTCATCTAGCCCAATCCCCTTGCAATGAGCAGGGACATCTTCAACTAGATCAGGTTGCTCAGAGCCCTGTCCAACCTGACCCTTAATGAAACCATTACCCCCTATTGCAACAGGCTCTGCTAAAAAATTTGTCCCCATGTTTCTTAGAAGCCCCCTTCAGGTACTGAAAGGCTGTAGTAAGGTCTCCCTGGAGCCTTTTCTTCTCCAGGCTGAACAATCCCAACTCTCTCAGCCTGTCCTCATAGGAGGTGCTCCAACCCTCTGATCATTTTTGTGACCCTCCTCTGGACCTGCTCCATCAGGTCCATCTCTCCCTGTGCTGAGGGCTCTCGAGAGCTGGATGCAGTACTCCAGGTGAGGTCTCACCAGAGTGGAGTAAAGGGGCAGAATCACCTCCCACAACCTGCTGGCCACACTTCTTTTGATGCAGCCCAGGATACAGTTGGCTTTCTGGGCTGCAAACGCACATTGTCGGCTCATATCCAGCTTTCCATCCAGCAGTACCCCCAAGTCCTTCTCGGCAGGGCTGCTCTCAATCCCTTCATCCCCCAGCCTGGGGGGAGATATACCTTATAATCTGAAGTACCTCACATACTTTGATGTACATGCTGTGTACAGTCCAAAGTCTTACAAAATGGTTCTCCAAGAAAACCTGGTGAAATAACAATTTAATAGCTTTGTTTGTATTTGACTTAAAAAGCAATGTATCCTGCAGAATATGCATCTTGATTATGATTCTGAATCTGCACTACAAGTCCCCAGTGGGAACTAAGAGTGGGTATGAAATTTCTAATATTCCATTCCTTGTTGTTTCCACTTCCCTGAATTCAAACCATAGGCCAATTTTAGTTTTATTTTAAAGGGAGACTGAAGTGGATAATCTTGATTCACTGGGGCAACAGGTAGAAATTGTAGGATCCACATACAGTGCAGTCATACTCCTCAGCAGCCTAACTTGCAATGGACCCTGCCACCTAAATCCAAAGCTAGTGGAGAAATTCTGATTTGAAATCATACTGGATCAGGTAAAGCACCGGACCGGAGCACAACTTCCCCAGGGACCTGCTCACTTTGTCACCTGAAAGAAGACAGGAACTGAGTTCAAGCAACAAGAAATAAAAGACTTTGGACTCCCAAGTTAGCACAGCATTGAGAGGAGGAAGGATGTCTTTAAGCCATAAACTTTGCCCTCACTGAGGGACACTGAGATGGAAAAATGAACAAGTTGGCCCTCCATACCACTGAACAACCAAGTCTTGCTACAAACTCCAGAGAATGAGAAAACCACCACCCAAAGCAGTCATCTACCATGAAGGAAGTATCTTTACAAGCATTTCAGTGCTCTTTATATAGTGCCTAGCACAGCCACAAATGGACTTGTCAACACTAATGTAAAATGGAGACACTGAAATGCACTCTACCCCTATGCTGAGCTAGGAGGAGCTAGGTCAGGTTCACCCTGAATAGGAGTTACTGTTTGCATAACCTGCAACAACGGGGAACATTTCACAAATGACTGAAGAACACCAGAGCAGCAACATGTAAAGGAAGTAGCTCTGTGCTCTCCCTAGGCCAACTCCTTGTCCTTATTGACTGTGAGCCCAGGGCTTTACAAGCCAGTTTCTAAAGGAAGTGAGCTCTGCACCAGACAGGCAAAGAAGACACTGCACAGAAACCGTTATAAAAAAAAGAGGCTACAGTGATGCAAGCCTAAATGTCATGCTGTAAACAGGGGCTTACTGTTGAATACACCTGGCTTATATTTACTACTTTGAACAGATGCCAAGGAAAAGCCTGCATTTGAGTCAATCTAGTCTGAAAATAGTTATAGGAAATAATATTGTGGGTTGTTTTCAAACTTTGGGATTCATTCATTCCTAAAATAAAGAAGGATAGACATTATATGAGTGTTAGGTTATCTGCATTCAGTTCCTTGCTCTGTCTCAGATTTTCTGAATGACCTTGAGCAAATAATTCACTGTATCCATCCCTCAGTCTCCTTTTGCTACATCACAAAAGATACTGGAAGACTGAATTCATGGAGAAGGCACTCAAACACCATGGCGATAAATTCTATTACAAAGAAAAAGTACAGTCCTATTTAAAGGAAAAGATAATGCTGTCCTGACTTTCTGCAAACTATGTGTTCTCCTGAAAGGTCTCCTCCTCCTAGATCTTTTGCTTCTTGTTCTTTACCAGAAAAGCTTTTTTCAGCCTTTAGCTAAACCATCTTTAGCATTTGCAAAGTAACAAATTCTTTTTCAGCATTCTGTTTTCCTTCTTTGCAAATGACATAGTCATCTTCTAAGTGCTTCTTTATATTAAGAGTTAATACAAGTTATCAGAAAGCTAACGGTGAATTTATTCCATACCAATTCCATGTTTAAATTAAGTTTGGCCAATGACACAAACTCATTCTCTAGACTGCAGAGCAAGTATCTGAGAAGTATGATCGTTGCATGCAACAATTTCAGCTGTCATGTACTCACAAACACATATCACCAGTGTACTCTTTCTACAACAGCCTTTGAAGTACCAGAATGAAAGCAAGTTCTAACTGCAGACAAATGAATCCAGATTCTATATTTTCTTTCAGGGCTTGCACTGACAGCAAACAGAGAATAACCAGCACTACACTTCATCAACTTAGGAGAAAATATTTGGCACAACTCCAACACAGAAGGCCATAGAGACCTGTAGCACCTTTGTAATAATGATTCAGGTAACAAACAAACAAGACTGATTACTTAGCAGGCCTTTTTGCTGGTATTTAATCAAACACAAAAAAAACCACAGAAGACAGTATTTGATGATGCAGGGTAAGAGCTCATCTCTATCTAATAGAAATATATTTCATTTGTATTGTGAAATGCCAGCTTTTGCACAAACGGTTCTCATAGCCCGCTGCCTGGGGGCAAGGATTACTGAAAATACTTTCTGGCCAGTCATTTCAAAGATAAGTATACAGCAGTGTCTGAACTGGCATACCTGCTACTAAAGTCTGCATGGCTTCCCATACAATTCTGGAAGCTGGAGTTCTATTACTTCCAGATGGTAGTATATTGAAGTTTTTTATGGAGTCCCCTAATAAAATGAGGTCCATATGGGTTCAGTGATCATAGCTATCTCCAGTATGAACAGACTCACTGGTACAGACCCACACCAGAGTAGTCTGCAAAGTCTGTACTGTTAGCTACAGGACCCGCATTTGCTCCGAGAATCTGCGTAGCCAAAAATATCAGCCATTACTTCACATCTATGTTCCTTAAGGGAGGGATTTTCAAAAATGCAAGAATAACATTCTCACCAAAAGCCTTCTTGACCTCTCAAAATTTTATTCTATACTTACGAATTCCAACAGATATTTCATTTGCTACACTGCAAATATGAGAACTCATGCTCTGCACCCGCCACTTGTGGAGGTCAGTTCTACAGCTATTTTGACTGCATGACCACACTGACACGTGAGATTTTACAAAATGTCCTTACACGGTTAATCTCTGTGTATCTCCTTCCATGTTTGCTGCCAAAAGAAACACATACTCTTTCTCCACAAAAACATGCTTGAACCAAATGCAGGCTTCTCATATTCAACATAATAGAAACTCAGGACATCATTATTTATATGAGATCTTTAATTTCTATTACTTTAAATGTCATTGTGCAGCTAGAAGACATAATCTGCATAATTAAAACCCAGAAGGAAAAAGTGAATGTACTCTGTGGTTAAATTTCACTTGCCAAACACATAAGGTGGCTTCAAAGGCATTTTGCATCTCCTTGGAAGTTTCTTATACAGTGTTTCACAAAGAGGTCACTGCTCTTTAACCCACCGGCTGTCACCGTACCCCTGAGAGGACTCTGCTTCCCTGAGAAGTTACTACATCCCAAAGCACAAGTGGTATGAACACCAAGAAAAGGAGATACAGAGGACAGATGTTTGTGCTGCATCAGACAAATTTGCTAGTGATTGGTGTGAGCTGTTTGGTCCCAACATACTAACTTACTTTACTCCATCTGCTGCAATAGCTACAAACACATTCAGTTCAGTATTTCCCTCTAGGACTGCAATGATTACTACACGGTAATGTCAATATAAATGGAAGAAAAAGAGTTCTGCCTAATAGAGGAATGAGAACAGTATGCTCTCTGCTAAAATTTTCTTTGCAATACACAGATAATATTCTCTGACCAAGACATAACACTAGTCTTCTACCTCATCTTTTAAATACATCTCAGGTGTGTTAAGACAGCTGAAAGCCAAACTGGATGTAAATGATGACTGTTCCGAGCTTGATACAAAACTGTATCTCAAGGATCCTCTCCCCTGAGTAGCAACACAGCCTTTTTTGTAGAAAATAACCAAAACACAAATCAATGCCAGCGGGCTGACAACTGACACCAGAAAGGAAGTACTTCCTGACAAACAGGATGGCATGTGGAGACACTCTGCTCCCATGCCAGGGACAGCTCCCTCTCTGTCAGCTGAGGAACTGTCTCTCCGTTGTCCACTTTTACTTCAATTCCTGATTTACGCTTCACTAAACTTTCTCTGGCAGTCAGACAGATCCATTGTGTCACATGCCTCGATCAGGAAGACAAGGAGCTGACAGGAAACCCCCTTGGCTAAACAAACCCCAGTTAATGCCAGCTTGCCATTTTTCTCATCCCTGTCATCATCTCTCTGGTATGTGCTAATGACTGTAGAAGATCAAATTGCTGGCAATGGTCACAGAGCTGGCTTCTGAACTAGCCCTTGGAGTCATGGGCTAAATCATCAGCACCTGACAAACCACAGACTACTCTGTGAGATGTACCAAGACGTACCAATGCAAGGTGCTAACCAGGTATGGTCTGTAGTGGTAGGACAAGGGGTAATGTTTTTAAACTGAAAGAGGGTAGATTTAGATTAGATATTAGGGGAAAATTCTTTACTGTGAGGGTGGCAAGACACTGGAACAGGTTGCCCAGAGAAACTGTGGATGCCCCATCCCTGGAGGTCTTCAAGGCCAGGCTGGATGGGGCTTTGAGCAACCTGGGCTGGTGGGAGGTGTCCCTGCCCAGGGCAGGGGGGGTTGGAACTAGGTGATGTTCAGGGTCCCTTCCAACTCTAACCATTCTATGATTCTATGTTTTGTTCCATCAAGAGCAAATACTGCCATCCACTACACGAGTTCCACAGCATTAATGCCTTCTCTGGCTTTCCATTCCCTCGTAATACAGCACTTCGTATAAAATCAGAAGCAGATAGCAGGTCTGCTCTCCATGCAGTAACAGCTCCTCCTTCAGTGCTAAGGGCAGGAGAGGAAAAGATGCTCACCTTCACTGACTTAATAACTTCCACTGCGCTTTGACTTGCATTGTTGACTCTACTCCCATTCAGACAGAAGCATCTAGCTTGAATTTAGTGATGCTTTAAATCCAAGTCGAGAAGACACAAGCACGATAAAGCTTGAGAGCTATTGACTTTCAATCCCCTTATTATAAACAGAATGTTGGACACTGAAATACTACCTATCACCTGCAAGTTCAATTATGGAGTCACTCCATGAGATAGATTGTCACAGCACAGTACAGTTTCTGTTCTTTGCAGAGGACACTAACTTGAACTGAGTAGGTTAATGGAGATAAGTATTATATTCTCTGTCAACTGCCTTTCTTTAACCCAGCTGTCTCTTAGTTCCAGCTGCCTGCTCCTCTCCTTTGAGACCTCAGACCTTGCCTTTTTGACCTGTAATCTCTGCTGTGATTGTTAATGCCGTATTTACAATCAAAGTAACCAAATAAAACTAACCAAAACAACTACTTTAGTAAGTCTTTTGTATCAGTCTATGTATCTGGCATCTACTCTATCACTCCTGATAAATTTGAGTGTTTAGACTTGCATATTTATCTCACAGTTCTGTACTGCTGTGTTGATGACTGAATACACCCTTAAGTGGACAATTCACATTTAAAAGGAGAGACTTCGTTACGATTTTTGCCTGACTGACTTCAGAGTAATGGGCAGCTATTGTCCCACACAAATCTCACTGGCCTTCCCTCTTGTGTTAGAGAAGAGGAACTGACTGTGTACTGTACGTAGGTATATTCTGAGGAGACCACACGAGCAGACGAGCACCATGTTTTTACTTCTCCATGAGCCTCTCTGTCCATTGGCTTGTGAATAGCATGGAATATGAAACCAAGGCTCTCCTCTTGTGTGCAAGAGGTCAGACAGGTCAGCTATTGCTGTGCAAAAGATGTTTTTTACAGGACACCAGGGCCCATTGTAACTAATGCAACCTGGATAAGTCAAATACAACAAACACTTCAAGTGCTACAGCTTGCAATCATTAGAAATATACCAGAAATTAAAAGTACAAACCTGGTATAAACAAAAATCAGGCAGTGAGGAAATTACCTTCCTTCCAAAGATTGTTTTGACATCTGACAACAAACTATTCAGATCCTGAAAGGGAACCTCATTTCCATCCCAGTATTCTATCCTCTTGAGAGCCTGGGATTGGGGGGTGGAGGGGTGGTAAAGTGAAGAGACTGAAAAATGACACACGGGGGGAGTAGCCTTGCAGAGATAATCAATGGCTTGGTAATGAGCAGCCAACTCTACTGAATATTGATTAGCTAGCATTGGCAAGTCTCTGCTCCGGGGAGGTCAGCACTGCTGCCAGCTGCCTTGTGTGAACACAAAGGAGGCCTCAGCAAAAGGCAAATTCTAAATGGCAGGTTTTATATGAGAGGCACCATTCAGGCCCTCAGTAGAGGAAAAAAGCCTAAAAAGTATGGCCACAGCACTAGCAAGTACAAAGCATCAGCAGTCCCACTAACTTTTGTTATTACACTGTGCTATGAAGTGCAATCCCAGGTTTGCCCTAGCAAACCTGTTTTAAAGATCACCCCTTGCAAATATGAATGATACCATGAGTTGCCGCAGGTTTCTCTTCCCTAAAGATTTCACAGATATGTGAAATGGGGTGCTTTCACAGACATCTGCCCTCAGAAGCTTTGTCCAACGTTACACCTCAGTATGTGCAGGGTATGTTTATACATTTCAAGGTGATACCATATGCTGATACCTAGGCCAGCTCGAAGCATATGTCATGCACATGAAGCAGCACAGCTGTGTGTTAGTACTCCACCCCTCTCACAGTAATCTCTATTCCTACTGTCCCATTCAATAAATATGATTTTAGGATTTTAGTGTCTTTATTTTTTTTATAAATAGTTAGATATTAATTTTATGATTACAGGCATTAGTAGACACACAGAGAGCTTAAACTGCTGAGGAAATTAGCTATTAGTGACTAAAAGGTTATCCTACCTTTTTAGAAGCAGAGAGTCTTTTCTCATAGGCTTTCTGTGGAACAAGAAATTGTGACAGTCAGGGGAAAGAGATCTGGAAACTGTGTTCTTTAAAAAAAAAAAAAAGAAGAAAAGAAAAAAGTTCCAGTTCCTGCCTAGTGTAACTCATCTGACTTCAGTGGGGCTGTCCCAGGGTAGATTCATCCCTCTGTCTTTGCCAAAAAGAGAACAACAGAAGCCAGCCAAAGGCATCTGCTTTTGCATTTCCTCAGTGAATCCGTTCATTATACTCTCATGATGGAGAAGCTGTAAACAAAGGCACTTCATGATGTTGCATTGTGCTATCCTTAATTACATTGTATGTGCTTCATCAGTATACATGCTTCAGGGCACATTGCAAAAGCTTTTTATGTATTCAGGACTCTTTTTGAGAGGGTGGGTTAAATGAAAAGAAGGAAAATCTAACAGTTAAAACAGAAAAGGAAAATCTAACAATTACTTAGAGAGGAGTTCAGCGTAAGAGGGAGGAGAGGAGGCTTTATATACACACACTGCAATAAAAACACCACCACTAGTATAATGCCTGCCTAGCAGTATCCCAGTTAGTTTGTATGCTTTAATCCTTTCACTTACCCTTTTTCTTTAAGATTACAAGCCCTCTAAAACCGTAATCATGTTTATACGGTGCTACCACATGAAAACCTCAGTCTGGATGGGGACTCAGAAGAATTTTTGTAAAACAAAAAGTTCCATTTGGAAGCTCTCTGAGTCTGACTTTATAGAAATGGCCTGTCCGTGCTCTGACTTCACAGTGATATGTCAGGCATAACTCCCTTACCTAGGAGCATTAGAAAATTCTAGTGTCATATAATAAGTCCTAAATTCTTTATTATTTAGCAGATTAGCTTAGAGTGATTGCCAGTGTATGATGCAAGTCATTTTGCCTCCAAGAAGAAATTCTGTTTATCTTGCAAGCATTTACTACTCCCAGTAACGCTGCCTTGGATGTAGTAAGTCCAGCAAGAACTTAACACTTCTGCTGAGAGCTTTGCTTTCAGAGGTACAGAATCTGCCATCAGAACATGTATAATCCACATCCTGTTTAGAAGTATTTGTGTATAAAAAAAATACTTGAAAAAAAACCCTTAGATAACTTCTTTAAAGATGGACAGGGGAGCCGGGCATTCAAGGGTTGGAAGCTGAGACTGGGAAGAGGAGCACACAGGTAGCAAGCCAGGGTGCGCACAGGGGTTGGTGGAGAGACAGAGTTTTGTGGCAAATTCTACCTTGTATTACCTGTATGCACATATAACTACATGTGCTGCAAAATCATAAGCTTACGTTTGTTTGTTTTTTAATAGAAGTAATTCTTTGGAAGTGAAAAGAGATAATAGAATGTCACCTGTATCAAAATACACTAAAAATGGCACTCAACAACGTCGAATTGCTTTAAATGCTAGATTTCACTGTGGACTGTGGCAAAAAACAGTTTCAAAGCGCACACATCAAGGCAGCATTTGGATAGTTTAACAGCAAACTGAAAGATTTATAAACTGGGCAGTCCCACTTTTTAAAAAAATTACCCCATATCCCAAGTTTTCCCTATTATCGTCAATTACTCCTCTGCTAGAGACCATAAAAGGAAAAGTTCGGACAGTTCTTCTCTGAACACTTGCTACATAAAGGTAAAAATTGTCAGGCTTATGCTACTTGAAAAGTGTTTACGGATGAGTAATTACAGCAAAACAGTAGCTCCTTCCACTAGAAAGGACTGGACATACACATGTTGCCTTAGTCACTGCTCACGTGACAATGGACATGAGGTACTGGGGAGCAGCCAGTGATGACTGTGTCAAAGTGACAAGGAAAGTAACCTACCCATTTCTCACTAGAAAACCGGAGCCAAAAACTCTGCCTCACCTGGGCCCCAGCATCTTACTTACAGAGCATCTTAAGTAATACTTACAGATGTAAGCATCTTACTTACAGAGCACATCCCAGGAATTCCCTAACAGAAGCTGGCTCTGAAGGAAGTGATGACATGGCAACTGTTTAAAACCTTGCCATTCCAAAGCTGTGGAATTACTCCTAATATTATTACTTAAAAGGTGCTTGCATTTATTTCTCAGTCATCTTATTCATGAACTTGCCCGTCATAGAGAGAAAAGCAAGCCAGCAAAGGACATGAACAGACATTACCATATCAGAAAACTCCCTGCCAAGGCATAGTCATTCCATGAAAATTCAGAAAGGTTAGAGACTTGCTCAGCTGGAGCTTCAAAGTTGATCAATTCAGTGTAATAAAGAGGAAAGGATACCCAATGTAGTAAAATAATAACATAATACTACTTCGTGGCAAAATATAGTCACTCCATAACAACAGCTTTTGTAAAAGTCCTCCCAGCATTTATAACAATAATTTATTATAGTAATAATTCTCAATAACATCTTACCTAGCTGTTCAAATCCACATATGTCAAAGTCTTTTACAAAGAAAGGACCGCCATTTGCTCATTTTGCATTATCTAAGGTTTGACCCTGCCATCATGGCAGGTAGTCATACTGTGACTACTGGCACAAAGAATCCATGAGAGCTTCATGTACCAACATGTAGCTTCTGCAAGAAATTTTCCCCAGACCTCGCACTACACGGAACAGAACTGAGAAGCCTTTTAGACCTATGTGAAGGGATCTAATTCTAGAGGTCAAAAAGTCTTTAAGGATTATTTTTTAAAAATTCCTTTGGACTAAATAAACCAGAAGTAAAGCTCAGGAAGAGTGCCACTGAGCACCCTCTGGAATTAGTTTGGCTTTCTCCGGAGCCTGAGTGTAGCACAAGAAGTGACTTTGTTCTGAACGAAACTACCTGTGGAAAACTGGATGAGACCCACATGTTGCCTGATCAGCTCTGAAGTTTAGACACATGGATGTCACCCAGCTGAACTGGAGCCTAAGTCATCCATCCAACAATAGATGGATGCTCACCATTTCTGTGCACTACTAAGATGCCACAGCTAGCTGTACTGTGCAACTACTGAATAAGTGAAAAGTACAGAGGGCTTTAAGCAAAAGCTTCACTCTGGGCACATCTAGGTCTGGGCTGCAATGAAGGCTGAAATACAAAGCTGCATGTAGCCAAAAGTGCTGTATTTCAAGTGGCTTGGGATCAAACCCATCCTGGTTTGCACCCAAACCATATACCATTTCAGGCTTGCTTGAAACTTAGCCATCTGTGGCTGAAGGGTTCACAAACTTGAGTGAACTTGCCCTGAACTTTGCATTGGAAATGAAAACATAAAATAAAACTCTCAAATTGAAGGTTCTGCCTTAAGACATTTTGACTATCTTCAATAATGATGCCTTATAAAAAAATAATTGGTATTTTACACAGTGAGCCCAAATCCTATTCCTTATACATCCTTACCCGGATTTCCTTTCCTGTATGTCTAAGGACTTCTCCCACCTCATCAGCTTCACAGACACTATGATCTTTAAGATGAGGAAGAAGATCCTCAGCTACAGAAACACAGTAGGCTACGCATAATTCTTTCACTCACAGGAGTAAAATCCCTCCATCCCCAAAATCTTACTTAAGTAATGATAACAACACATTCTTAAAGGTTTTCCAAGGCCAAATGAAAAGTTACTTTTGATTGTTAAAGAAAGTCATAAAATAATATAGAAGAACTTTGAAAAGTTATCATGGTCCTGTCAGTAATAGTAATTCCAAGTTTAGATCCACAGATTCCATTATATGCCTTTATTTATTAGTCTGCTATATATATAGCCCTTTGCTATTCACCATAAGTTACGGCAGCTTTGAATCTTCCCAGCAGCAAGTGCCCCACTGGGTTTTTTTGGAAAAGTTCATGTTCTTCTCAATATGGTACTTTCCCTCAATTTTAGCATCCATTTTTAACACACCCACTTAAAACCTCTGTTTTAGAACAAGCACTGGAGGCCTGGGGAGCTTTAAGATAAACTGCAAAGTAGTTTGTAAAGATGAGAAGAAGGGAGAGTGAACCATCTGTTACCATATGCAACTCTTGAAGCTCAAACTGTTTAAATAAATAGGATTCAATTTAAAGCAAATTCAGTTTATCCCTGAACAATGAAGCTTACTGAAACTTGTCCTAGAATAGCCTTCAATCCTATCCAGTTTTCTCCATGCTAATTTTTAACCTGTTCTAATTGTCAGCTCCTTTTTTTTATGTAACTCCCTATTTTTTGCAAAGAAGTACCATTTTTGTAGCGGCAGTATTAAACCATTTCAAAAATTATCTTACACAAACCTCACTCCAATATTCTGAAAATGAAAAAAAAAAACAACCAAGCAAACAAAAAACCCTCACTACTAACTTCTTATAAACCATTTCACATCACCAAGGATTGCATATTTGAAAACAAATGAAGTTATCAGATTCCTAAAAATTAAATTTTTTATTCTGCACACTTTTATTTCTATAAGCCATTGCAGTCACTTCTCAAGTTTTCTACTTAACCTGAAGAACTGGCAAGTAAAAATACTTCATATTTCTAACCTTTTCTTTTTCATCTGATGATAATCCACTCCTGCTGTTGCTCAAGGGAAGAGCAAAGTGACAGCAGGATCAAACACAACATGTAAATCACCATCAGTCATTGAGGTTTCTCCTTTGATCTACTGAAACAATGATTTCTCTCTGATAATTTAACAGAATCTTCCCTGAAACTTTCTATATTTGGGGTATATTTTACAACACAGGTCCTGACCTTATTTAGGTAGGTTTGGTTTTCTTGGAAAGACTTTCTGACAGCTAATGAGAATGTAGTGAAGTACAGTCCCATGCTTTTGTGGCAATGACAGCATAAGGAAATTCCAGCTGACCAACATCCATGCCTCTTTGCGCAGTTTGTGGGACTGTGCTCTGAAACATGGCACTTCCGTGGAAGTGAAAATTAACCAGGGCAAGCGGGAGAGATGAGGTTTTCAGACATGTCCACACCTTGACTTGTTTCATTGTGCATCTCACTAAGAGTTGTGTTGCTACAAGTGTGTGTGTGGGAGGAAGAAATAAGCTATTAGGAGTTAGCTTGAGGTACTCAAGCTAAGACACTTCCTAAAGTGTACTGATGCGCTGCAAGAAAGAGTGACAATTCAACAGGCAGTTGTCTTCTCCTCAGGAGAGCGGCAAACCCAGGTTTTCTGGACAATGTGAAACATTCCACCATTTACGACCACTAAAGTTCCCAGGACATCTCGTGTGCAGATTTGCTCCGGGAGCCTTTGCCTTCTTCCACAGATTAACTGCAATTTTTAAATTATTTATTTATTTTAGGAGGCTTTCCCCTGTTTCCAATGCATTTTGCGGATGTCAGTTCCCCTGCACTCTCTGCTGGGCATCCTGGCTCGTTATTTACGAAAATACACATGGGATGTGAAACAAAAGCCTGTGCTTTTCACATGAACACTGCAGTGGTCATATCATTTAGAATTTTTAAACAAAGAACAAAAGTCAATCCAGCAGCTATTATAATCAGCATCTTTTACAGGTTGATCCCAGCTCTAAAACATTTGCAAGATGATTGACAATTCCAAGGATGAAAGATTCATTGTTTGAGAACTTTCAATTGCAAACTGATATTTCAGTTTTCCTCTGAAGTTACAGCACCTGAAAACCTTTTTTGTTTTGTTTTGTTTTTTTCTTTTCTTTTTCCAAAAATCAGACCCTTATGCAGTCACTTGCCTCCAGGAGCTGGGACTTAAATGGAAAAAATTCCAATTTGAAAACTTCAACTGCCAACATTATGAAAGCTATTTTCTTCTGAGCATTGACATTAATATTTCTTCCACATACTAGTTTATCACCCACGCGCTTCTCACCACACCTTAAGGGCCCGGTCTCTTTTTCATCCAGAAGAGACTGGCTACCAAACTGTACTAGGGTTGTCCATTTTGCTAATAGGATTATAGCAAATAATACCAACCCCCCCACACTTCTTCATATGGAAACAGCGTTAATCCCCGCTGCCTGCCCCACCCCATAACCTTCTGTCTGAGCACAAAAGCTATCTGTCTGCTTTGGCAGCAGAGAAACATTTTAAAAATGGTTCCAAATACTAGGAGGTTTTTTTTCCACCCATTCTTTTCAGTTTAGCTCTGTAGGAACACACAGACTAAAAGTATAACAAAGACTATGACATTCTCTCTCATGCAATTAATATAGGGCATTTATATTGCCTTCTGGAGAAAAACATCAAATAAAATTATCGGGAAATTTGAAGAAAGCCCAGAAGGAGCTATAAATAAAGCTGTACCTTTTCTGCTGTTAATTGCTTTTAATTTTGTGTCTCATACAATGCCACCACAGTGTACGTAAGGATATAAGATTTTAGTAACTAACTTTGCGACACAATTTACTAGTCCGGTTTTCCAGATGATGTCCAAGGGATAGACTCCTATCACCTGTACAATATAAGGGGAGGTAATACTGACCTTGTCTGACTTAGTGGGCCTCGCTTATATCAACACAGAGAGGCAGCTGGAATGGCTAAAGAAAACAGCAATGCTGACTTCAGTTTATGTTAACACATCTGGATATTACAAATAGTGGTTCAGGGTGGCAGATTCACATCCTATGGTACTGCCCCTGTGGCAGAAGCAGTATTTGATGGCAGAGTGTGGATAGGACAATTTGGAGTGGTAAACCTGGACAGTCATTTCTTGAAGATCTGCCTGTGAACTTGTGTCTGTGCTCAGAACTTGCCCCTGAACTATGGTAAATAATTCTCTTTCGATTCCTCTATTACTTGGAAGTTCTTTAAACCCCAACACTGCAATCTCATCTATTGCATAAGGACACAAAAGGTGAGCTACTAAGGTTAATGTTGCCATTTTCTTTTGCTAGAATCAAAATGACAGTCCACTTATAATGACCATAATCAAAATTATACTATCTTCTCTAATCTACAAATAAATCCACTGATTCCATCCAAAAGCAAAGCCGAGAGTTAAAGAACAAAACCTGCTTTTGACTACGGAAAAAATGCAATATATCTATTAAAACTCAAAGCAAAGGGATAGCTTGCCATTTTGTTGTTTTTAATTATCCATATTATTCTACATCACTTTTACAGGAATTGGGGTGGTACAATTGAAGGTCAGTGGCCCTACAAAGAATAGCTTTTTCACACTGAGACATACTCTTCCTCAGTGCAAATGCAAGTTTCCAAATCAGAGCCATGTGTGGAAAAAAATATATTTGTTGATATGTGGAAGTTAAAATTTTATTTTGCTCCCTGTTCCTGAATAGCAGGGTGATCTAGCTGCCTTTTAAAACTGTCCTGCCCAAGCATTTTTGTGGTTATTTATATATTGTACTATCTGGCAACTTCTTATTCAAGGCTTGCTTTTAATAACGCAGCTGTAACACCGCAAATTCTTCAATATTTGCCAATTTTTCATCCAGTTTTGTAAATAATCACACTTGGAGCGCTACACTTGAAGCATCAAGTGAGAGGTTTTATTTCTGGCCAACACCACCTCTGCTTTTCTTCCAACAGAAAATACCAGGAGGAGAAAAAAAACACAGCACCTTCTTAGATGTCTGTAATAACGGGAAACTTTCTAGGAAGAGCATCAAATATTCCAGTGTGCACAAGAAGGAGTAACTTGTTCTCAGTCATCTATTTACAGGTTCTTAATCCACCCTGTGTACTCTACTAGTCATGCAGGATTTCAGTCAATTTTTTCTAACCTAATCATAAAGTCACAGTTCAGAAACAAAGTTCTGCCTTGATTCATGAGCTCCAGTGCTGCATAAGTCTGCAGGAACTGGTCTTAAATTAATAACATAAGGAAAACAATACAGCTTTGATTGGTAGCCTTTTTTGAGAACTGTGATAGCTGAGAAAGACAGTTTCACAGAATAGCAGCTACTGAACACAAACATACATTCCCACACACAAATTAAGGTGTGGTAATTTTAAGAGAATGAGGTTGTAAAAAAAAAGAGTGTGGCTGGCTTTTCCAGCGATCATTCCCCGTGCTTTATAAAGAATGTTTCAGAATTGTTCTGTGTATCAGTCTTTCACAGTCTGCACTCTCTGAACACACTGGTTGTAGCTCAGAGCTGGATCCAGGAGATGGCCTGATGAATACTAAAGATACTGGAAAAATTTAAATTCTTGGCTTTTTGGAGTGGGGAAAGAAAGAAGTCAAACTCCCCGGCACATGCTGAATGATTTACACTGCCCATAAAAACTGAATCACTGCCCAGAATGTGAAACCAATCTGAACCAAGCTCACTGTCAGGTCCAATACATTCCCATTTCCCCCCACTCTTCTGCATTTCCATTGCTTTGTCTCTCTACAGCATTTGGTCCTACCCCGCACTGTACGTACTATTCCAATATAAAACAGGCTACTTAAATATTTCTGGCCCAAACAAATCCAGAAAATTTGAGCAATAAATTAAAGGAAAACTGAATCAGAAATATTTCCTGTGAATAAAATAAGCCCCACAGAACAGCTTATAATGTTTTAGGGGTTAAGAGTGTATCTAATCAGACTGTTCACCCTAGCAGCTTGACCCGAAATAGAATATCGGCAGTTTTGACCAAATAAGTGGAAGGAGATTGAGTATTCTGGCTGACACATCTGAGACAGCTTAAAAAGTCAGCGTTCCAAGGGGAGGGGGGAGTGAATGTTTAGGACTTCCTGAAAAACATCCCTCTTTAGTTGTCTCCAGTTGCACTTCTTAAAAATTTTGGCTTTTACTCTGAGGACTGAAGGCTAACAGTAAGCTTCAGTGGAGTTCCATTAACAGCCAAATAAAAAAAAACAAAAAAACCAAAAAAACACTTTACTAAGAAAACACGTATTTCTGCAAGCAGCTGAACCAACATAGTCCTGTTTCCTACAGATGGGCAGTTCTCCAGTGTGGAAATGGAAACATTTTACAATGTTTCTGATGTTTAATAGGAGAGAAAGTTATGCAGGAGCCTTTCCCTCAGCAGGGGCATTAGCTAAGTCTCTGTTTCCACTCCCTGCTACCCTACTTCTGCCTCCCTGATGTGAACTCTCTAACTTCTACCTCACTGAAATTTTGCTGAGATTGGCCAGAGAGTTCAAAAGTTATTAGGGAGGAGTTACAGACACAGCAAGATCATGTAAGCATATCAAATAACAACAAAAAAAATCTTGTAATTTCCAGCAAACACTTATGTTAAAGTAGCTGGAAAATAACTGCGAAGAGAGCCAGCCAGTTCCCATTGCAGTATTTTCATTTTTTGATCCAGCTGCCACCTACCATGGCAGGACAGGAAGGATGGTCCACTGCTTAAGCCCTTGTCTCACACTCTGTGTAGCAAGGTTCAGCTCCTTCGTCTGCCAAAATCTTCCCATGACCATAGTAAGTTATGTCAGGAACAAACTAAAAGAAGTGATAGGAACCTCAAATTGGGTTTTCCAGAGCCAACCTGCTTAAAACTTATAATAGTTAAGCATTCTCAGCAGAGTACATGGACAGTGTTAAAAACAGAGTAACCGCACGTTTGGCAGGCAACAATCATATCTAACCACTACCAAATAGTGACAAGATGTATCTGAAACCCCTTTCCCCCTTCACTAGGCAGCTTTCTTAGGGCTAGTCGTTTGGAATCCAAAGAGAGATCCCTCTCCTGAAGAAATTACCAATGTCTTTAACTTCCAACCTGCTGTCTATAGATTCTGGGATGAGAAATAAGGGATGGAATACATAAGTGACATCTCCAAAAGGGACCACATTTCCACTGAAGATCTTTTAGAAGACAACAAATAAGAAAAGGCTAAAAATTGCCTCTCTGCATCCTTTTTTCCCCTCAAACAGATGGCAAAAGCAGGCAGGCAGTGCCTCCACACTTCCTTGTGATCACAGCCTAATGGCCACAAAATTCATTCACAGTATAGGAAAACCAGGCTCCTCTTTGCCCTTGAAAGGGATTCATCCCATGCTGTTGAAGAGGCTGCCCTTACCACTACCACGTACATACAGAAATATAATCCAGCTCTACAATATTTATAATTGGGAGTAAAGATCAAAATTTAAAAAAAAAAAAAATCAAACTGATTTGTTTACAGGCAATGAGCTGAGCCAAGGACAGTAAGATTGTGAATACAGAGTAATAAATCAGTTGCGTAGCTGAGAATTAAGCCCTTATGCCCTAAACCATAGGACAAAGATTTAAGTACTTTTATCTTTCCTTTGGGCTTCATTCTGGTAGGTTTATGTAGCACGTACAAGTTCATAGCGTTCAAGTCCTTATGCAGCAACAGCAGTTGGAAGCTCCTTAGAACCAAGTACTCAAAAGTATGCACACAGACAAGAAACTAGATTACAGACAGTAATTTGCCTTTTGTATGCCCTTTGTATGGATTTTAGACTGTTAAAAGAATACCAGGTGAGCTGACAGAAAATGCTTAAGGTATAGTAAGTAACAGGGAAATCACATGCATTAACCAGCTGGTTTTGATATTCAGAGGTATTATATATTACTGAAGAGAGAATCAATTCAACTAAATTTATGTTATATCTGAATTATAGCCTGCTTCTATTTTGAGGGAGTTCTGTTGTTTAATCTCTTTCGAACAAGCTCACCTATTAACTATTGTCTATTTTGTAAAGTTAGCGTAACCTGAAAACAGTATAGAACATGATGTCCATCTCCCTTTGTGGCTACCTTTTGTTTCAAAGTGTCTCAGAAGTCTTTATCTTAATGTTATTTAAACTAGAAAGGTATCAGCTTATTTAAATCACTATAAATCATACTTACACATAAAAAGGGTATGGCCCACAGGAGACTTCACTAATTCAATCATTTGTTTCTAAAACTTTTCTCAAGTTTATAAATCTGTTTGTTTCTTTGTGAGCAAGTACCTTTGGACACGATACAGGTAAGCAGCTGTGAACTGGAAAATGAATAGTTTGTTTATGAGGGGAGGGACTAACACTAATAGAATGAGGAGAGACTGTGTTTAGCAAGTGAGAAACCAGACACCAATCTGTGTGTACTCTCATGCAGTTTTACACAAGAAATTTAGTTACAAATTTAGTCCACTTGTGTGCAATAGCAACACATGTAATAAAAATGTCAGGGAAGCACAGCCCAAGTCTGAGATCTGGCAGCAGACCTGCCCTCACAGGGTCTGCAACTCAGCCTTATAGACCCAAAGGGTTCCATTGTGAGTAAGGGCTACGGAGTGCGAAACCTGTTAGCCCAAGAGGAGAATCTCATAATTTAATGAGACAACTACCTTTGATAATATATGAAATATTAGAAAAGCTCCATTTACAGACAATCTGTAATATTTAGCCAAATGCATCTTTGTACAGACCAAAAAGCTTAACTTGTTCACAGGCATCTATAAATGAGTGCCTAACAGTCCTTTCTTCGCAACTGTATGGTAGTCATAAATGGGACTTGAAAAGGACAACTGGCTGAAAGGGTAAGCCTTCTGGCACATGGAACTTCTAGAAAGAGTCAAAGTCTTTTCTCTCATCCCCAGAAGTTGTGGTGACCCCTAAAAACTGAAGCCTACCTTGGGGACACACAAGTGAGAAGTTTCCCAGATGGTAGCCTGTAGAAGACTGCGTGAGCTATGTGGCTCTCTCCACACCAATTACAGAAAGGCCACACAACTCTATTTCCCCTTTTGGGGTAGCACTGATAACAAGTGATAGGGAGCTCCTGATACTTTCCACGTCATAAGCACCTGGAGCCCTATCTGTAGCCAAGAATTGGAGTAATTTCGACGTACAGGGGATGTACACAGGCTGTAATAAAGGGTGCCTCTGTAACACAGCAGCACCATTTCAATGCTGCTGGCCTTCCCTCCCCTCCCACTAGGGCAGGCTTGCTAGGTTCTGCCAAGCTGCAGAACCTGAGAAAAGGCAACACTGTGCTGCTTTTGTTCTTGTGAGGGGGAAGGAGAAAAAAATTAGCACTTTTTGAATGGATTAGGACTTGGAACAGACTGAACTCATGGAAGAGTGTCAGGAAACAAGAAAATGGGGTCTCAAATCCAAACAGTATTTAAGAAAGCTCAGCAAGAAAGAAGCATTAATAAATTATTAGATCTTGCTATAATAAAGAGGTTTAGTTATCCTCTCAGCTTAGCCAGGGTATTGTAAGATTGTCAGAAAGCTTTCTGAAGAAATCTGTGATTTTAACGGAAGCTACATTACCTCTCTTCACTCTACTTTCATGGAGTATGAATTGTTCCCTCCACAACTCGAAGGACTTAGATGCACTGTGCAAATATAATGCTATATTCAAGCAGATACAATCACAAGCAGAAGCACCTCTCCTAGCTTATGTATTTTAGAAACTACTCCTGTCATTTAATAAGTAATATCCACACAGAAATGGAGCAACCATGGCATACTTCAGACATATGATTCTAAATGAAGCATTGAACAATACTGTGTAATTTATGGTTTAGCCCACATGGAGAAATATGTATAGGTATGGGCTTACTTGGAGAAGGACCTAAGCAAGCATTAGTTCTCCTCTGTTACACACTGTCAGTTCCCGCTTCCCTGCATGGTAGTGACATTTCATGTTGTTCCTCACATCAAGCTGTAGCTTCTCTGTAACAGTCCAACCCCAAATATTTTGTTTGCCACTTGTCAGGTTTAAAACCAACCATTTATCCTGAAGGATAATGTGTCCACAAGACCATTGTGTGCATGCCACTCAATGTTTCCTGTACACATCACAATTAATGCACAAAAAAATCTATACATTGGCAGTTGAGTCCAAGGTATTGAAGTTACCGCACACACCCAGACTGACTACTAGATGTACACCCACTAGCTCTGGCTCATTCTGTAACACAGGTATGGCTCTTAAAATCTACAAATTCAATGCCTGCAAATAGGTCAAACCACAACAAAACCAATCAAACCAATTAGAAAACAGACTAGGTGCAACCTTCCCCACCCTGGATCAGCACTCTGCAAAACCATCAGGAAGTGTGTGCTACCCCAGCAGTCTGCCTCACATGACAGCTCTGACATCTGCCCTAGGACTATTTACTCCCCCCACATAGCTGTATGGATTCCTACCCCTTTCAATTAACCTCACAGAAGATCCCTGCAGTAAGTAAGCAGAAAGATTGCAAGGAAAAGTCGTACAAATGAAAGTGTCCGTATCTGCCCCCTAATGCAAAGAATTGGCACCGCATGATATACCCTACACACAGACAAAATCAAAGGCACTACAAATACGGAATATATATGGAAACAAAGCTATCTAGCAATCTAACAGATAAAACTGTTAGTAGTGTTCAGGTTACATTTTTATGTTATGGTTTTGCGTAGCTATGCTGGCAAAAAAATAATGTAGCTGCTGCCACAAAACTGCCACACATGTAGAGATGCCTGTAGGAGAGGGCTTGTTGCTCTGAGGCACCACCTGGCCCCTCACCTGTGGTCTCCACCCCATCACCATCATGTATTTCCTATCTGTCACAGACTTCAGAAAAAAAACACACCCAGCAAATCTTGCTTTGGCATTTGTTTTGCTCTATCTGGTGATCTGCCCATCAACTAAATGCCTACAAGAGTAAGACGTGCATGTAATAATACAGAGGCAAAGGAAGACATATTACAATTCTAAATTTACTAATGTAGCATTGTTATGCATTAAAAAACCCCAGCATTTTAAGCTCAAGTGTCTTAGCGCTGCTCTGTTTAACTCTAAAAACTTAAACCTATCATTTTTGTAGGACTGAATGTTTCCTTATTTGGACCTGAATGTTAAAGCACCTGTATGCAAGGTGAAATGGAATGAACTATAGCATTTATACCTGGTCCAATGCCTTGTTTCTTCCCTGTCCAGTAACCCACTAGGCAAAAGTATTTTAATTAGCTGTACCCAGCTCACATTTAAAACAAGTCCCACCACAGCTTTAAAACTGATTACCCATTATATTTGACAAAATGTTCTAAACCTCCAATTCTTTACTTTTACAATGTCCACATTTTCAGGACTAAAATACATTCTGTTGCTCATCCAACACAAGAGACGAATGTAAACCAATAAAGAGCACTACAAAAAATTTAACCTAGAAATTAACCGAAAATAATCTCAAATCCCTTACAACTACGTAACAGTATATAGAGATAAACCGGCTAGCAATTATTAGTGTATTGCTTTGTATAGCACTCAATTAGTAGCCCCTACAAGTTCTCCCTTGTTGGATTACCTGTTTCTGGGTGCAGTGTCAATATTTACAGTGGTCCTTTTATTAATAAGCCATGAAGATAACTGTATGGTACCTATTAACAAATTACCAAATGCTTCAGTAGAGACTTTGATCAATTTGTCTTTTAAGCACATAGGATGTTAACTAAAATTCTCACATATTTGTACTAAAATTTCTTACCTTGCAGAGCTTCAGCAACAGCCAGCATGTCAGGTATGCTGTCAGAGTGAATTTCGCTTTCATGTATCTTTCAGGCAAACAGGTAAGGTACATTTGTACCAAATCCAGCTCTTCACGGGCAACACTACTGCCAGCACTATTAATATCATCTTCCCCACCCTCTTGTCTTCCTTTTTCCTCTTCTGCTGATGCACCCAAACATCTATTGAACTCCATTTTAAAAATGTTTTCCCCCCCTTCTCTACAAAGCCCTGATCTTTCCCGAGACAACTCAGGAAAGTTTTTATTTCATATCAAAAATACTTCATCCAGAAGTATGTAGCCTTGTCTTTAAGCCAACCCAAAAAGTTAAGGCTATGGTAAAACAAACTTTTTTTAAACTACATTGGCTCTTTGCCTTTCTCTTATTGAACGATCTCTTGCAAATGTGTGTACAGCTACAAGATAAATATAGCACCAGCTAGCCTTGTCATACAGCACAAGAATACTCCTGCCGTTGCCAAGAGAGAAGAGAAAGATTCCATTTACTTAAAGAGCAAGTCCCCGGCATCAGTACTCCCTTGTTCATTCGGAGGGAGAAAAAAAAAATGAAAAATCTGTTATATTTGAAAACTTCTCTTTTTTTTTGCCAACTGTGCTTCCTCAGAACAAATCCCAATTCTGTAAAAAAAAATTATGTTCTTATGGAGGAGGGTTTTTTTAATTCCAGAGACTTCTAGCCACAGTAATTCATTGTTTGTGATATCGCAGATGCCAAGCTTGTGAAGGCTACAAATTTCAAAAGAATAAATGAGGTCTTGCAGATGGACTAGAGCCAAGACATTTTGAAATAACAAATAGCCCTTCCACAGGCCAAAATATTAAGAAAATATGCAAGAGATTAATCATGTAATTTTTAGCTAAACATTAAGCAGCTCATCTGTGCCTTGTGACAGCTCGAATTTGTATGTTAAGAACAATTTTAAAGAACTTTAGCCTACTCTCAGTGACAGTTAGAAAAGACCTGAAGGTTTAGGTTTAATTACATCAATTAAGAGAATTCAACAGCATCAACAACTAAAATATATAATTTTAATAAATAGGATTAAATAAGATTAACTTTACTGGTAAATTCATGCAGAAAATTATGCTTTCTTCAAAGTATTTCTCCCCTTACAGATTCAAGAGATCACTGTGGTTTGCTGAAAAAGTAATCAAGAGCTCCGATATCTTGAAGCATTGCCCTTTTTAACATATGGAGGATCTAATACCCAAAGATTCCATCACCTTGAACCACTCTTAAACATCAGACATGGCAGTTATTCATTAAATGCTTAACATCCAATTTTATGATTTTTAAACATATTAAATACCACCTTGACCTACTCTCAACGATTTTCACAGGACTATCTGTGAGTTATATATTGCACTGTTAGAATGGGCGTTTCAGAATATAAAGATAAAAACAAAGCTGCTACACACCCATATACAGACTGTCCATAAGAAACAGCAAATGAAATGCATAAAAGCTAACACATTTCTATTGTCTGATATATTTTGCAAGGTGTCTGGCTCACCTGGTTCCTCTGATGGGTACAGCTGCCACTATTTCCCTCTCTTTTCATGTTCACTCAAATTTGAGAAAGAGAAAATACAACATATTACAGAGCCAAACCTTCCTGTGATAGCTTGCTGTAATAATGCAGAACATAATTTCTATTCCTGCAGGCAATCCTGAGTACAGATGTTGAAGGCAAGCTGGCTCTAGCAATTGCAAAGGAGCTGGATAGCATCCCAGTGTTCACTCCTCCTAGCCATATCCCTCTGCTGCCAACAACAATGTGCCTGCAATTCCCACATGATGCTTACTCCAATATAACACAACTTTTGAGTAATCCTCAGCAGCAGTCCCTACCTTTTCCCACCTGCAGCTGACTAGGGTACTGCTTATGGAGCTTCAGATGTCAGCAGGCAGCTACCATTGCATGGTAGTCTCCTCTGCACAGGTGCAAGCTAGCACTCCTCACTCCTGAGCGTGAAAGCAAAGTAGTTAATGTAGAGCGAAGTTTCACAGCTCTTGCCTGCTCTCTTTTCCCTAGAGGTGAGTAGCCTACTGTCTTTGTTTGAAAGCAATTGTGGCCATGCCAAAAGTCTGTATCACCATTACTGCCAATTTTAAACACAGTTAAAGAACACTTGTCACAGAAAATGACAGGGAAGGAGAAGTCAAACGAAAGAAAGGTCAAGAAGCAAATAATTGAGCTAGCTTATAAGCTTGTATAACACTGTCAGCTGAGCTTAAAATTACAAGAGTGGATGCAGATGAAAACTGCATATATTACTAAGGTAGTTTCTCTTAGCCTGCTCCCAGAAGGACATGACATTGTCACATACTAGCAGAGTCATATTATTTTCATCTTTCTGTTGCCTCCCAATTCTTTGACTCTGACTACCAGGGAGTTTCTACATCAGATATTTTTACCGCTAATATTTCTTCTCTAATCTTTGCCATTTATGATGTGAATAATGACATACGAACGAAGAAAGACAAGACTGCCTAAGCTATTTTCTGGCCCTGGTAATTACAAATGAAACTGTCATTACAATAAGATCCACTCACACCCTTCAGATAGCCAATATTCCCAATGTTGAATGTAACTTTGATTAACCTTCAAGCTTGTGTTCTTCCTGCCATTCTTGGGCAATCTATCCCTGACCTGTTAATAATTCAGTATTACTGTAGCATTCAGTAGCTACAGCTTGAGTTTTTTAAGAGATCAGACAGGTTTGACATTGAAATTGTCACAAAGTCATGTTATAAAGTAACTAGAGGCTATACAGGGGAAGCTGAGAAATTTCAGAGGAATGAGATTTTTGAAGAGCAAGCTGCTAACGAATTGAAATGCGAGGTAACAGAGAATTTGCAGACACAAGGTAACATGGCATAATGCAGTTGAGAAGCTGTTCCAATTAGGAAGGACAAACTGGTAACAGTACTGGGATGATTCCTTAAATTAGGCAATGAGATAATGAATGTCACACAACAAGTGAATTGAGTTGTTTAAATCTTACTCTTTGCTTGACAGATTCTACAGTGATAACTTTATGAAGTGGGGAAGAGAACACTTAGCAATGACACTACACTTCCTACCTTCAAAGGTTCCAGCAATTTTACTTAATTAAAATTATCTTGGAGCCCCGGCAATGCAGTTAACCTTGACTTTACCCAGAAGACTGCTCAACCCTGATGTTCCCCCAGAGGGCCCAGATAGCTTAAATGGATATCTTGTGGTTGTGTTTCATATTAAAGCTCCAGTTCAGAATGGTTTATAGTTAATACTTAGTTGCATATAGAGTACAATTTGAGCTTACATGTATATACTCCCTCTATATTTACATAGAGAGAGTATATATAGAGTATATATATATATTTACACTACTTACCACATGTATATGCTGATATAAGTAGGTTTTAGACGAGTAATTGATGGTCACAGGTTCTACCAATGCGCAGTCAAAAGGCCCACTGAAATGGCAATAAACAGCATTTTAAACTCCTAAAACCCGTTTAGAATCTATATAAATAAAATCTTCAAATGGGCTATAGCCCATTTCAGTCCTATCATGACCGATTACTCCTTTTATCAGACTTATCTCTAGCAACAACAGTAGCAATCAGACACTTTTAAGCTGGTGCTAATATAAATGGATTAAATCATGCCACTGCAAGTTATTCTATCATTAGCACAATGGGGATTTTTCTCATTATTTGCATTTTTTTTTTTTAACTGAAAGAACCTCTGGCTTTCATCGTTATGGTATAGGTACAGGGGAAAGACTAGAATAAATCCTTACAGGATGAGACAGCTCAAGACCTGAAACAGAAGGTGAACCTGCCTCTTCCTGATGGAGACTACGCTTCGTTAATAACCACCTGAGTATTGCCCTTTCCTGCCCAGAATCAATGATCAGCCCCAAGTACCCAGTGACCACAAGCTGAGCTTCAGAATTGTGAGTAACACTTCTTCTCCTGTTGCCAGAAGGGAGTTTCTTGAATCCGTATTTCAGAGCATTTTATGTTTGCTCCCAAGATTTCCTCCAACACCGTGATAGTTAGAAATCTGTTTAAAATGAGAGCCCTGGCTCCTCATAAATTGCTTGACTATGTGTTGTGATTTAACCCCAGTCAGCAACTGGTACCACACAGCCACTCGCTCATAGAAGGCATTAGGGAGGTATTAAGACAGATAACATTGTTTGGAGATACAAGTTTTTATCATGAGTGAAGAGCACTGGTCCTCCATACTCTTTCCAGTATTTCTGCATCTTGGGAGTACTATCTCATGACTCTTTTGAGATTCCAGGACCTGCCCTAGTCCCCTCTCCCCTTTCATTAAGAAAACTAAACATGCCTTAAGGCAACAGGATAGAGCTGACCTCCTGGAAAGCAGCTGTCTTCCCTGCCCTTCTCACTGCCTTTTGCTAAAAGTTCAGTTTTGCTTTCTTGCATTTGTCTTACTCAAAACTCTGGTACTTATAGCCCTACAAATAGCATCTTGGCTACCAGAAATCCCAAAAGGAGCTACAGGGCCCTGACCAGAATTCTTCAACCATCTGAGCAATCCTCCAAATAGGCCAGGACACATGATACTTCTGATTGTTTTGAACCTGCTGGCACTCCTGCATTAGTGCTTAGAGATTTATTCAGCACGTAAGAAGGCAGAAAAGCCTCCCTAATCTGCACAGTGATCAAGTGATGCATTGTAAGCAACTGGGTTTCTTGCAGTATTTGATGCACTATTTCCATCTGGCTAGACTATTTCCCAGCATACTGCTCTGAGCATTGTAACGCTTCTACTTACTCAAAAATGCACTGCAGTATTTAGAGCCATTTCTTGCATGAGTTAGTAATTGCTGGACAGCCATCCATTAAAACCTCCACTGGGATATAAACAGCAGACAGATGTCTGCAGTGGAACAGAAGGTGTGACTACAGCACATGCAAACACACCCAAGCTACTGCTAGTTAACTAGCTTGCGTGCCAACAGCAGTAAAGCTATGGACTTCAGCTCAGATTGTACAAAAAACACTGAGGAGCTTTGGAATTAATCTGGTTGCGAGTGTGCATGAAGATAGGTCACCGCTATCTTGAGTGAAAAGTGAGAGAAAAGCCAGGGTGTGCAGATCTCTACACGCTACATTCTGGGGAACATGCAGCCTTTGGGCGCATTTTGCCTCACAGTGAGGGAAGAAACTGGACCACATGAAAAACATGCGGCTTTCTCACACGCAGGCCTAGATGTGGAGGGATTCAGAACTTTGGTTTAGGTAAATGTAGATGGCCAAAAATGTAGCATTTCTGTGAACCATGCAGACCACACAAGCCTCAAAAAAAACCCCACCAAACCACAAAATCTTTTGATTTTTTAGCATACTCTTTGATGCAAGCTGCTTGGGATTGGGCCAGCAATGTCCCAAGAACAGGAGCTCACTGTATTCTCGTGCATCTGGTTGTTGTCCCAGCAAGTTTGCAGAGGTGTGAAAACAAAAACTGGCTGTGCCGAAAGTTAACCAGGCTCCTCTGGTCATCAAGAAAGTTCAGCTCAGGTTTCAGCCAGCAGCTTGCGGTTTGGCGTGGAAGAGACTATTCCAGTTCATAGCAGGATGTAAACACCCGGCATGAACATTAGTCGTCTTTGGGAGATCTCTGGCCACCTGCTCGAGCATTCATCCTTGCTCCAGCCTTGTTAGAAGTGCCCTGGGATTTAGTGAGGAGGAGTGGCAGTAAATACGTGTTTTGTTCTCTGTTTTAGACAGCCTTGAAATCTTTGCTATGTACCCCAGGAGAAAGGGGAAAAGTGAGCAGGTTTTCACACCCATTGCCGAGGCTCTGCCTGAGCCCTTTTACCTCATGGTCTCGCAGCCTGCTCCCCCCAGAGCTGCACCACACATCCCTCGCACCCCAACCCTGGGCACAACGCGTCAGGGCCCTGAAGTTTGCTGGCAGGACCCCAGGGCTCGCTGAAAAATCATGCCCCCTGCAGATGCCACCTGCACCCCAAGAACCTTACCCCAGAACAGCAATGTGCCCCTCACAGGGCCTTGCACAACAATCCCCCTCCGCCTTCCCAATGGCACAGCCCCCCGAGGGGTCTGTGAGGTGAACTGCCCAGGGAAGAGCCAAGTCCTCTCCCTCCAACGCCACCTCCCCGCCAGGCTGCAATGCCTCGGGGCCTGCCTCAGCACAGCGAGGCGGGGAGGCGGCGCGGCCCACCGCCGGCGGCGC
>NW_009647512.1:1730622-1739106 GCF_000708025.1 Charadrius vociferus | reverse complement strand
CCTGCGGGGACCCCCAGGAGCCTGCAGCCGTTGGGTGAGCACATCAGGGCTCAGCCCCTCGGGCCGGTCTGCCGGCGCCCCGCTGCCATTAATACCCCTAGTCACACAGAAAGTAGGAAAGAGCATGGTGGGTTGGTATCTGGCACATCCCTGGTGCATCACCACATGCATGTTTCCTGGTGTTCTGCTTATTTCTGCACAGCAATGTGCCTTTCTTTGTTCCATAGGGCATTAAGAAAGGTGCTCCTTTTTAATCAAAGAATCATCAAATCATCTAGGTTGGAGGGGACCTTTAAGATCATCAAGTCCAATCATTAACGTAACGCTGCCAAGTCCACCACTAAACCATGTCCCTCAGCACCACATCTACACATCTTTTAAATACCTCCAGGGATGGCAACTCCACCGCTTCCCTGGGCAGCCTCTTCCAATGCTTGACAACCCTTTCTGTGAAGGACTTTTTCCTCATATCCATCCTAAATCTCCCCTGATGCAACTTGAGGCCATTTCCTCTCATCCTATCGCTTGTTGCTTGGGAGAAGAGACCGACCCCCCCCCCGCTACACCCTCCTCTGAGGTCGCTGCAGAGGGTGATAAGGCCTCCCCTCAGCCTCCTCTTCTCCAGGCTGAACGTCACCAGTTGCCTCAGCCGATCCTCCTCAGACCTGTGCTCCAGACCCCTCACCAGCTCCGTTGCCTTTCTCTGGACACCCTCCAGCACCTCAGTGTCTTTCTTGTAGTGAGCGGCCCAAACCTGAACACAGCACTCAAGTTGGGGCCTCACTAGTGCTGAATACAGGGGGACGATCACTGCCCTATAGTCCTGCTGGCCACACGATATATTGTCAACTGAATTGTGGCCATCTCCTTTGTGTTATCACACCTGTCATTACGTTCCTCATTTTTCAAGATGATGACAGTTCTCAGCTCCTGCCAAAGGCCCACCGATAGGAATGTGTGGTTTAGTGCTCTCTTCCATTTGAGTGATTATTATTGCATTTCAGCTCATACCAGCTTTCAGCGTATTGGTGTTGCATCATGGAAAAGTTGGCCTTCTTCCTTCCCTTTCTGCAATTTTCTTCTTAAGAGCATTAATACAGGGATACAATTATATTAACATTAAGCAAATTGTTGCTTTAAAAAGCCCTTGTAATTGAGTGACAGATGCTTATGACTGAATCCATTTAAACACTCAAGATAAGACCAAAGTTACTATTCAGGGACCTGCTTAGCATCCTGAGTACTCACTGACTCTCGAGTAGTAATACTGTGGTGATCAGCACCACGCAGAGTCAGTTTGGAGTTCTCAGGTTACAAAATATACTATAATTTTATACTATATTTTATAGTATAAAATATACTATAACAGAAGTTCGGGTGGTACTTGCATTGTATGTCTGGATGTAAATGAATCTGAAACTATGCTAGAATATGGATTAACAACAGTTTTATATTAGTGTAACAATTTTCTTTTAAATAGTCCCTTTGTGGTAACAATTGAAGGAACTTTTCTGCTAGCTCTTATTGCATTGTATTAAGGTATTTATAAAGCTGTGAGAGCTGTCTAGATATATTGAAAACATTGTTACAGAAAACTAAATTGAAAAGTGCGTTTTTTCAACTTAAAAATGATGCATCTTTATCTTGCTGAAGTTTTGAAGTATTTGTAAATATCCTTTAACTTAATTTCCCACAGTTAGAAAGACAAGCCAAATATAACGTGCATATATACTTAGTTAGCATTAAGCTTCAAACAGTAGTCTGTGCTCTCTTATGCCAGACTTAACTCTTAATTTATTTTCTTTATTTCTTCAGGCAGTTAAGACTTATGAAGATGGAACACTTTAAGATGTGCCTGGAGATTAGAACCTTCTTCAAGGAGTCGACCATCTAATTTATAAAGCATGTTGTAAAAGGTAGGGATGAGCTTTTGTTAAATAGTTAGATCAGAACTAACTCCTCAGAGAGGCCAGAATTTCCCTTCTTCTTATACATGGCACTTCCCAAAGCAGTAAGTGTCTATATTTAGAAACTAATCCACTTTCCAAATGACATACACTTGATAATCTACTAACTTCCTCAGGATAAGATTACAGTATGTAGTATTTTGATCTCAGTATTCTGATTCTCCCAGTGCTGATTGATTGATAAGCCAGGTTCTCCTACACAGAGGAGAACAACTAGAGAAATAGTGAATTTTGCCTCTTTAAGCCTCAGATATATTCTGCGGATTTAAAAAAAATAATAATAAATTCTTCAGAAGCAGTAGAATTTTTTTTTTCTGAATAATGATTTTGCAATGCTAGAAAATAGTGATTCATTAATGCCATGTAAAACAATAAAGTGATGTTGATTATAGACCAAACACATCATAGAATCCAAGTGACTTTAATATGTAATGTAGAATATGGTAACTAAAATATAATACATAAAGCATATGTACATCAGATATGACATATATGAAAAATAGTTAACAAAATATGTTAAACAGCATATAAATCCACGTATCTTAGTTACATAATAAATCATATATGTACTGAAAATTTTATTAATCTGCTACTCAGATTTTTAAATGGTACCTGCTTCACATTTCTTCCCTATTCTTGAACTTAACAAGTTTGCACAAACCCTCTTTTTAGGTGCGTATACACACTCATTATGCATGTATATGTATATGTACCATGCACACACATTGTCCATCCAAGAGTACCGTTGGTCTGTATCCTTTTCATTGAGTAGAAGCCAGAATATGTAACATTATTCTCTCTTAAATATCCCTCCATTTACCTGCAACTTTATTGCGCATTCTGTGCATTTGCTGCACAGCGTAAGCACTTACAGTATCTTGCCATCAAACACTCCAGCTTACTTAGGACAATGAAATATTGTAAGAGAAGCAAAATATTACTTGGGGACTTGTTGCTAAGTTCACGTCACTTCCATTTGACTGGAATACCTGAATGCTGTTTTAATACTTTGCTTTTGGAAGGAACACTTACCTGACAGTTCATGTGGGTCTGTTATTTCTTCCTGCATTTTTTCCAGACATTTTTACTAGTATGAGATTATTTACACTCCCATTCTGTAAAGTGGTGAGTGCTCTCTCCACTCAAAGCAGTAAGTGGGGTTTTATTAAGGATACTCAGGTATCTGGTCTATGTCCTGGGATTTCCCAAAACACCTCTGAAACTCTAGTGAATTCTGCATTAAAAGAATGAATGTCAAGGATTGATGTCTTTAGCTGAATATAGCTTTTTAAAAATATTTTTTCCAGAACATTTTTCTTCATTTTAGTGAACCATGAGAAGGGGAAAAAAATATTCTTTCTTCTTTGGAAGTTGTCTTTAGCACTAAAGTATGGTTCTTCTTTTAATTGTTATTATGATCTTATGTGTGGACACAACTGGTCACTGCTTCCATTCTTGTAAAACAGGACAGAAAATAGACAAGCAGTTTCATAGAAGCTGATGTGAAATTTTGTAGCCACAAAAATCTGTGCAAAGTTTTTCATAATTTGTCTTAATTTTCTGTATTATCCATTTAAAAGTTAAAAAGCCATCTAACACCAAAGGGGAATGACAATATCTTAGGCTGAAAGCAGGCTGAAGGTACTTGTTCTCACAGCTACATGCTGCATGAGAAAGTGAATATTCACATGTATGGATTCATTTCACCAGCATGTCTTCATTTCCTAAGGAGTCATTGCTCACATAATAGAACAAGTTTCATCTAAAGATTTTCCTCCAAACAAAACAGCCAGTCTTGGTAAATACTTTATTCAATATGATCTTGAGGAGGTAGATTTTCTGTTAGTTCTTTAAATGGAGAATGATCGAGCCCGGAAGGTTTTTGAGCTTCCCCCAACATTGCACTAGCAGTCCTGCAACTCCATGGGGAGAACTATAATAGACTACCTACAGGCATTTTTTCCATGGTGTGTAATGCAGATCCACAGTTGTTCTTTTGGCAGCATGGATTGAACCCAGGACCTTTGAACCTCAGAGTGCAATATACTTAGTGCTAGAATTAGGTGTGTCCAGTAGCTCAATGGCTGCGCGTGGCTCATAAATCTACATGCCTCCCTGCTGCCCCCAACAGAAGAGTGCACATGTGAAACTGTGGGATACGTGTGTTAATGCTGGGCCTGCATAAGAAGAGTAAAAGCCCATCTTCCCTGTCTGTGTTTATTCCCTGTGGTTTGTATCACAAGGGAACCACTGTCTGGGCACTGATGGGGCCACAGAGCCCAGCTTTAAAGTCAGTGAGGAGAGCAGAAGGAGGAGTCCTACAGAGGGAAGCTGTTTGCTTCTCTCTGCGTGAAGGGCAGAGACCACAACAGAGGACATCTGGTTACTTTTAATGTAAGGTGCGGCAGCAGGGACTGTGTAGCCCTGACAGATGAGTAGGACTTACAGGGAGAACAGCAACAGAAAGAGAAAGACGACACCAATTTGGGACACAAGTAATGTTGAAGAAAACATTTGTTACTCTGTGCCTGTAAGGCAGCAATAGTCTCCTTTGAAATACTGTCTCCTTTGCTATGTGGCAGCAAGGTGACTTTTCTCCTTCTGTTGCCTTTCTTTCCCTCCATGATGTTGGTTACTCAAGCTGAAATCCAGGGAAGAGATGTGCAGTATGCTACAGGGTCGAGAAATTCTGCCTCTCTGCTCCCTCGAGACTCTCTGCACTGTTACAAGAGTGAAGGTAGTGAAGGAGGCTAGTGTAGTAATTACAAAAGGAAAGGGATCACTTGTGTGAGGAACAACTAGTTTTTGTACAGACTCTGTCTGTTGCTGGTATATTAAGCCCTATGCTTATTATTATTTGATTAGCCCAAATCTGATGTGCCATTTAGTATTTCAGAAAAGAATGCCTGTATGATGAACTGCTTGGCATTTCAGGCTTTCATAGGTTAAATGGCAAATTCTTAGCGGTCTCCAGAGACATAGTTTTATGCCATGTAAGAGGGTCTTGGGCACCTATAATCTATATTTTAAGGAGATGCCTGTGGTAAATTGACTGCGTTCTGAAAGTTGACTCGTATTGGCAGTCTTGCGGTGTTGGAGAGAGAACCTCTCTCTTCTTGGTAATCGTAGAGTAATACTGAGAAAGTGCATACCATACATAGGGGATGTGATTTCATCTTATAGCATAATAATCTTTATGCATTATCCTTTTTTTAAAACCAGATTCTGTAAAATGCGGACATCATTTAAATACTGTGGTTATATATTCTTGCCATTATAAATGATTTAAGGTAGAAGTTATCTTAACTTTAGACATTAAAATTCAGGCATCTAATCTAAGGTATTTGTCTAGGAGCCTTATACAGTCAATAAAGAGAGTGGAATATTTCCAGACAGTCTTTCATCAACCTCTGTAGTTATTTGTCTTCTTCTGTTTACTCTAGAAAAGGTACAGACAGTTACCTTGATGAATAATGCTAACTGAAATTAATTCCTCACCACTTCGGTGAATTTTAGGAATACAGTTACCTTCTTCTGTACCAAGGTGTGAGCTTACTGTTGAGTCAGGAAGGAATTATTTTTCCCTTGCCTCAGTCCCCAGCCTCATATGTCCTTCTTCCATTTTTTCCCTGAGACTGCAAATCTCAGGGCAAAGATACTGTCACAAAATACTGTCTGAGGCAGGATACTGGATAAGGAAGTCATTAAGATCTCTTCAAACATACCATGGCCAGATGGGACCATTTGATCATCTGGTTCCACCTACAAAGCACAATTGTTTTTTCCAATTTATTCTCAGATTATAAAACAGACAAGACCAGGTTTGAACTGGGGTATGAAAATAATGACTGTTCTGTTAAAATGACTCCAAGGGTGCCACAAAAAAATGAAAACTAGGTTAACAATGTGTTCTACCTAGTACTTTGAGACTGGTTTTTAAATTGGGAAGGAAGACTTTGTATAAGATTAAGTACAGCTGTTGTCATGGATATAAACAGCATGTTTTCTCTTCTTTAAAACAGAATCAAAGAAGTTATCTTTTTGATAGGAGTTTTCAAATATACCTCTTTATCCTATTCATCATTTCTGCTACATGATAAATACATGCCTTTGGACAATATAGGGCATACTATATTATGCTTCCATATATTTTTATTTGTATGTTTACAAAATACCGTTCCCCAGGCAGTAAATCTTGCTATACTAATGCAATCTGCAGTCTAGAGACTTGTTGCTTGAAGATGGTTAAACAGTTGCCATAAAAGATATAAAGCATTTCTGTAAAATTCAAGAAAAATTAGTACAATGGAAAACAATTTTACCTCTTCATAACAATTGTCCAAGTGAATGCTCATTCTAACACATACCTGTGTTTTAAAAATAGAGTGGTATTTTCAGTGGTTGTGTCACACAATGTGACAGAAATATGCTATTTTTTTTCTTAAACCTTCTTGTCATGTCATGACTTTTTCTAAATCCTACTGAAGGGTTTTGTTTGTTTGTTTGTTTTTAAAAAAGAGTATTAGTTACCACCCATGTGCAAACATGGCTTCAAGGGTGTATGGTTGTCAGGAACTCCTAACTATATTAGTCTGTTAGACAGACCAGCATGATTTTCTGCTGCGGCACCTCTAGTGGGATCTCTAGAGAGAAATCAGTGTTGATTCTGACATCGATATAACGTCATGGAACTACATCATGCTATATTACACATGGTGGGGGCAGCATCCATATCTACAAGTGGATTCTTCAGCATCACACCTGCAATATAAGCAAAAACATCTTAAGTGTTCGCATATTTATTTCAGGTTTTTATTTGACAATATATGGTTGAAAGAATGAACAAAGGAAAATAACTAAAACCAGAAATAGAAACTACCACCAGAGTGCAACCAGGGCCAGATTCGCAATGACAAAAGAATTTCCTGTTTTGTTGATTCAAAGTAAATACTGTTTCACTCACAGAATACTGCAGTGCATAGCATCAAAATCCATCTCTTCTTGGAAATCCAGTTAATCCGTTACTTAATGGGCATCAAGGTATCTACTGCCATAAAGATACTCTTACAGAGCAGAAGGTGCAAATGCTGTGAACAGCCCTGAGTTGTGGCACAAGAAATTAAAGGAGTCATGTCCCCGCCATGCACAGCCAGATGCCAGCTCTCACTCTCATTGCATCCCATTTTCAAAGTGCAAGTCACAAGCCCCAATGTAGTTGCGCTGTGCACTTCAAGGCTACATGTGGTAGCTCTTTGTGGAATAGGAATGCTGGTGAGAACAAACAAATCTAGAGAACTTGTCAATTTTTTACCGTATGCCATCTGCATCTACCTGCAAGTGTCTTTTTAGCAGTGGTTTTGTCATTAAGCCTCTGAATTTTCATGAAATAAATAAAGCACTCCCCAGAGCCCTCACCACTCCTGAAAAAGTGGTTATATTTTTTTATTATTCTTGCCAGCGATGCAGTTCAGTGGTTTCCCAGCCTTTTTGCAGAGGAACCTCACCTTGAGGAACTGTAGGTGGAGATCTGGGATCAGTTGTGTTTGGCCTTAGTATTCTCCCACCAACTGCAGCTTTCCCATTGTCCCCCCTACCCAGCCCAGGCCTCTCAGCCTTCCCTTTCTTTGATGCTCTCCTGTTCCCTTACTGTGACATCTCTGTCTCTGCTGCTGGCTCAGACAGCAGTTACACTAAAACTGATCAAATAGATTTGGGTGGATCGATCTATTTCTCTCTGGTGTCACTTGTGTCGTTTTCCAGGCCTGGTAGAGTCCTTTTCCAGAGCTCATCTAAGTGACTTGCTTGGAAGGAACTCATTTAAAGAAGTCCAGGATTAGTTGTTGAATGAGGCAATAGAGGAAAGACTGTGCCTACTCTTTCACCAGACAGTTCTTGCGAAGGACCTGCCTCAGTTACTCCTAAAAAATAGTATCAATTCAGCTGGGATGGACCTCTCTGGTGTACTGAGACTTACAAGCTCTTGTAGATTCAATTCAGACTATGGCTTTTGCTGCACTCTTGATTCCCTCGTGCCAGCTGCTAACCTCTGCCTGTTTTGAGGAGGCAACAAAAATGTGACTGGGCAGGCAGAGGAGCGCAGCCTGCCCAATGAACAGGGCAGGGCATCCCCTCCCTCGTGCCAGCTGCTAACCTCTGCCCGTTTTGAGGAGGCAAAAAAATGTGACTGGGCAATGAACAGGGCAGGGCATCCCTGTGAGGGGACACGTTCACCAAAGTCACCTCTGCATCAGCAGGAGCTCACTCTTAACATGTTCTCAGTTCAAGCTCTTAAGTAAAAAGCTGTTATTGCCCTCAAGCTATCCTTATTTACATTTCAGTTCATATAAAAGGAAGACACCTCTGTACTCCTTCAATACTTAAGTGGTTATTCTTGCTCAGAACCTCAGGCTTAGGGTTTCCGCTACACAAGCGGTCTGTTGGCTTCCCTCGGCAGTAGCATAAATGGCTCCCCAGTTTGTGCCTGCGTTCAGAGTGGCTGGGAATAGCTGCATTCCTG
>NW_009647512.1:1728155-1730608 GCF_000708025.1 Charadrius vociferus | reverse complement strand
GCCTTCCCAAGCAGGGAGGAGGCTTAATCCTTCAAGAATCCCAAACACAAATACTGCAGTGGTATTTGGCAGGCCAGCACAGGAATTTGGGACATTCACAGGCTTACTACGGTTTATTTTCCTTGATTCAGAGGCTGTTTTTCCACGGGTTAAAAGTGCCTGATGAACCAATTCGCCCCCTCCAGCACTGCGCAGTACAGCCTGGAGGCCGCCGGAGCATCCCCAGCTGCCGGTGCGGCGGTGCGGGATTCCCCGCGGGAGGCGGAGCGGCCGGACTGCCGGTGGAGCTCTGACACCTAGTGGCTGATCTCCGGCTTCCAAACCGTGGGTACTTTCCCTCTGCTACAGCAGCCTCAGGCAGCGGGGTCCTGTTGCAGTGTTTTACATAATAGATACGTTTCCGTGGTTGGGCTTTGTATGCCAGGATTGATGAGACCAGGTCGACTGCAGTGAGGAATTTATCAGGTTGACTCCCAACTTGTGTTGTTCCTAAGATTCTTTGCTAACAAGCACAGTTTCTTTGCCAACAAGCACAGTTTCTTTGCCATGCCCCAAGTCATGCAGGATGCTTGCCAAAAATGAAAGAGTTTTGGCACCTGAAACACCCCATGTAACCTGAATGCTGGCAGTCCCTGAAAAACAAAAGTTTAGCATGTGGCTGGAAAAATGATACAAAAAGCTGCTAAGTGCAAAGGCCTTTCTCAGCTATTTGGATTGCTGTGACTTTTTTGTTGCGTGTACTCTGCTAAGCTCCCAGTGTGTGTCCTGTCTTCAGAGAGGTGCTGTCAGCTTGCAATGTACTTTGCAGATCTCTAAATCCCCATCTTCTGTAAAAAATCACATCAAAGCCCTGTCACCCTGGTGAAATAGATGTCATATCCATTTTACAGTGAGGTAAGTGAAAGACTCAGGGTGGTGATTTGCTTATTCAAAATATTACATGTCAGCATCAGAGTTGGTAACAGGATAGGGGAGTTCTTAATATGTGTCCCCTGCTCTGGGCCCTGGGACATGCTTCTTGACAGCCCAGAGGACAAGGACAGGAGACAACACAATGGCTTTGGTAGCAATTGTGAGAAATGTCCACCGTGGAGATCTTACTGGATGATCTGAATTGCTATGAACTCAAAACTCTGCCTGTAATCACTGAAAATTCTGAGAACATCTGTGAGCATCTTGGCCTTCACAGGAATACAGAAAGGATTTTGAGCAGTACAGCATTCCAGCATTCATGTGTCCTGTTTATAGCTGTGTCACCTGGCATAGACTGCCGTGTACATTATTATAGTCTCAGAAAGGATAAGCTGGAAGGACTTTAATGATTATATTACTTGCACAGTTAACTCATTTCATGAGGCAGTGTGTTGTCAGCTGGCGAGCACATGGTGGCACAGCAGAGCAGGATTACCAGTCAGTTGAACAAGAAAGGGTTGCAGCAGGGCGGTAGGTCTGGTAGCGGGCTGAGAGCGTGCCTGCCAGTGCAGGAGAGCTCTGCAGCCTGTCATTTCTGAGGTCACTATCCTTACCGTTAAGTCCAGTTTTCTGCTACTGTCTGATTTTTAATATTTCCTAGGCAGCTTTGTCATTTCATGTACAGATTCTGTAGAATCTGGCATTATTTAATTAATCAGTTCCTTCTAGCAGCTCCCTTTTATGATGCAGCTTTCATGACATCTCAGCTGAACCTGCAAATTAAAACTGTGGGATAGTCTCAGTGACTCTCAGTTTCTTCCTTCTACAAGCATATTTGAAGATTTTTCTTGTTTCTGGTGGGACTTTTTCTTTTATCCATTTAATTTCTAAGCTTTGTTGTACATGCTTTGAATTTTTCATCTATTTTTCTTTTTGTATCATACAGTTTTCTATAGGTCACCTAAGGAACATATTCCAATCTTTTGTTCGCTGCAGCAGGACACTGGCCCTTTAAGGCCAGAGGGGATGTTTTGCAATATCAGTTGCTCATGTGCCTAAGGAAATCTGTTTAAAAATATTTAATGTAGCCTTTGCTAGAGAGAAGAGCATCTTGGGAGCTATTAATGTCAGGGGCAAGTTAGAACGTAGGGCCACCAGTCCCTTAAGGGCCTGGGATGTAGACTCTCATAGTATGGCATTACAAGGTTTCTCCTTCTCTCATCTGGGACAAAGATATGTCTCTGTTATCAGCCTCAGAACTGAGAGTAATTAGATGAGTGAAGTTAACCATGTATCTGAAGGAAGACTGGGCTAAGAAGCCCAATTTCTCCCCAAGCTAGGAGAAAAGCCTGCTGATTGCAGTTGAAGTGGAACAGGAGGAGGAAATTCTAAATCAAGCAAGTCAGGACTGGAAGAGTAGTAACACCATCAGTTAAGTGATCAGTAGAGACTGAATGCTCCCTGCCCTGCCACCCTCCCCCCCCCCCCCAAAAAAAAAAAAAAAAAAAAAAAAAAAAAGATGAATACACAAATTAAAAAAA
>NW_009647512.1:1663149-1728143 GCF_000708025.1 Charadrius vociferus | reverse complement strand
CCCCCCGCCCCCCCCCCCCCCCCCCCCCCCCCCAAAAAAAAAAAAAAGAAAGAGAAAGAAAGCTGATTAACTTAATTTAAGTAGACACTGGGAAAGGGAAATTGAAGCGGGCTTTTTGCAGGAGCAGTCTCTACCATGAGGGAATGCCCTGAAGCATTCTTTGTCTAGCCTGGCCATTGAATTGCTGTAACCTTGATGCCAAGGTTATTTAATAGTTCTGCTTTGACATTATCACGCAGAGCTAATTGCTGCAGCTGGTTGTGTAGATTAGAAGTTAGCTTGGAATTTTCTGATGGAATGATTTTCAGATGGGTAATACACTATTTTTCAAAAGTTAAAATATTCTTTGTGAAAATTTAGTTTTACTGGAACAAAAAAATTCTTCCAGGAAAATAGGAAAAATGCTTCACTGCCTAGAAGATTTGCTAATCAATAGAACAGAATTGATCAGAAAATGCATGCACTAAACAGACAGATAATCTATCTCAGTTGTCTGCCATGGAGATATTCAGAAACTCCCTTTCCATGAAAAGTATGGTTTTAAAATACTGTAATCATGAATTGGCCCAATTTTTTAAAAAACAAAATATTTTGCAGGAAGTGCTTTCATTTGCCAGTCCCCTCAGTTCCTCAGGGCATGTATCATTTCTGAATAGTGCCTTGAGCACACTATTGCGCAGTAGCAAAAATAAGTACTATGATTTCTATTCAGAAGCACTTTTTGCAGGAAACTTCCAATATTTCTGGCAATACTGGGTTGGTTTCGGTCCCGCTGAAGGCTGACCACCCACACAGAAAGAGTGCAGCTATGCTGGTGCCCCATGAGTTAAGAGGAACTCTGTGCAAGGGCTAAAGGATCTTGATGTTGTAAATCAGTCCTTTATGTAATATTGTATCTCTGAACACTGTGCATTTTTGCTTGCTTGTAGACCTCAAATTTTCAGTCTGAGTCAAAATGAGCTTTAGACAGGGAAGAAATCCAGTGCATACTCCCTGTCCTCCAGCCTTTATATGCCACTCTAGAGGTCCTAAGAAGCCAAAGCAGTGTTTTCTAGATAGAGCAGAGGTTCTTCCATAGCTCAAAGACCAGGACTGTACTATAGATTTTGCTATGGTGCAGTTATGCACAGATCAGCAGGCTGGAGCGTGACCTGACAAACAGTAATGTTGCCAGAAGCCACCTGTGTAAAAAACCTGACTTGTCACTCCCAGGGAATCAAGAAGTTACACTGTAAAAACTTATTTTGCTGTTAGAAGCTGCATCTGCCTTAGAATGCTGTGCCAGCATAATATACTGCATAATATTATAATATATAATACCTGTGCTGACAAAGCACTCTGAGCATGGACCTAGCCTAACCTGCTAGCCCATCCTTTCCCCAAGCTGCACAACAGAAAAGGCACAGAAAAACACTCTCCAACTGTTTCTCACTTGAGAAACATATTCATGTAGTAGTAATGTGATCCCTGGTTGTTCTGCAGTTCTAAACAAGCTGTTCAGATCAGTTTGTATCTGTCCCCATAATTCAGTGACAAACTGCAAATGTTTGGCAGCCACACTTCCCTGCCTTCCTTAACTGCCTCACGTGTAGGTTACCAGAGACCAGTGTTTTTCTCTACCTTCATGACTACATTCTCTCTTTGAATCTTTTCATGTCTGCACACCCATGCTAAAAAATTTCAGACCCAAAGGTAAATTAGTGGAAGCATTTCGTGAGCATGTGAGCAAATGGGATTATCATAATGTGATAAAATAACTGATACATTGTATAGAAATTTCCCTTCCATTTTTTTTCCTTTTTTAATCACAAGTGACTTGAATAACATCCTTCTACAATGTGATCTCTGAGATAAATAGTGTCTGAGCTCTGTTGTGCTTTTGTGAGTACCCAACTGTCCCTATAAGTTAAAATATCATCACATGCTTAGTGCACTTGATTACTGGGCAGGGGTCAGGCTGTCAGAATTTGTCTGTAATCTCCGATTCCAAAGTTTGCAGGTTTGCTGTCTGCAGCTTGTTCCCATCCTCATTGTCTGCTTCACAGGTCACATTCAGCCTCTGAGTCAAGGTCATAGACAGCCTGAAAATCAATTTTCCACGCCTCCATTATGCCTTCCTCAACCTTATTTCTTTTCTTATCTCTCTTTATAAAAGAGCTGCCTGCACAGACCTATGTCTGATGCACGGGACAAGTTCACACGTGCAAAATCTTTGCCAAATAGGAAGCCTATAATAAAATAGCCTGTAAATAATCTCTTCCCCTAGCTACCACAAGCCTTTCAGATTATTTATATCGGATAGTCATTTGAATCTTGTCAGTGCTGCATTGTGCTACTGTTGATTGAAATGGTAATGAATGCAATACAGTCTCTCAAATTCTTTAGGTTTAAAAAAAGATATCATTTACAGGCAGTTAGCAGTGTTTCAATTGCATCTGGCTCATTGATTGGAAAGTACAAGCTGGCTGTGTCTGCAGGGCACAGTCTGTCTGGATTGCAGTGAATCCTGTGTCATCTTTGTGTTGCACATCTACGGTATATTTGCTGACTTGCTAAAGTTAGGGTCAGCAAACCAGACCCTAGCAATCATTAGTGAGTACCAAACTGGCCTAAGTACATTTGCAATTAATTTTCCTGAGCCAACTCCTTTTCTTTTGCTGGGTATAGCCCACTATCCTTCAAGTCACTGCAGTACTCTTTGACTCAAATTTCTCTCTCTGTTCTCACATCCCAACTGTGTCTGCATCTGGTCTATTCTGTGCATAAAATCCTTTTATCCAAATGACTAAGGCTCTAATTCATGTTCTGTTCATTTTGCGTCCAAGGTATCAAAATTTCCCTTTCCTCTGGCCTTGACTAGCACGGTCTTGCCTGTTCATATCCACTCAGAATGTTGTCACAAAGATGGTATTTTTCTGTCTGTTTATACTAATCCAAATACCTGTCATTTTCTGTATTTCCCCTCATTTCTCTTACTCTATAACATCCATCAATTGGTGGTTGACCTCCTTTCCAAGGTTTCTGAAGACCAATCTCTATCCTGTCAGTGGTATCCTGGTCTACCTAGGTATTGATTCTTGTTTATCATTAGTCACAAGATCAGTCTTCATTGTCTCCTTGTTATATTTCCAAAGAAGAAATTTGGTCTTTTGTCCTATGGGGCTTCTTGTGTTTGGAAGTCCATCCCTAAAAGTATGATAACACTAGATGACGCTTCTGTTTCTGATGGGCTGACTGGTCCTATTTCATTGTTTCCTTGTAGTCTACCATCTGTCTGTCCATCTGTGGACATTTGCTTTGCATTGTCATTTCTAGACTCTTTGGAGTAGAGATCCCCAAACTGATCTTCGTTTATGCAGTGCTTAACATGAGGGGAGAAAGAAGTCAGACATCTGGGTCTGGAATATGTGGGCATGACAGCAACAGAAATTGTTACATCATCTTTAGTCTTTGATTCTGCAAAACTGAAATTGAAATTGACTCTTGCCTGAATATTCTCTATGGTCAACTGTCCTTGATGCTATAGTCCTGCTCATTTTTACATCTTTGGTGTATTTATAAGGCCAATTGTTATGATACTGTTTTGGTAATAAGCAACCTTTATACTGATCTATATACATTTTTGCTGAGCTTCAATGGAATGGAAATCTACATGAAGCAGTGATGTGACACACAGATAAATCAGCCTAATTTTCCATCTGGAACAATTCCAGATTTAGAGTGAATGCTTACACTCTCAGGAACAAATTAATTTCACTTCCTCTTATTGAAGAAGGCCAGACAGCAAAAAATAAATGTAGAGAGAAATTGCCAACTGTTACATATAATTTTATTGGTTTCATTTTGAGCCATGATGAAATAAGGCAAATCCTTCACTTTTTCTGTCATAAAAGGTCTTGGGTCATGCAGAGTTTTCAAAGACATAAAAATAAAATGGACCATTTCCAGTTCAGAACTTCAGCTAACTTGTTGACCCATCAGCAGAGGAATGAGACTGACTGGGGCAGTCTCTCATACTGAGGGAGGAATATTTTATTCCAGAAACACATGGGAAGGGTCCCTTCTCTGTACCAGAACCCCTCCATCTGACAGAATGGGAAGTCTTGCAAAGATAATAGCAGCTCCTTGATTCCAGGCTGACATGCATGGCTTCATGGGAGAGGTCTAAAAGTTCATAGGTCTCTCTAGTGTCAACTCAGGAGTTTTCAGTGCCCCCCATGAGAGGAGATGGTGGCTCTTTGAGCTCAGAAGTTGTGGAGCCCTCATGCTAATCTTTTCTAAAGAAGATAACTGTATTCTTAGAGAAAATTGCACTCTCAAAGGGGATTATTAGCAGATTAAAAAGCCTTGCTAATGAAGTTCTTGGTTTTGTTATTCACACATTGCAGGAAATGTAGACTGAGGAAGCCATCTATATACTTCTGGGGCTTTAAAAACTGTTGTGGTGTTTAAAGATCAATTCTCTAAAAATGCCTCTCTGGAGGTAAAGCTAAAGAGACCAGGTAGGCTCATTAGATGCTGAGATCTGATCCAGGCAGTCCAAGTTTAAAGTTTAGTGACAGGTATCCAAATTACCATCCAAACCAGTAAAAATTTGACTATGAGGGAAACACTGCTGTGATCAGATCCTTGACCTTTGTCTATGGTGCTCTGGAGAGAGCACCTGTCACATCATCCGGATTTGGATCCAGATAGACTAACTAAGTGTAACTGCGGGAGAGACTGAATTAGGACACGTACTGTACTACATGATCAGACAAAGCTGGCTGAAGTGTGTTTGGCACTTCACTGGGTCTGCCGAGAGCTCCAGGTTCTTTACCAGCCAGGACTGTCAGGGCAGTGCTGGCAGTTGGACTTTATCTTTCTGGTCTTCAGCAAAGTCAGGCATTGAGGACCCTACTGTACAGTTTTCCTTTACAGTCCTGCCAGTCTAATTTGTTTTGATGGCAATAGGAATATTTTCTCTAGTTAAGCTTCGCACATCTGGTAACTGTGTTTCTAACCACAATTCACACGTTTGACCTCCTAACAAAGAGCCTAAGCATTAAAAATGCATGAGACCCTGGTGAGGGGGGCAGCTGAATGGCTACATTAGCACTGAAGCTGAATTATTGATAGAAAGGGTGATTTTTACTTTCCTTTTAGCTATTGAATAATAGCTTAAAAGCTGCACAATAAGATTACTTTAATTAGTCACGTAAATGGCTTGTTCAGTTAAAAAGAGTGAGGAGAAAAATGAGAAGTGCTCTGGGGTGGCAAATATATTAGACTTAAAACTTTTATTCTCTAGAGTATTTATTCATTTTGGACATACTTTCCAATAAATGTTTTGATTTAACAGAAGTAATAAGAAATGTTTTATATAATTTAGGAGATAGGAATATACTTTGTTTTCTCTGAATGTAACTATAGTATTATCAGTGAAATTTATCAATAGAGAACAACTGATGTGTGCTGTATTAGCTGGTGCCCATGCTAAACCAAATAGAAAATGTTATTTAACAGTTGAAATTACCTGTCTGGCTAATATCTGGTCTTTATAATTATGTTACTGAATCCCTCAGTCTTCCTATGTGTGGTATGCCACACTGAGATCTGTGTAGCCCTAGAGAAATAATGTTTGTTTGATTTTGCTTTTCCTATTTACTTTGGTTGCAGTAAAAATAATGCCTATTAAATCTTTTCAGGGATTACTACCCTGTTTGGCTTCCTACACTGCCTTTGGCTATCAGGTCTCCTGGCTGGTTATTAATGTACCCAGCAAGAATCCTGTTGCAGATTTATGTTAATCAATCAACAGCATTCTTACTGAAGGTATTAGATGTCATGGTTGCCCTGAATTTTGGATAGATAGTTGCTTCTACATTTCCATTTGTGCTATTCTCCTGCAGGGCTATATGATGCTGACTTTGAACTGGACAGCTCCTGTTCTATCAGCTTTGAAATTTTTTCTGCACAGAGTCAGCAAGTATCTGGTAGGCTGACTGGACAGTTTTCTACTTTTATCCCTTTGGCAACAATTAGAAAAAGAGGAAGAAAAAGCAAGTTTCCTTTAACTGAAATTATTCAAATTCATTCGTTACAGCCTCTACGGGAAAGAGGGACTTCCAAAATAGTGCATTTTCATTCTTCTGTTTGTATTTTCTTATCCAAAGAACCAAAAGTAACATAGCTATCAGTATTGCTATCATGTTTTAGTCATGTTAGATATTGATTTAGAACCCACTCAAATTTCTGGAAAAATCTCCGGAAAAAATCTCCATGAATTTGCAACAGCCTCCGCAATGTCTGTTGATGGGAGGCATTCCATTTAATACAGCAAATTAGGATTAGATTTATGCAGAACTGTACCTTATAGCAGCCACACAGACTTGTTTCTGTACACATCCCTAGCTGATACAGAATAAGCAATATCAATGCAGTTCTCAGCACAACCTTCCTGGATGACAGCCTTCAACCATCCAGCTTCTATCCCCATGCATTTTCAGATCACAAGTTCTCAACAGGGATGGGAGGATTTGGTAAATTTTGTGAGGCTGAAGACTTTCTGCTAAGAAGAGAAAGGAGCCAGTCTGAGTTCACTGTGAGTAGGCTGCTGAGTGAGAAATATGTACCACTGACCTACTTACTCTTGAAAGTCTCCATATTCCATTATTGATGAGCTGAACTACTTAACGCCCTCCTTGTTGCCTGCAGTTAGTTCAATGGCAGGATGATTTCAACTGTTCCTTCATTTCTGGACTAATGTAATTAGAATTTCCCTGTTTTATAGTCTGATTGTCTGACCCAATGGAATATGTACAGCTGAAATATATAGGCTGAGTCAGAATTTTGGATCTGCTTGTAAAATCCAAATTTAGGCACACAAGACTGTAAATTTTAGTCTGCATGGTCTGATAAGGTCTATAAGGAAAAACACTGATGGTGCTAAAGTCTTGTGCTTTGAGCTTGCAGTTTAGAACTGATCCATTTTGGTAAGGTGTTTTTTAAAAGACATTTTCTGCAGGATTCTAAACTATTGGTATTGTATTTTTTTATATATATATTGTTAGACAAACTCCAGCAATACATCATGCTTTTCTTTGTTAAAGAAACTTAATTGCCTCTGACAAGCTAAAAAAGCAAATGGTGATCCCAATAAAACCAAGATTTTATTCTAAGAATTTGATTTTTTTAGTGTGTTTAAAAAAGGTCTCTTTTCAAAATTTGCTTTTAGGTTCAGTATATGTCGTGCAGGTAATTAGAGAGACGAATATAGAGTTACATCTTAACTAGTGTAGGGACTCTGTTCACATTGCTGAAGGAGGTGATTTTAATTTTGGAAGCTAACTTCTTTTTTTAACTGTCAGGGCTGGGAATATGATAAATCTAGCTGTCAGCAATGCGTGGGGTATGGAGGAGGGGAGAAGGAAGTCTTCCTGTGCTATGTTTAGCAGTGTTCATGACGTAAAAATAGCAATTGATCTGGACTGTAGTAAGTTCTTTGAGTTTTACGACCCTGTTATTTAGAACTGACTGTATGACTACGTGGGTTTACCTTAATAGCAGCCTCTTAGAAAAACAGGAAGGAAAAACAGTGAGTCAGTCCAGGACATGCCTTGGTAAACACCTCAGGGTAAGCAAAGGGCAAATGCCTAAATTATTTCCTTTGGGCTTTGTAACGTCTAGGTTCCTGCCAGTTTGAATAGCTGGCATTACCAGTGATGGGCTACAACAGACCACAAGGGCTATAAACTGTGGAGCAGATTTTATGTTGAGAGATGAGCTCATTTCCCTTCCTGTTGAAGGCAAATGAGTGTCTCCTACGGAATCTGTAGAGTGCTAAAGAAGTTAAGACATCCTTGGCTTTTCTGCTAGGTGAAAACCTCATCTTAAGTTAGATATTCTGCAAACCCTTCTCTGGTTTAACACACTTCTTTTCAGACACTATGCTTTTTTCCTAACGCTGAGTGTTAAACACACCGTCTCTGTGGGAAGACTGGCAGGTCTTTCTGTTAACAGTTATTACCAGGAGCCTGGTAGAGTAAGTCACAGATGCTGAATCCAGGCAGATCTGCTTGGATAATGATGGAAAACACACAAGGTACTACTAGTGTTACTGGACCTGATGTAAAAGCAGGCACAACCCAGAGGTAAATGAAAAGATGGAAGCACAAGTGCAGCTAAGTTTTCTGCAGTAACACTTGAGCTGTCCCCAGCACTGCACTGAATGGAGAAGGCAGTATTTCTGTGTCATCTTCCCATTCCTCTGTTTCAGTCACTGAGGTAGGCTGCTCTGGTGCTCTCTTGTTTCAAATCCTATAGAGCTGCTCTGCCAATGGGAGATCAGCCAATATGAATGGGTGACTAGGAATGTTGCCAATTTTTTATAATACTGTTGAATGCTTTTTCTCAGCCATTCAGGTATTCCTATTCAACACAGGCAGTATTTGGAGAGAGGATCCACTGGATTTACAGTCCTTAATCAAACCTAAGAATCTGTCCTGTGATTTACTATCATCTTGACTGCCCATTAAGGTTGCTTAACCCACACTTTGTCAGAGAATGTTGAATCACTGACCCTTTTTCATCTCATAACCACAGCACAGACTGTTTTGTTGCCCTTCTTCCCATGTCCAAAAATTAGGACACAGTCTATTGTAAACTTGCATGTTCATTAAATGATGTGAATGTAGAATGGTTTGGAGTATCTGGGAAATTAATTCCAAGGGTGCCCAACAGCAACATGATCAGCTGAACATGGCATTGTTCTTGCTCCTTACCTTCTGGGGTAAGGGAATTCCTACTTGATAAAGGCAGATGACTAACACAGTTATAATTTGTTTTTAGTAAGCATTTGTATTCTTGCAGATGAATCAGTTAAAAGGCCAGATCTACACTGCATATGGACATCCTATTTTATTTAAGAGATAAAAAGTGGCTACTTAGACATAATAAATGAATAATTTGTTGTGTTTTCAAGTTTCGGTTTACATCCCCTTCAGAAATTCACTTAGAAGGTTAAAAGGACACAGTGAGCAGGATTAAGTTTTCTATATTTTATCGCTAAAATTTCTAATAAATAGCTGGAGAAGAAAGAAGATAAAGTGATATCATATGATACCTTAGCTCCACTAGCACACAGCATACTGATATACTTTCATGACCTGATGAGAAATATTAAGATACTTGTGTAAGTAAGTTGTGTAAGTTTCAAGGAGAATAGCTAATATTCCTGTTGCATATATGTTTGTGTATTATTTTGGAAAGATGACTCCTAGGAATGTGAATGTAATCCGTGAATGGTACACAGTTGGTGAAGAGGGCATGAATCATTATTTCACAGAATACAGGGAGTACAGGTTCCCAAATATTGATGGGGCAGTAGATGCAAAGTACATAATCTTTTTCCTATACAATGCAAAACTAAACTGTAGAATTCATTACTATAGAATTTCATGGAGGCCAAAAGTAGGTATTGGTTCAAAATGTGATTAAATACATAATGGAAGATGGGTCTGTTTATTAAATACAAGCCCATGAACGTTGTTTGCCCTTAGCTTGGATAGCTTAATACCACTGATTGCAAGATGGTGAGAGATACTAGAGTATTTGTGTTATTTTTTATTTGCCCGATTTTTGTTCTCTTCCATAAGCATTCACTCCTTGACACTACTGGGGAGAAGGTAAATGGGGTTTTCATCTTCTCCAATATGGATGTTTTGCATATTCACATAAATGCAACTGTTTAGTGTCAAATCGGTTAATAAAGTATCCATCCTAAAAATCTGTCTATGTCTGTCTGTTGTAACTGTCCATGTATCATAACTGTCTCTGTCTCTCTTCCTGTCTCATTTATGAGAACGGAATTCCTCAGGAAGACGCTTGAATTGTGGAAGATGTACATTCAGCCTTGTGAAATACTGCAAAGAAATTCCAGAATCTTGTCATTTCTGTTATTATTATTTTTTACAAATTGAGTCTAAGCCTTCATGTCTTGCTCTTCTCTAAAACGCTTTGAGTGAACCTCACTGATACCATTAGCAGAGGTTTTCCAAATCTGCAATTTTGATAAAACCCCAAAAATTTTGTGAATGTTTTTGGTTAGCTCCCATGGCGTAAAAGGCTGAAGACTTCCAGAAATCAGTGAAGGACATAATTCAGTGTGCTTTATACCCTGAGGTGTTTATGTTCATGGAAATATGGTTAAGATATAGTACCAAGTTATAAATTAATGGAGAGTTCAGACTTTGGAAGGTATTTGACAGTGATGTACAAAACAGAAGGTAATGAGTCCCGCTGGTGATCCCTTACCATCTTGAGAGACTGTGTTCAAAGAAAGGCCTGAGCCCTTTAAGCAAATTCAGACCCATTGCTAGCCAGCAGTGGTTGGGTTATGCTTTTCCCTAACATTGGATTGATCTCTAGCATTGTTCAGTAGAAGGGAGCTTAGCCCATTACCAGTAACAACTTTAAATGTGGAAATGTGAACTCTACCTATTATCTTCCCAATACTGTAATATGGGAACTGCACAGGTGAAAAAGTGAAGAAAAAAAAAATAATTACAGCAATGAACTTTCCTGATCTTTTTGATGAAAGCACATATTTTTATTCTCGCTGAGATGTGTTTTTCAGGTATGCTCCAAAGCCACAAACAAATATACTGTGTGCCAATTTATAACTTAGCAGAATTTTTTTCAATTGATTATGGTGCTTTGGATATTTATGTTACTTTACACTTATGTCTAAGGAACTAAGTAACTATTTCCTGTAAAAAGTCAGGATTCTCCTGTCAGAAAGCTTAGTAAAGCAAGGACTTCAATGTTCATGTTGTTTAACTTGGTAATTGTTAGGTCTTTAATCAACTTAAGGATTTCCTTCCTGGGTCCTAGAGAAAGCCCTCTTTATGGGAGGATATTTTTCCACTATGAAATGTTTTGTATTGGGCCATTATTCATTGTATTGTGCTCACTTAAAATTTTCATGCCTTTAATTATAACACTAAGTGGATTGCTACGTGATATGATGAGTGATAAATTGCCATTAGGGGAAGTTTATTGATTTATATTCTGTAGATGTTTGCCATATGACATTCTTATTAGATAACAGAATAGTTTCTATATATTTACCGAGCTCATTAAATAAAATGAGGGCTGAGACAACATCACAATGCCAACAGGGCAGGTTAAGGTTGAGGTGCTCTCTCCACTTTGAGGCAAAAAGACATATAGTTAAGAGGAGAGCAGATGCACCTGTAGCCGCAGCAGAGGGTCTGGAAGACCTTCCTGGAAGTTTTGAAGCTTTGTGTCCAAATAACATACAAGAGAAACAGAGGAAGGTGGATAAGGAACTGCTCTCTCTGCAACCTCTTTCCTGGAGGCAGCACATAAAGTTAATGCTGCTTCTAGTGATGTTAACTTCAGACCTGCATCTCTTCCCCACCTGCAGAAGGGAATCAGCGCTAAGAAAGGTGAAAGAGGCAGCAGAGGCAGGGCAGTAGCACAGAATTGTGAAGAGGTTGAGTCTGATCATTAGAAGTAAGATAATTTGGCACCACACCTTCCTGGAGAGTGCTCAGGATCTACAATTGCCAAAATGCAGTTCTCTTTAAAAAAGACTGGGTTTGCTGAACTGATTTGTTACAGATCAGTGGGAAGGCAAGTCTAAAACATATTTAGGAATCCTGTCTTTTTTTTGTCGGAACAATTGTTTGGTGCTATAGACTTGCAAATAAACTCATCTATTCTACATACATACAGTCCCAGTTTCTGACAAAATATCTTTTTTATAGCATTTTTCAAAAGCTTCATGATTAATTAAAAAAAAATAAAAGAAGGGCAGTGGTATTTTACTAACACACTAATTCTTGTAACTCAACATTAGGAGGTGGCAGTTCGTTGCTAACAATGCTACCGTTGTCTAAGTCCTACTAGGCAAAGAATCAGAAAACATTTCCAAGCTAATTGGAAGTTACATGAAGCATTCATTCTTTTAACACATGTAGCATCCCATCAGAAATCACAGTGACTAACAGTGCATTTATTAATAGAACCATCCTCAAAGACTAAACAATGGGGCTGATTTGAGCACTGCAACTCTTGGGCCAAAGTCTGTGCCCACTCTATCCCACAGACATGCTAGCATGAAGAAACTATGCGCTGGCTGGGCAGTGAAGCAGATTGTGCAAAGGGGATGTGAAAGGATGGTGCATGGCCTGTGCGTTGTAGGGAACAGCGCTTTTCAGCAAATCACTGCATGAAGTCAGAGGTGACCAGTGGATTTGCAATTACAGCTAATGCTCCGTGATCCATGGGCGGTTTCTCAGACTGTGGATTAAGCAAAGTGTACACACAGGGCTAGCTAAGGTGCCTCACAATGTAAATGTGTGGGATGATGTGCTCTCCCAGAATGTGGGTTTGTCGGGGTTTCTTAGCTGTAATAGCAGGCCAGGTCAGATGGAAGCTGTTCTGTGCAAAAAACTTTTGATCTTACTGCAGTGTCCTCCTGAGAGCCCATATTATCTATGTTTTTCCCACTATACAGATCTTCTCAGCCCACTGGAAAGCCCAAATAATGGAGAGCTGTGAGCACTTGAAGAAATCTATGCCTCATAGGAACGCAGAAACAGATGTTATGTTGATTGGGGAGGACCAACTGTCTTGCACACTGCCTGTGTACCCTGGGCATATGCAGGAGAGAGGTATGTGATCTCGAGCAGTATAACAAAAGAAGTGCCTATACAATAGTGTCATGGTTTCAGCTGGGATAGAGTTAACTTTCTTGCTAGCAGTGGGTATAGTGCCATGTTTTGGATTTGGGATGAAAATAGTGTTGGTACAACACTGATGTTTTTAGTTATTGCTGGGCAACCAAGGCCTTTTCTGCTCCACACACTGCCCGACCAACAAGTAGTCTGGGAGGGCATAAGAAGTTGGGAGGAGACACAGCCAGGACAGCTGATCACAACACATCAAAGGGCTATTCCATACCATATGATGCTCAGCATATAAAGCTGGGGGAAGAAGAAGGAAGGGGGGACATTCAGAGTTACGGTGTTTGTCTTTGCAAGTAACTGTTAAGCGTGATGGAGCCCTGCTTTTCTGGGGACAGCCAAACACCCGCCTGCCGATGGGAAGCTTGTTTTGTTTTGCTTGCATGTGCAGCTTTTGATCTACCTATTAAACTGTCTTTATCTCAACCCACGAATTTTTCCTTCTACTCTTCTGATTCTCTCCCCCATCCCACCGGGGGTGAGTGAGCAAACGGCTGCGTGGTTCTAGCTGCTGGCTGGGGTTAAGCCATGACAGATAGCTAAATTGTGCTGCTTAGGTTTTTGCCGATGTTTCACTTGTAGGTTTCCCTGATACCCATACTTCATAAAAATTTTCATTGCCCTTTTTAAGATTATACAGGTTTTAACATTACTTTAACTTCCTTCCTCAGTGTCATCACAGCTATAGTAACTGTAGCTCAGTGCAGGAGGTCTATCCACCCACCTCCATTTTGGAGTCACATCATTGGCTTCCTGAATTCCCAAAAGGACTATCCTGTATACAACGTTCACCCTGCCCAGGCCAAGTGGTGCTGACTTGCAGGGGATTGTGTCCCTCCCTTTGCTGATTGCTCATTGCTGGCTTGCTTGGTTCTCAGTAGCAGTGAAGAGTAACCCTGATGTTCTGTTATGGTTGTCTCCTGCTCTTATCACCCAGGCTTCTTCTGAGTGGCAGTAGTAAAGTATGTAGTTTTAGAGTGCATTCCTACAGGAAACTGGTTGTACCTTGCAAGAATTTCTCTCTTAAGTTTGACGTGTATAACCAGGGAAAAGGTAATGATTTATTGTTCACTGTTGACTTTCAGCGTAAAGATTTTTATGTTTGCTAGATGAAAAATCTTAATTACTGTCTATATTCAGTCAGGTGATTCGTGTACATTCATTTGAATCTCCATATTTTGCATTCCTTTTGATAGACTGTAGAGGTATAACATTAGATAAAGAAATGGAGAAACTGGTTGTTATTCTTTTTTCTTTTCTTTTTTTTTTTTTTGCCAGCACTGTCTGACAGTGTGGGCAACTTGGAAGTTTAATCATCTATCTGCAGAGAAGCCAAAATACAGCTGAGGACACTCTGCTACTCAGGATTAGGCCAATAATAGTTACTATTCAATAATAGTTACTGCAGTTGTAGACTTTTTCATTTTTTCTTTAGCAAATAAAGGAAGATAGCATGCCTCCTGACATAGGTCACATTTCAGCTCAATGAAGAATCCTTCCCTGCTGATCTGAGATAGAACACAGCTCAGTGCAGCACAGCTCACATGAGCGTACACATGATGGGGATTAGTGAAATTGATTTCTGAGGAAATCCCACAGGTATTAAGAGCAGTATCCTATCAGTTTAAATCAATTGAAATTCCTAATGGTGTTTACTGATTGTTAGGCTGAAAATGAACCTTGGCCTTGCAAAAATACAGCTTCCCTAAAACACAATTAAGGCACGGAGAGGAACCGCAGAATGGGAACAGTGTCAAGGTAGACAATGGTGACTGACTGATAAGGGGTAGAATCAAGCTAGAAAGAAGCAGCTTTCATTGGAAGGTGACTATAAAGGTGGAACCTTCCTTTACTGATCATGACATTTAGAATTTTTGGAGGGCTCAGAAGTACACTGGAGAGCAACTGTTTGCAGTTTGGGGTTCTGGGGTTACTACTGGTCTATAAAATGTTAGAACATGGCTCCTAAAACAATTGAGAAAATAAAGAGAAAAACATACATTTTCCCAAGAAAACAATCAAAAAGTAGGAAAATGGAAGTAAAGTATTAAAAATCAATAATTAGACTAAATTGGTATGCCAAACCAACACTTTTTGAATGCATATACTGCTCCTTTTTTCTGCTGTATTCCTGAAGAGGGGTTGCATATTTTATTCTATTTTCACATTTTTCTTCCTTTTAAGTGTCTGGACATATGTTTATCTCTATAAAATCTCATAACATAAAGCCTTCACATTTCTATCATTCACATCATACAGCCCTCAATCCGCAATAAATGTCATTTTTAAATGAACCTCATCCATTCTTAATTTGTGTTTCAAGCATTGGACTCAATCATACAGTCTAGCTGTCATGTCTTTAATGAACACTGAAGGGAAAACTAACGTACCTTTCTCTAACAGAAAGATTATTTATTAGTTTTGTTACGTGATTTTAAAGTAAAACAGCTTTTGAATTCTGAAAAAAAGCTAAGAGCATTTTTAAATTTGTAAGTATGATTCATTAGGTGTTGCAAAATTTTACACATTATAATTGAAGAGCACTTTTGGGAGCTGAGATGATTCAAGCAGTCTTGTCGTTGATTGAAGCTTTAAGAAATATAGAAAAAAGAAGCTTTAAATTGCAACCCTGCTGTTTCCTCAAATCTTTTTGCTATCGCAGTAGCAAACTGCTTCCAAATACCTAATCACTCTTGTAAACTAACATAACCAACCTTGCCCTGATCAGATGGACTCACTGGAAAAACATTCAGTTGTTACTCAGAAAGCTGTAAACTTGGAATTTTTGCAAAATGTATTTTGTGGGTGGTTAGACCACCATCTTAATTATAAATGGATTTCGGGGAGTTGGTTGCTATAGCAACAGTCTACTTAGTGCTTTTTTAAGAGCAAAACCCAACTTGCCTGTATGTTCGAGGGAAGACAGAATGGATCAGGAACGGAGATTGAGCTTGTATTTCTCCAAGAGCCACAAATTGCAGCATCCTCTATTTAAAGTACACAGACAGGAGAGCTGCTCCTTTTCCTCAATGTTTTTCCTGCCGCTGACAAGCCCCTTTTGAGGTTTGTGTAAAATACAACCTTCCCTTATTTCAGAAATGCAACTGTACCAGGTTTAATTAAAGCTAACACCCAATCGAATTTCCTAAAAGTGCAGCTGAAAACAGAGGGCTTAATCTTTCTTGAAAAGCTGGACCTGTGAAAATTTCTGATGGAGTGTTTTGTCTGGTGTCTCCTGCTGTAAATAAGGCTCCCTCTCCATCCTTACTGAAGTCAGATGGAATTTGTTTTGCTATAGAATTCTCTGCAAACATCTCCCTAGTTGTGTATCGCAGTGCAGAAGCCACCTTGGCTTGATTTATTTTTCCCCTCTGTTGGCTGTAAGATGGAAAAATATAACAAAGGGGTTACAAAACAAAGGCGGGGGAACAAATATCCTTAATCCTGCCTAATCTTAGGTTGTGATTCTCCCATCCCTGTGTCCTTCAGTCACAATCTGCATCTCTGTTAATGTGACCAAAGGACAGAAGCCAAGGCTCAGTTCTGTGGCTACTGTACAGAGCTTGACTGGCTTTTGCAGGAATGGCACCGTGGGTGCTGTGCAACTCTGTCTGCTCTCATAGTGTGCTGAGCACTTGATCTTCATTTTGTGCATAATCATTTACAACATGCTGCAGGTTGGGATTCTGCAGAGTCAGCACATTTCCTTTGCAGAATGAAATGGGGAGGAGGAGAGCAGCCCGTGATAGCAAAGGGCCAGTTCTAAATTATGACTTCACTTCCTTTGTGTGAAACCCCGTTCCCAGCTGTTCCTCACTGCTTCGGACTCAGCCAGTGAGCTGGCGATGCAGGGATCTTATTAGTCTGGGGAGGAGGCTGCCTGCCTGAAGAGGGGTTTCCAGGCCCTTGAGGGTGAGACGAATTGTCTGGGAGGAGTAAAGAGCTGCTAGGAGGTGGCAGCTTGGCAGACGTGGGAAAGGGAAAGGGGTTTTGAAGTCTATTGAGTCACCAAGAGGTAGCAGAAGGAATGTACAGCATATGAGAGGAAAGAGATGGGCACGTTTGGGGCAAGTTAGAGGGAAAGTTGTCATGAAGAGAAAAAGAGGTAAATCTTCCTCTATCACAGTTACAGAAGACTAATAAAGAGAAGATGGGGCAATACAATCTGCATTTTCCTACCTTGTTCTCTGTTGTGAATTGAGAATTGTTCCATCAGAAATAAGGACAAAAAGGACCTTCCTTTTTCTTGGATCTCCAGTAATCTTTCCTGTATCTTGATCTGCAGACTGACAGTTTCCCCTTGGATGATACAATCACCTCAAAGGAGAGGATAGCTGATTGTGGGAAGAGAGAAGCTTGCTGGCTGCAATATCATGGTACCATTTGTGCAGTTTTCGTCCCTGGCTGCCACTCTCATTAAGTGCCACAAGATCTTTCAAGCTTTACCTGAATAGGCCTGCCACAGTGCATGTAGAGAGAGGCTTAGATTTAATGCCTTGCTCCATAGGAAAAATCTACCTTACAGTACTTTTTTGCTTCTCTCTACCCTGAGTTGTATTGCTGTCCAAGAACCGTGAACATCTTTCGCACCTTCAAATGTTGTAAATGAGATGCAGTCCCCATGATTCGAATGGCATGAAAAACTCGCCACACCAGATGTATACAGTCTAGCCTTTCTTGAAGAACTGACAAGGAGAGTGTGCTTAAAACAGAACAGCCTTCCATAAGACCTGATGGGGAACTGTGTTCATTTTGGAAATTTCCTTAAAAGAGTGCAGGTTCCCTGTATTACTGTTCATGAGCACTAGCTCATGACAACAGTGCTTTATGCCTTTTCACTTGTTTGCCAGATTTAAAATGTTTTGGTTTGGTTGTTTGCTTGGGGTTTTTTTTTTTGAGAAAAAAGCAGAAAATCTACTGGTGCTGAAGATTTCTGTGTTTTCTGTCTCCTTGGACCATCAGTCTTTGTTTACACAGAGACCCCAAACTTACATGCTGAAGCATGGCCTCTACCCTAAATATACAATCACAACAATGTCCGTAATCTCCCAAGTGTTGCCAGGCTACAAAAAGGACAGTACCTGTTTTGGGGACAAATAGATGTCATAAAAGGAGGAAATTTCTGCTCTCAGGGTTAAATCTGGGAATCGTTCCCCTGGCTTCAAATTTATGCTGGTGCAATGAAGATGAGAATTTAGCTTTCTGTACTGCTGTCAACAGGGGAAAAATAGAGTCCGTATAAGACTGTATCCATGGAAACCATCCTACTGCAATAGCAGCTAAAGCAGGAAATCAATTTCTTCAGTTTTAAAATGAAACACATTTAACAATATTATAGTGCATCTGCCATTTAAGCAATCCTCTGTGCTGATAACTGTGTTGAAAACCCCTTCTCTAGCAAATAAGCTGGCAAGAACATTTCTTCCTCCTGATAGAATTCTGATTTTGGGTAGAGTAAGCATTGATGACAAAGTCCCATGAAGACAGTACAGTGAGATGGAGCCAAGTCCAGAAGCAACAGTGTTTAATGAAGGAGAAAATTGTTTAATTTAGCATTTAGCCCAAGTATCTGGGCACATGATGACTAACACTCAAAAGGATTAGCAGAGGCAGTGGCCTGTCACCTCTGTCTCCCCGCTCTTTGCTTCTGTGATACCATATGTGACAAACAGTACATTTGTACCTTGTGATGCATTTGTCTGAACAGAAGCCTGTGTGTATGTGCTTGCGTGGGTGTGCATGTGGCCAGTGGACTGTCAGATGAGATTTCAGTCTTTGGTTCAGTGCAAGATGATCTGGGCAGCTCACATTATAAAGGTATATGTTTCAGAGCCAGAGGCATTTCCAATATGGAAAATGTGCTGGCTGTCTCTGCACTTTAATATTTTTACATTTCATCATGTGAGACTTGAGAGAGGACCTCTTTGCTATGCCATGGAGGAAGCATGGAAATACATGGATTTCGTACCCCAGTCTGTGAAGGTGTTACCATACTCTTTCCGTGCTGCGTGCAGATGGATTCTGCTTTTATTTTTTCACCTATTAAGGCATCTCTCTGGCCATTTCAACAAATAATACCATAGTTTATCAGATAATTGCCTATATGCAGATGAGGCTCCCTTCTGCTTTTCATTTTTGTCAAATCCAAATACTGCAATCTGCCTTCCCTATGCCTGGCAGACAGAGAAATATCTGTTTGGGAGAAATGCAACCTAATTTAAGACAGAGGGAATAAAATTGAACCAGGAGGGTATAACAAGCATTACAGAAATTCCCTAGACTGTGAGTATCCCATCAGTTGGTGAGGATCAGATACACATTCCTGTGTCACTTTGCAGTGTCTAGGCTGCATTTTATCTGCTTCTGAATCTCAGTTCCTTGATAAAAGCAATCACGTATGCCTGCCATGCTGTCTTCTTTTATCTATAGCTGCCCTATCTATTATGGCAATCCCTCTTTGATTGACAGTTATCTATTTTTTCTGACCTGAGGGCAAGCTTATTGCGATGCGTTCCTCTCAGTGCTATCACTGACACACATCCAGAAGCCCCAACTGGTGCATAATGTGGTGGTTCAGCATGTGAATGAAGTGAGCACATATTGCTGGAAGCACACGTGATTTTTATTTCTCTGCCATGTCCACCAGTTAAGGGAAGACACAGTTCAAACCACGTTAAAGTGGTAGAAATAGCTCAGTAGTTTGAAATACTGTTCTTAGCAGAGTGCTTTGTTCTACCTGTGTCCAGTTGCTATGACATGCAGTATTTATCTGTTCAGTCAGTTCCAGAGATTTTAACAGTCAGGAAAAGACATCCCAACTCACTGCTCTAAGACAGTGTTCCCTTGTTAAGGATAAAGAGTTTCCTGCTGGAAAACATTTGGTTGAAAAGCACAAACTTCTGTGGCTTGGTTTCTGTGGTTCATGAATATACAAATCTAGGAATCCTCCCCATATTCAGGGGATGGACTGCATTCACTTCCTAAGTCCTAGCCTTTTGATACTGAAGAATGAAAATTATGGCTTTCACCGCACTTCCTACTGGTAATTTCCACCTTCTACATAACCCTTCTATATCCCCATGTAAGGATGCCATTTGCCACTGCAGTTCCTTTACCATCAGGATTCAAATTCCTGGTCACCTCAGGTATGAGGTATCTGCAAAAGTCTCTTTAAAATGCTAGGGAAGGGAGAAATGGAAGAGGAGCTGGGACTGACACTTCTCGTACCGTTCTTCATCACAGTTGTGCATCTGTGTTTGGCAGGGTAGAGAAGCCCCGGAGACCAGGCATGGCTCAGGGGAACCCTGCACACTGGTTGGAGCAGAGAGGATGGGCTCATTTGTTACTATGGGTGCTGGGACATGTGGAGATGGGGTGACAAAACCTGGAGATTTTAATGGCTTTTGATATCCGCTTTTCCTCTGCCCCATGATAAATGGCAAGGAAGTTGACCTTCTTCCCAGGTCCTCCAGTTCAGGCCTGGGAGTCCATGGGAGGAGCAGGGGCTGCATTGGACCTGCTTATGCAGCATTTGTTCTGAGGGACACCATAGGAGCTGCCTCTGCATCTGCAACTTCTCTTACAGCTCCCAAGTGTGGCATTTTAAAACAGTGAACCTTGGAGCATTGTTCATGTATAAGCTCTTGGGGTTTGGACAGTCATGTCCAAGTAGGAGTGTTTCTCGATGATGTCTGTCTCCATGGATTCAGAAGTGACACCACGCTTGTATATTGCCTCCCTTACACTACCACCCCCGTGATTAAGGCAAAGATCCTGAGTCACCTTGGAAAAAAAATTAAAATTTCCGGCAAACCTGTAGACCATCTGTTAATGTGGGCAGGCAAGAAGATACTGGGTAGGAAAACTCAGTCACATGGCAGTGTTTATATCTGTCACCTCAGCCATTTCTTTTAACCATAACATTTTAATTATTGTCTAAATTATTTTCTTGTAAGAAATTGTAACAAACATCAAGCCTGTAGTGAAATAATTCCTTTAAATTAGACCATTCCTCAAAGTCACTTTATGAATATGCAAATCACATCTGTATTTTAGAATGCCATTCATTTTACTCTTAGAGAAACCTCGATGAAAAATCAGCAGATACCTTGGAAAAAACTTGAATTGTCTTCTCTCTGACACTCAGGTGGTAGCATATGAACTGCGCCACGTTCCTGACACTGCAGGTATCGGTGCTGACACATGGTGGCATACAGCAGCTGCCATTTGATACAATGCAGTAGAAAGTGCCCCGAGTCCAGTAATGTCTACTTGCAATAGATCTTGTACCATGTAAAGATACAGTCTGTTACCACTTCTGACAGCCACGGCAGCTAGGACTCCCTTCTCCATTTCTACTGGAAAGCAAGTGACTCCTCAAAATTAGAATTCCTTTGTGCGCTCCTAGCCTGCAAAGGCAGGGATATGCTTAGCAGTACCCTGTAGACTAATATTCACAACAAACTAAAAATATCAGCCCGATGTAGACATTGATCTGCTGTTCTAACCTTAAAGCTGTGCCTAGCACTGGTTTCTTACATATATTAGCTGTGCCCACAAACCCTTCCTTGCTTGTACCAAATTTTTAATTTCAGAAATAATGTAACAGAAGCACGTAGTTCTAAGGACTAGAATGGTGTCCTCGAATGCCAAGTCCTGCCCAAAAATCTGGTGACACAAGAAGGTGGCTTGCTAGTCAGCATTGTTTGCAGCATTTTTTGGAGAAAAAGCAAAATAACTTCTTTCGCTAGAGGAAGACCTAGTTCACTGATGAACAGTTTATATCTAGACAACATGTTAGTAAAGCATATTGAAGACTGACAGTCTCTGGCACTTAATTTCATGCAGACCCCTGAAAAATATCCCTCCCTGCAATGGGAGACTTGTTAGTGGGGAAGGGCACTTTCACAAAGATTTAAATAGCAAAGCATGTGGCTGAATCTCCCAAGACTTGAAAATGGGAGGGTGTTTTTGCCTCATGCAGAGAGAAACACTGTCCTTTTCAGTTTGTGCTGCTTGGAAAGCCTTCAGAGATGACCAGAAAGCAGTCACACTGCTGTGAGCAACAAATGCCAGAGAAGTGTGTTCCCTGGGTCCCTCCATTCAATAATGAGCTGTTCCTTAATTCTCTATCCTGGCCCTTGCTGCAGCCTCCTCTCCATCTTCCACCACCTCCAAAGGCTCCTTCTCAGAGTGCCAGGGCTGGGCAGAGTCCAGCCAATCTGTCAGATTTGGCAGGGCACACGATAGAGAACTTACACAAGTTTTATACTTCTATGACAGATTCCACTCAGCAACTGGAAGACAGAATATTTCTCAGCTGGCGTAGAGTTAGAGCAGTCTGTAGAGATAGTTATCTGCTCTGGCCTAAAGCCTTGTGTGACAGGCACATGTGAAACATCACAATGGCTGCGTACTTGATCAGCTCTTTCTGTTTTACAACAGAGGTGTTTCTTACCCTATGTCAGAGACCAAATTCTGGATCTCCCTATACTACATAAGTGTGGCTCAAGGATTTTCAAAAGCTTGAGGTGCAGCACAGATCCTATAATCCCCCTCTCGAGAAGCCTGTCAAGCCTTGCACGTGGAGCATGCCTTGGCTTCAGCCTGCCACTGCACTGTTTGGCTGGGGACCAACTGCACCTGCTGGAGAGACTCAGGCTTGCAAGAAGGAGGAACATCCTTTTTGGTACACTTAGCAGTAGCAGCATAGTATTATGGGCTTTCCCTTGTGCTTGAGGGTGCACCATATGTATGCAACTGCAGGACAAGGTATGTCTGTCTGCCCTGTGGCTTAATGTTGCCGATCTCTGGCTTTCTCCTGTGACCCCCTGCAAAGCAGCTCACACATGAGGACTCCAGTACAGAGCTCTAATACCCAATTATCACTCCAGAGGGTAAGCAGGGCATGATTTTTATGCTGTCATTATGTGGCAAGAGGATTTCATGAGCTGGTAGTGAGGAATCTGAGCTGAATGCTGCCGGCAGTCTGTGGCCAGGCAGCCGTATCCACCGTGTTGTTCCAAACGTGGCAGATCCTGGAGTGGGAGAAAGAAAAATTTTCCCTGCTCCAGCTGGGGTGAAAACTGCTGCACCTGGGTGGAAAATGGCGCTTCAGTCTTTGCATGGGACTTGTAAGACTCAGTGAATGTGATACCTGCTATATGTGGTGCCTGGTTTGGGCAATTGTGTAATTTAACTTCTCATTACTCTTAACTAACACACTGAAGTGAAGGTTAAGAACAATGAAATTGTAAAAGTGAAAGACCCTGAGTATATATTAGGTTCCACTGCCATAAGTGACCCTCTGGGAAAAGGGAACAGATGTTACTTATTTCGCATTTCATTTCAGACTTCCCATAAGCACTCACCTTCTCAAAATAGGTGTGTTACTGGTGATTTCTCCCTGTCCCAGCTGTGTCCGGGGTCGCTGCCTCTGGGTGAGGGGACAGGGCGCTCCCTCCAGCCAGGCCCCTGCAGTGGGTCTCTGCATAATTCCATGGCCCTGGGCTGCACTGCTTGGCCTCCTTAGGCTGCAGCGAGTCAGCTAGAGAGAGGGTGGTGCTGCATGAAGCTTGTGAACACGTAGCAGGTATGTCTGGGCAGACAGAGTTAAAGAGAGGTAAAAATGTTGGTCTACTAAGAGTTGTAGCAGGGGCAGAGTCACCTGGACTGAGGTCAAATGTAAAGTCTTTTAAACAGGAGAGTGCTTGATTATTTAGCTGGGCATATTCAAAATTTATTTTGCTTCTAGTGACCTCATCTAGGATTTTTGCTCTACTTTTCTGATCTTCAGAACAAATTTGCTCCACATTTTGCTTTAAATGATACAGACTGCTGGATTGGAAACTTGTCTCATAGTTGTATTGGTTTGTGTTAGTAATACTGGAGTATTCTGGATTTTGGGCAATGCAGTTGCATTCATTTTGCAACAATAACTTGTTTTTGTACTGAGACATCTTACGAATTATATTGTTCATTTCATTCCCAATGCATTTGTTTTCCACGTGCTTGTTTTCATAGCTGATTTTTAATGATGCCACTTGTGTTACACAGCGCTCTAAGAGCTGCACTATGTTAGTGCTGCTCTCCGTTGGTGTGGGGCTAATGTAGCTCTGGAAGTGTCTGAGAGTAAGAGGCTGCAGCGGTTTGTCACAGGAAACAGAGAGAGAGTGATACATTGGTTTATTTCTGTCCTCCCTCTCAAGGGGATCCAGGAGTGAGGTCGCAGCAGTCTTGTAGGAGTAACATGATTCTACTTCGTGATTATCATCTAACAAAGGGTTTTCAGAGCTCTGGGAGCCGCTCTCTCTATTCAGCTTTTCTGGCAGTGAGTTTTTATCTCCAAATGTCTCACATCCTTCTGAAATTGTCACCTTCTCATTCTCAGTTGAAGATATCTGCAGATTGTCTCCATTAGCCTGTGACTGTGGTGCATAATTTGATGCTTTGGTAGTTTCCACAGTCCCCGGCACTGTAGATGAATCCTTGTAGTGACTCCCTTCCTGTACTTGGAAATCCAGATTAGATATGTCAGGACAAGATTCCAGGCTGTGCTCTCTTTCAGCAACATTTACTGAAGAGGCCTGGGTTGCATGTTTGCTTTCATCCAAAGATACATGTAGGTTAAATTTATTAGATTCTTTGCTTGATTTCTCCTGCTGAGTTTCTGTGCTCACTGCCAGCTGTGGACTGGGGCTGGGTGGGACTGATGAATCATTAGACTTCTCTGGCAGTGATTGAGGACTCTGAAGAGAGTCAGGGGAGGAAACAAGTCCTGAGTGTTTTCGCAGCCAGTTTATTATCCCCATGGTCAGTGAAATCTCAGTATCACAGAGCTTTAGCAAACATTCTTTGCCTTTCCACGTGCTGTGGAAAAAACCCTGGCTGATAATGTCTAGAGCTGGTTGGGAAGCCATGTTCTCCTCAGCTCCGACATGGAAGCTGTAAATGGACAAAGGGATTTCAATGGCTTGTTCTGAAATGCTTTCAGATGTGCATAAGTCGTCGTCTAGGACTGGGCTTATTTGGACTTCGTTTGGGTCATAGAAGAGCTCATAAAGGGCATCTCCACTGTAGCTGTCTCTTGGAAATCTACCTGGGACCCCAGGGGTCTGAGCTTCCTTCATTTCATCATCTTGTCCAGGAGAGAATGAATCATAGTAACCTTCATCACTTGTGGATGTGGATTCCTGGTTGTCACTTTTTGGCGTTCCTGTTTCTGTGGAGCTGTCTTTGGAATTGTCACCATCTTTATCAGGTGAAGCTTGGGAGTCTGTCACAGATGCAGCAGCCTGGCTTCTAGCCTTTTCCACATCAGGACCAGGTACCTTCAGTAACTTCTTATCAAACAGAGCACTCTGATGTAGCCTCACTGATTTGTTGATGTTGTCCCAAAACTTTGCAAATTCAACGGTCTCATTCTGGCCAGGAGAGGCCAGCTGCTCCACACCCCCTTGGAAAGAGCCCATGACAGGGTTGTCTTTGTGCTTGCTTCGTCTCAGCAGAACTTCTTTGCTATTCTCCAGCTCCAGGTGAGCAGAGCTCTCATCAGCAAAGATTTCCCCACAGCCAGTGAGGGAGTCGAAGCTCTTCAGCGAGGCAACATCTTCACACAGGGTGTTGCAGCAGTCATAGGAAGAGTCAGACTGCAGTTCACTGTCTGAGCAGTCTTGTGACAAGCAATCAGCTGCAAAAGTTTCTCCGGTTTTGAAAAGATACTTTGCAAAACGCCCAGACAACTCCCTCTTGCAGCCTGGAGAGGACAGATTCTTGTCCTTCTCAACCAGAAATGCAAGGCTGTCTGGTTTATTTTTTTTTATATGAAATATATCTCTGATCCCTTTCTTAGATCTCTTGAGGGAAATCCTCTTCCTGGGAATGGTTTTTGCGACAGCTGGTACAAAAGGCATCTGGGGCACAAAGTTCCTGTAATCGATCATCTGACTGCTGCATGCAGACTGGCTGGGACTGACCACACACTCTTTCTTACTGCTGGAGCTGGACATCCCCGAAAAGCTGATGCTATTGACAAGTCGCCCCTTACCCTTTCCAGAAAAACCTTCCTCACAAGCCCTGCCGCTGGGGCTGCACTGCTCTGTTTTGTCTGCCTCAGTAACACAGTCATGGGTTTTACTCTTCCTTACAAGTTTGTAGGAAGACCCAGATGATTTTTCCAGACTGTTGTCACCAGCTCCATTCCTTGCTGCTCTGGTAGAAAATCTGTAGTTCTTGTGCGTGGCCAAACATGCAAGCTGGACTTCAGCTACACTATGGTTTCCCTCCAGAGCTGCCTTTTTGTCTTTCCCTGTATCATTGCTGTTGATAGGAACTGTGGGCACTGGTGGCACTTTCTCATGTTGCACACTGGATTTTATGAAGGTCTTTCCTCTTTTGAGCTCCATGCTGCTTTCTCACATCTGTTTCTGTAAAGAAAACAGCAGAATAAAAATATTTTGAGGTTGGTGGCTAGCATTTGTGAACTTTGAAAATAACCAGAGAACAACGGGACAAATAGTAAGCATTATACAATTGGGTTTGTTTGTCACCAGAAATTTCCATCGCTAAGTCATGGTATTGCATGAGAAACAGATCAAGTAAAACTAAAGGTATGTTGGCAATGGCTGGAAGATCCAGCAAGGAGAAGACACTACACATTATGGGTTGGTAGCTGAGGCTCAGAGAACATTTTGTCTGTAAGAAATGAGAGGGTTTGGATTTAGGATTGTGACTGCAGGATGGCTTTTAACAAGAAAGTGGTCCTATTCCAAAAGTAGAAGAGATATCAATGGAAAGAAATGCCTGAGGAACTTCAGCATGCACGTGTGTGCATTAAGAAGGCAGCAGTTCATAAATCTGTACCTCTGGGGACAACGAAGAGCTCAAGGTGAGAAGCCTCCTGAGAAAACGGATCAAACATTTGACACCTGATGCTCAGTTTATATTAAAATAATCCTTACCTGTGAATAGAAAATCCATAAACCTTGGTACCACACTGGGAAGCATGCTGAAACTGAATTACTTTTTTTGCTTCCTCCTGAGCATAACATACAGTTTTCTGCACTACTACTTTTATTGTAGAAAGTCAAAAATGCCACATTGAAAATCACCATTAATTATGACAGAAGTGTCATTTCTTATTTACAAAGATCAGTGTAGTACACTGAGGCATTGCCACATTGAATCGGCGTTGCGCATTGATTAGCTATTTCTAAAAATACTCTATTATCTGTATCAATGCCAATTTTGGTCTCTGCCTGTATGGTTTAGTATTGAATCTGTTTTATGTTTTCGTACATCTAATTAGTCATTAGTTATTTTAGCCATACACTTCACATTTTCCAGCAGTTATTTCATGGACACATCTGATCCTTTTCTGTCTTATATCAACTTGATTATTGAGTATGTCAATGGACTTACATAAAGGTGTGTCAGGGAAGAGGCAAGACCTTCCTAAAAGCTGTTAGAGAAATCAGATTTTTACTGGATGGGAAGCAGGACAAAACCTCGAAGTCCTGTTCTTGAAAGAATGTGCTTGGATCTTTCCTTAATGAGACCTCAGTTAATGGGTTATCTTATTTTGAATTGTTTAGACGTAACTAAAACGACTTAGAGCCATTGAACTCTGTAACATGCAAGAAACACAGTGCTATCTCTGGCACCCCTTGACAAGCTGTATGTAACAGCTCTGATGAAATGACAAGTTACTAATACTCCCTTGAGAACAATCTCAGATCAGACCTGTGGATCCAGACTTTCACCCAGTACAAAGACAGCCAGGGAGATTTTAAATGCAGCACCAAGCCTAGCCTTTATACACGCTTAAAGTACAACTTAAAGCAGTCTTTAGTCTACCTTGAACTATAACAGCTGTCTGTAGCCTCCAGAGGCTCTCTAGTTGCCAGGGCTTGCTGGGAACAGCAACACTGACCAACACCTCAGAAGAAACCAGTCTGTGTATCCGGGAGTTGGGTCCCCTGCAGTGCTTTTCCGGCAGGCAGATCAGTGACAGCCTGTTTCTCACAGAAGCTGCAAACTAGCAGGCGACTAGCAATATTTACAACTAAATGTAGGTCAGTGACAAAAGGTAGAAAACGTGAGGGTAAAGTGTGAATATTCAACATCAAGAGTATGGATGCTACGGAAAACATGGTGAGGTTGATACTCACTGATAGATGGGCATCTATCAGTATGATTGAGATGTTGGCACATTTAGTTTCATTTGGGGCTGCATGTGAGTATTGCAGAGCATTCTTAATGAAAGCCGGTAAACATTTTACTACACTGTCAGGTATCTGGAGTTCACTGATGCTGGAGGAAACTTGTTTTGCATATTTAGAAATAGGTCACTGGGACATGATTACACTCCTCTTCTGAAAAGCAAGGTGTGATTGAGAAGAAATTCAGTGCGCAGAACTCCAGCAGAGTTGTGAAAACGGTCAGACACAGCTGACGCAAGACTATTTATTAATATCTCAAAAATAAAGTGTCTGACATCTCAGTCCTTTGCAATTGTAGAAGTAGGTACTGTGTCGCTGTGGGAAGTCCTGCTACTGAGAAGCTCCTTAGAGGTCTGTGACACGGCAAATGCTGGCACGGTAACAATGTTAAGTAGGACCCTTCAAAGTCCTACAGCTGTTTCTGCCCATTCTGAGTATTAAGCAAGGGTCATTTTTGTAGGAAATTGCATACTTGGGAAGTTTTCCTGTAGATGCATTAAAAAGGCTTTCAGAAGTGGATTTGTTTTATTGTCGAGTATGAAATTATGAAAGCTAAGAATTTGGGACATCATTAGATAATCTTTTGAATAAAGAAATCTTTGAACTGAATTGTATCTCCTTGATAAGAAACACAATGGACTACCAGTCTGATAACTGGGTCTAGAAACTTCAAGGCTTGTTCTCCTGTCTTTTTTTTATAGATTAGATGAACAGTTTTAACCTGAAAGGCCAAATGGCCTGAATAACATCTGTACTGAGAACATATGTAGTATAATAATGTAAGGTACAGTGATGGTAGCCTACGCTAACTTTTCAGTTTTCTCTGATAAGGAAAAAAATAAGTTAGGTGTTGCTGGGTTTTTTTTGTTTTGGTTTGTTTTTTTTAAGATCTATTATACATAAAAGCACCAACTTTGTATTCTAATTCTCTCATGTCTCTATTTAATCTCATATATTCTTTTTCTCATTTTCCCCCAGGATTCATGCCAGACTAATTAGGATCTAGTTCATTGTGTCATCCTGCTTATCCTGTTTTAACACTGGCACAGCTTCGGGAATCTTCCCCATTAAAAATGTTATTAAAAATGTTATTCAAAATGAACACCAAGAAAGGGAAGATCTCCTTAGTCAACTCTGTGAGGGGTCTTAAGGGCAGACTACCAGAATCTGCAGATTTTTTTAAATGTTCATCTCAGATACTGTTTTGTGAATTCCCATACTATGAGTTCTTCTTTGTCCTCATATGATAGAAATTATCAATGAGCTTCTTTCCAAATATGGAACAGAAATATTTAAGTGATGCTGCTCTCTTTCCATATCTATTAATACTTTCAGCGCTTTTGGTTGTAATGGACTATACCATGATACGTTTTTTTTTCTCTCTGCGGGGACAGTTATAGAGTTATATCTCTAACTCCAGAAGCTGTACCAGTGAAGTTAGAAACAGATTAAAGTGTTGTAAGGGAAATTTAACCTCCAGTGGTTATGTAAAGCTAATCAAAATTCTATGAAAAATTATTCTAGGAATTTAAAAAATGGTACACTTTCTCTGGGATTTCTTGACCCATGCACTCAGCTACTCTATTGCCCATCTCTGCTCCTTTATAATTATTCTTCTCTTGGACTTAACTTGCAGTATAGCTCTTCTTCCACAGGGATAAAGGGCATATGAGGGACTGATTTCCACCTTTGCAAAGGAAATATATTTTGCAATTAAAAATCACTGTAAAGAATAGAAACCTGTGGAAACTAGGAGTCAGTCTACTCAGGCTAGGTTGTTCTGTTTTCAACAGGCTCTGGATGTTTTCTTTGTTAATGTTACTTCACCTCTTTTTTTAATATCTGTGAAATTACTTATGGAAAGCGTGTTAAAATAGAGGACATCCTTGAATCTTATACTGGCATACAGTTTGTCATTTACAATGATCTTAGGTGCAGCAATGTTGAGACTTCCCATCTACACTGAATAATACCTTTATCTGTCTTGATCATACCAGCTGCTCCCTTTTAGGATTTCACAAGTGTCTAAGCAGGCAATTAGATCTCGATTTTGGGGTTATACTATAATGGGAATAAGTTTTTATTTAAATTTTGATAATATTTCTCATAAAATGCAGGGATACTTCATGCTCAAATATATACCATCTGTGCAGAGTGTCTGACAGCTTTTTCATAAAACCAGAAGGTTTTACTGTGTCTATGATTCATCTAGAAGTAAATTAAAGTTTTAGAACAGGAAGGTGAACACATTCCTGTGGGCTGAGGAGACTTGGTTTTAGGACAGTCAAAACAATTGCTTATAGTTCTGGGTTATGAGGACCTGAACAAGGCTGAGTTAGGTAACTGTTCTGGTTAATAACAGCCGTATTCAGATGGCCTAAATTCTACCTAAGTCCAGGTCAACAGACAAGGAGGCCAAAGAAGGGTTCAGGGGAGATGGACTGGATATTCATTAGGAAGCAGGAGGAAGGTGGGTGGAGGCAGGATTCAAACTGTGCAAATACTGCCTCTGTCACGTGGGTCAGAGAAGAGAGGAGCCACACTTGCCTCTGCTCATGGTCCCCAAAGCTTTCTGCCAGGCTGACCTGTCTACAGTTTTCCCTCTCTGGTGGAATAGGGGAAGACTTGCTTTAGTTTTTGGGCTGGTGTCAAAGTTGTTATCTTATTTGTTACTAGCTTATCTCACAGTGGAAAGGTTTGTTTAGTTTATCTTCAAAGAAAAGGTAAAATAGGTTGTGCTTTAATGTGACAGTAGCTAAAATAACAGTCCTCTGGGACAAAACTCTAGGAAGATCATCCTACTGGGAAAGCAGAAGTATCTGCTTCAGTGAGGTTACATGGATAGAAATAATAGTATTACAAAGAGGAAATTTAGATGAACTCTCTGGCTTCGGCAAGTTTGGCTCAAAATTGCTTTTTCTTGAGTAGGAACAAATATAATTAAGGTTCATTTATTCCAGAATCTTATCAGCTGTCTGGCTTGGACACTCTTACTTGCTTGTTTGATGTGTAATTTATATATAATTGTCTCTCTTGGAGGGAGAAATAAGCAAAATTCAGAATACAGTTGTTGTTTTGCAGGGGAGAAAGGAGTGCTCTTTCTGCTTCTTTACCTTTAGATCATTCTTAAAATTGGCAGGTTTTGGAGATGGTACATTGCTGTCTCTTGCTAAGCAGAATTCTGCATGCCATTTGGAGTCTTAAATTCACCTCCCTCCAAGCATTTTCCTTTCATTAAATGAAAGACTTGATAAAAATTGCATAGTCTTTTTGTTTTTTTAATTTAAAAAGAAGGAAAAAACTCTATTTGGATTGCTTTTATGTCTTAGGATACAAGGTTGAAGTGAGTCCAAAATCCCTTTCCCACAAGTGGCTTCATATCAATCAGAGTTAAGATCCTGAGTATCAGAGTTACCTTTGAAAATGTTACCCCTGCTTTCCAAACAAAAATGGTAGTATAATTAGGTTTCCTGAAAACATATATCTGGTTTGGGCATTTGGACATCTATTATGCTTAAAATGGATGCACTTTCGGATGGAATTTTTTTTTTTAAATATTTCTTGAGAAATTGTATAATGGGAAAGGGAAAAACAGCGAAGGGCTCCGGGAGGCTCTCCCTTCCTATGCCTAGTTAACCTCAGGAGGATTTTTGCTGGGCACCAGTTAGTTGGAATTTTTAAAATGCAAAACCAAGCAAACATGAGGTGGTGAGAGCCACAGCTACTTTTAGAGTGGGTGGACAATACTAATTTTTAATGCTTATCATCTAATCAATTAGCAATGCATAAAGAACAGCTGGTGCTCCCAGTAAAGTGTGGAGGGGTTATTTTTGGAATAAGACTGTTTACGGTCAAAAACCTTAACTCTGTCCCAGAAGATAAAAGTTTATAATGTAAATACCTACTAATAATCATGAGCATATATTCCATTCTGTTAATTTGATTTTTAATTACAAAGCAATAAAATGCTGCCTTGCTAGAGGGTAGTGATATCTTGTCTGCAGTTATTGTAACACTGTTTCTAGTCAGCAAATAAACATAACAGTTCTTAGGGTGAAAACCAAAGAGGATTTTAAAGCAGGGCTCATCTTCTCACTTAAACTGATTACCCTGCTAGTATCTCATCTCCGTTAGAAAACAGAAAAGAACAGGGTGGAAAGGATGGAGGATGTAATCAGGGGCAGTCATGATTCAGGAAACAGAAGAACGTTTATTTTTAAAGACGCCTGTGTGACACACAAACCTGCATTGAGATCATGCCTCTTGTGAGGAGTACTCCTCTCATCATCCTTAGTGGCTGTATCTTATCATTCCCCTTAATCATTTGTCTCTCTTGGGTAACCCAGGATGCCTGATTATTTGCATATACATTTAGGTCAGGCAATGGCTTTCTCATGAAGAACCAGCAAAAAGCACATTGGTGTGTTTTTCTTCAATCTTAATTCCAATGAGCACACAAAGTAAAACCTTATACTCCCCAGCAGAATACTAGAAGGATGTGTAGTTAAATGCTTAATCTTATTAGCAATGTGCTATAGGGGAGCCTGAACCTTCCTTTAAGCCCTGCCAACTGTTCTGTGGAGCCCAGGATTTTTCATAGTAAAATTAACCACGTTTCTACTCCCAGCATACTGTCCTGCTGTGTGCCGACAGGAGGGATCCCTGGGGGAACAGCAGCACCCACTGCTTCCCCCAGCCCCGCGTGGGGCGTGAGGCAGGGCGGAAGGATGCTGAGACCATGACAAAAGGAGGCTCCTTCTCTGACAAAACCTTTGCACCCCTCACTCAGTTTTCTTCTATACCTGAGGCGGAGAGAAATGTAACTGCTTGAAATGTTCCAATTATTGTGTAAAAGGGCAGCATAAACTCCTGCACAGGGAGCTATCGAATCATCACTCTATTGCTAGGACAAGGCAGCTGAGCAGAAATTTCTGCTGTCTACCTGAGAAGGAAACAGGGCATTTTTTACTTGCCCTGACCAGCAGCCTGTTGGTAGCAGACAGCAAAGTGTTAATGCTGTCAGCTTTGGCTGTTTTCAGTAATTTATTGCTTTAAAAGGAGATAGGATATGCATTTACATAAATACAGGCACACACTTGTCAGATGTATGGAAAAATAAGTAAAACACAATGCTTCAAAAATGAGCAGTCATCCCAAAATAATAGTCCCTCGGAGTCGCTGTGAGTGTCAGAGCAAAGGAAATGCCATTGCACCACAGCAAACAATAAGGTAGATCACAAAAATCCTACTCACCATGGTTTATCACTGAGCAGAAATCCTCTGTCTCCTAGCCTTGCTACTGAGGCTTGTCTTTATCCAGAGGCTCCTGTGATGCTTTTCAGATTCTGAGGGGCTGGACCACTGCTGCTCTCCAGTGTTACTCTCCACCCCCTGTCTTTTCCTCCTCCTTCTTCCCTCATCCCCACCCCCTCATTCCTCCTGCTTGAAGCTTTTTTGTACCTTACACAGATTTCAGGCTTCCACATGTAGCTAGATTTAGGAAAGATGCTTATTTCAGCCATCTGCTTGATGCCATGGAAATGCCTTCATTGCTAAGTAATAAAAGCCCAGAAGGTAAGCTTGAGAGTCCTGAGCCAGCATTTTGATTCCTCTCTGTATGACTGCTTATCAAATAGGGAGGAATACATCCAAATTAATTTCATTTCTCACATGTTTTTTTTGTTTCTGACTAGGATTCAGGAAAAACTGTCCTAACATGTTCTTAGGTTAGTGAGATGCTTCACTGTGTGTCCAATATTGTTGTATTGTCCAATACAAATTATTGGACTGTGCTGCCTTTTGTAGCGCTTTTGTTAATGCTGAAGTTAGAGGGGATTTAATGTGGGAGTAAAGTGGTGTAAAGGCAGAGAGTATTTCTGCTGCCCAAAGCTAGTGCCTGGTGTTAGCCTCATATTGCCTTCAACAAACATGATTTATCAAATTCTCCTTAGTCAGTCTAACTTCTGCTTCAGTGTGCAGTGAAGTCAACATCTGATATTACAACATCATTCTTTGTTATATAGATGATTTTATTATCATCACAAACACCTGACTTTTAATTTCACAAAAGTGTAAAGCTGGCATCCTTGCCCCAGCCCTCTTCCCATGAAGGGCTTCCAACCTGATCATATCTTGATTGTCCGTTAACTCTCCTCTGATTGTGAGTCCTTTACATCAGTTTCTCAAACCCCTCGTCTTCTCCTTCCTGCTTGTTGAAACACCTCTGTTGGGAGCATGATAGGAGCCTCTTAAAAGTAAGTGTATGCCATGAAGCAGTGGCTTAATCCACTTCAGTAGCACTCCTGTGAGCTGCAGTTTAGAGCTGTACTCTAGGATAATGCAGTAGTTTGTGTACAGATGATTGACATATCTGTGAGCAGTTTATCCTTCTGATGTAGGGGCTAACATCATGGTTGCTCTAAGGTAGTGAACAGGCAGTTCTCAGATGACTGAGTGAGACAGGGCAAGTTCAGACAGGCCCAATCTGTGCAGGTATTTAGAAAGTCCTCCAACTTTGTATGAACTGAAGATGGAGTGGGTGCATCAGTCAGAGAGCTGATCTCTTCTCTCCCCACATGACAGCAGAAAGGGAACAAAAGCCTTAACCTGATACCTGTTCTCATCTTCCATTTCACAGTGTGCTTGAGCTAAATCTTGGAGATGGGGGAGGGGAGGAGCTTAAACTTTTGTGCTGTCTAAGCTTCTAAAGCTGAAAAATCAGCCAGTTAACCTTAAAGGAGGCAGAACAGAGTGCTCCTGCCCTGAGTGCCAGCCAATAAGCCACTTGTGTCCCCGATGGTAGAGACTGGAAAGTTACATATTGGAAAACACCCTGGGTTCAGTCCAACCTGCAACAAGTAGAAAGCCCGTGTAAGACTTCACCATAAGACTGGGCGGAGGAAAGAACAAGCTGTGGGGGAATCCTAGTAGCTCTGGCAAGTAGATTAAGACCAATCATGAGAGAAAATACATTAATTAGAATTAGATTTATATTAATACAATTCTTCAAGATGGGTATGTGAAGCCCCTGAGTTTTCAGGTAGTACATCCTTGCTCTGCAGTCATGTCGCTTTTGAGAGCCTCCACTTTGTGCGCTCTGTTTTAGAAAGAGGGAGCCTTTAAAACTTTGAAGTACTTCTTTGTTCAAAGTAACACCAAAGCTGGTTAGAAATGCTGATAGACATGACAGTCAGCAAATATGCCATGTGGAGAAGTAAATAGACAACAGAGAGCACTTAAAATGGCATTTGAAGCCTACTTCATGTTCAGCTCAAACTCAGTAAGACAAGCCATCCTTAAACATTTAGAGAAGAGAATCTGGCCAGGGAGGAGCTCTTAACTCCAGTAGTGTTTCAGGTAGTTCCCATACCTGCTGTTTCTAGGAGAGTCTGTTGCTTCTCCTCAGGAAATAGGAAAGCTCTCATATAGATGTCCCTGTTTCTAACAAATGGCACCTATTGTCGCTTTGCTGGAGGAGTTAGAGGAGATCACTCTAGACCCGGATGAGATACCAAAATCTGTTCATGGTGACTCAGGTAAAGCAGCTCCTGTGATGAGAGAACTCCAGATGTCAGGATATTTTACTTTAGGATGTGCATATGGGCAAACATTTCCATCTTTAGGGTCTTTTATTTCCCTTCATCAAGGGAAGTGGCCTAAATCCATTGGCCAGCCATAGCCATAGCTATCCATAGCCATCTGTGGCCATAGCCATCCATAGCCATTGCCTGCATTGGCCTAAATCGCAGTCTCACTGCATGCACTGGTAAACGCACAGTATGTTGAATAGCAGCTGAACCATGGTAACCATTATGCATTGCAATAGAGCTTTTTTTTCTTCCTAAATATTCTCAACTTGTAGTTCCCTGAACTATCCTTTTCTGCTATGATTTCATTTCAGGGTATTTCACTGTGGCTGTTGATCAGCTTTGTTCAAAAGGTTGGTTCTTGGAGAATCTAATCATCCTCTCTGATTAATTCTGATTAATTCAGTCTGTCCAGGATTGTTTTGGGCATCAGTGGGCATAAAAGGGAAGGGAAATCAGAAAACTGTAAATGAGGGGCATATGGGACAGCTGCCATCTGTTTAGCAGAAGCGCACAGCCCTTGGCATGGGGAGTAAGAAGAGGGCCCTTGAGAGAAGAGGGACTAAGGAACGTACGGTCCCTGGCATGGCAAGAGTAGGGCAGTAGGCATCCTTGGTATCCAGCAAGGAGGACCGGGGAAAGGAAGAGGAAAATCCACAAAGGGGTGGTATGGAAACAGAGGGAGGGAGTAATTTTTAGATGAAGCAGGCCCAGCCTGCCAGAACGTGGGAGCCTGCATCTCCCCAGTGTGGGTAGCAAATGTTTGCATCAAGTTATTGAAGACAACTATTAGCATAAGCAACTCACAAAAAGCAAACTATACTATTTTTTGATTTTCTGTCATGGAAGAATGTAGCAGATTCTTTAACCCCAAGACTCAAAATAAAAACATTTACAGAGATTGCTCTATTTGTTTCCAAGGAATTACTTACAGAATGAATTTGACCCAGGCTATTTCCTGCCAGTGAACTAATGAAGAGTCTAACATCCCCAATCGAGTTGAGCTTTCTGCTAACATCAGCTTAAACTTAATTATTCATGGATTCTTATCAGTACTTCTTGGTTTTGCATGTCGTAGAGAATTGGTAATGGGATATGGAGATTTTTCTCTCCAGATTGCTAACAGAAGACTGCCCTAGGTTGAAGGGAACAATCTTTGCTATTTATCTGACTGCTTTCCAGGGCTTACATTAAGTTAATTGTTACTTTCTTCTCTGTTACTTGGTGAGCTAGTGTCTGCCATCAAATTTAGGATTGTGAATTGCTGTTAATAACATCAGTATTCAACACAGGAAATAGAAGGATTTTTATCCACAGATTTCTTTAAGTGTATTCCACCTCAACAACTCCTGCCTGTCTTCCCTGTGAAGCTCTGTGTTGCCATATTTGCTGCCAAGGGGATGAGGTGGAGCAGGTAGGGTTGTGAGAGCCCCTTTCTGTACTGGTATTATAAAGCCTGGCTGTCCTGCCTGCCAGCCAGCCCTCCAAGTGCCAATAATGATGCCTCTGAGGGCAGGAAGGAGTGCCGAGTGCCTCCAGGATGGGACTGATCACATTCTCAGTATTGCTGTTCTGGGGACTATGGATGACTGATTGTGAAATGATTGTTGCCTCAAAGGAGAATGAAAAGGGATTTTGAGAAAAAAAGAAAATGGTGAGGACATTTCTCCAGCATGCTCCAGAATAGTGGCTGCCTTTAAACTGCTTTAAACAAAAAGCTCTCAGGTAATAAATGCTTACCTATGAAATCAATGTGGCAAAAATGAGCTGCATTAAATACTATGAAGAACTACTCCAGAAGAATTGTTTCACCAAATCATGAAGAACTCCGAGGCTCTATAGACCAGAGACAACACCTGGGCAGTACATGACACCTCAGGAACCTGACTACAGAAATGTTTAAATACAAGGCACATCTTCAGAAGTTTTTCCATTCCTGATATGCCTGTGTGTCACAGACATACCAGATGCGGCAAGAATACCTCCAGTTTATTGAACTGCTACTGTCATTAACAGACTCTCCCTGTCTCAAAGGCAAAATAATCATTCAGCATAAAGCATGGGGGACAGCAAAATGTGCTATTCCACAGACATCCCAGTGCAACCAAAAGCAAAATTTTCTCAGTATCTGCTGGAAGATGCCATTGTGATGACTTGAGGGAAGGCTATAGGAAATTTTTAATGTTTTGTATGGCTTGGTTTCCCTGCTTAATTTTATATTGCTCTCTGCCTGAATACATACAATTCAGTGCTCTAAAGGCTTTGTTAAAGCCTCAGTCAGAAAACCGAAAAAAAAAGAGATAGAGGTATAAGTAGCCCTAGATACACAGAAACAGACCATCAGTGAGGGAGAAACTATTTCAGTGGCTCTAATGGGATAGTCTTTCAAATGCTAAAGCTGGGATCAAAGGAGGGCTAAAACCAAAAAGACCTAGATAAGAGAGAAGTGAGTAATTAGGCAAAGTTAGTGAGAGTGAGTGCAGTAGCACAGCAGGCGCAGGTCTACATGCATGGACAGGAGGATACTGAGCTGTGAGCAGGGCAGGCTGTGGCTCCCACTTCTGCCTTTCACTGTTCGTAAGCTTTTATGTTGTATCTCAAAAATATAAATTGTGTGTTGCACAGAGATGCTGGCTTGGTCACATTGCAGAAGATACACTTGTGACAGGATCTTGCAAAGGAGTCCTCATGGGTGATAGGGGTGCTGTGAAACAAATCACAAATCCTATTCTGAGGGCAGAAACTTCTTGGCTGAGCATGTAGTTGGTGGGACCTTGAGGAAACAGAGCACTACAGCCAGTTTGCTAACTGCGACAAGTAGCAACTTGCTGTACATAAAACCCCACTTGTCTACCAACCAGTATTTAAATACAGGCAAACAAAAGAACATTTGAAGATGGATGATAAATGAAGCCTTTGAAATCGCCAGCAGTGCAGTTGATAACAAAGCAGTTAGAAATGCTTATGGTTGGTTTAGTCAGTGGAACATACATTTTGGAAACAAATCCGTGTGTTGGATTTATGTTGTTAGTGGCAATGTCACAGCCAGATTTCATTTTAAAGCGGCAAGTTTTACATCTTAGAAGAGAATAAAATACACACATTTAAATGCATTTTGCTAGCAGATCTAGAGATAATGTTTGGAGGTGTTTGTTTCTCTTGTTCTCCTGCCTCCTGTGCTCCAGGTGGTAGTGGCTAACTCCAGGAGTGTACTGCCCGCTGCTGCCTTAACTGCCATCACAGCTGGAAGGTAAAACCTCTGACCGTGTTCATTGAAGTCATTAGATGATGTTTGTGGTAGAAGTATGGCATTACAACCAAGGCTCTTATGGTAGTGAAATACGACCGTTAATATATTTTTTCAGCTACAGTAAATAAAGTAGTAGAACTGGAAGAACTCAGCTTCTGACGAAGTGCTCCATTAATGTATCATGAGTATTGACAATGCCAAGGTCATCATTTGGTTTGCAGCTACACTAATTACCAGCAGGCTTTAAAATATGGTATTTTATAGGTCTTCTAGCTGGCAGGCTATTTAGAGAGGGGTGATTTGTTGAGCACTATTCTTTGGGCTTTATCCTTTCATGGCTTTGGCTGTTGCCATAGCTCTGCAACAAAACAAACTCTCCCAGCTGTCTGATTTTTCACAGAGGGGTTATTAATGTTTCTAAGCCAGCTGATATGCCTAGGCAGTACTCAAGCATATTAAACTGTTACATATTTCTCTTACGAATGTGCAGTAGCCATTTTCCAACCAGCAGCTGAGTGCCAGTGCAAGCCAGGGTGGCGTGGTGGCTGGGAGATAGGAACAGTGTGTTCGAGGACAGAAAGCTGGGAGCCGAGCTCAGTTGGGGCCATGCGAGCCGTGCTGTGTTACAGTAGGGTGGATGCCCTCTTCTTTGTTGCTGTGTGTTGAGGGGGGTGGTAAGCCTGTGAAATAGGACACCTTCATTTGGGAAAAGAGATTCGGGAATTATTCTTGAGCTTTAATACAGAAATGGCAATTTCTTGCCCTGCAAACACACTACTACAACCTGCACTTCTGAAAAGGACTAGTGTTTTTTTAATACATATGTTTCTCAGAACATAGTTTGAAGCATCTTACAGGAAATCTAACTCATCTTGAAAATCAGATACCTTAAGGTGCTTTGAAGACCTTTATATGTTGAGATTTTACTGGGGGGGGTGGGGGGGGGAGGCATCAGGAGACCAATGAGTTCACAGAGCTTAAATGGAAGGTGCATGAAAGAGTATGAAGTGGGGAGTGCTGCTGACTGCATGGTCATAGCTACATAGTCTGCATGGTCATAGCTACATAGTCTGCACAGTCATAGCTACATAGTGAGTCATTTGGAGCTTGACAGTGTTTCAAAGCACCTGGTCCATTCAGAGCTAACAGAGTGGTATCCCAAAATGGACAGAAGCCAGCCACAAAATGAGTTAACTTCTTCCTCAGTTCATTAAATGAGTTGCCCAGTCAAGAATGAAGTCTGGATTCACATGAAGTTACATGTATTGTCACAGAAATGGTATGAGAATGACACAAGGATGGAGGACCTTGATTTCCTCATTTGTTGCTTTAGCCTGAAGTTCTCTGTACAAGAAATGTTGGATCTCCTCACACTGCATAGGGCAGGGGATCTGTGGTGGACACCCTGCAAATCAGTCACAGTAGTGCCAGTACTGCTGGCTGGAGCTGGAGGAGACAGATTTCTCACCTTTTGCCTGTTATAGATGTTTTCCCTAATGCCAGCATGCATCAAACCCAGGTTAGTCTGCTCCAGATTGGGAAGCATTGCCCCAGTAATTAGAAATGACCTAAAATAACAAGGTGCTGCAATACCTCAGTAGTGGAAGAGCGCAGATAATATGCAGAGAAACATGAGTCAGGGAGGAGGCTAGCTCTTAACTGCTGTGGTCCTCTTCCCACACGTGCTACCACCCTTGGTGGTGAAGGGAGGAGTGGGCAACCGGGTGGGCAGGAATCACCTGCTTTTCCAGCAACAGTTCCCAGGTAAGTGTGTGTGCCCAAGGCACCCTGATAGGGCCCCTAGATTCTCTGATAATAATATTATTTTCCTGGTCCCATAAAGATCTTTCTTCAACACCTAAACAGGTATTTGACCCGATGTGTGCTGCTGTTTCCACCTGAAATGTCTGACGTATTTCTGATTATTAAGATCTTAGACTGTCACATCCCCTCAGTGTACAAGGGTCTGGGATGAGTGGATCAGCAATGTGTGTTTTATTTCAGAGTTCTCATCTTTGCCTGGTTGTAGGAGGACAAAAGCCTTCCATGGGGATGATATGCCTGTCAGACTACGGCAATCATCAGCACTTCCTGTGAGGAGAGGGAGACCATATTCACTGATGAAGCAAACAGGCGTAATGACACTGCGTTTTAGCACCCCAGCAATAGACTATTGTCTGTGCTCCAGCACCCCCATTCCAGCTGTGGGTAATGTGCTGGTGACAGCCTCGCTGTGCGGTGACATGGTCGAGGACAGGAGGCAGGGGAAGGGGCCTCCGCGGTGTGCGGGAGCTGCCTGCGGTTGGTGCCGCAGCAAGAGGGCCGCAAAAGGCCAGAGAGCAGCTCCGGGGTCTCTTTTGACTTATCTCTCCTTTGTGGGCAGGACGTACAGAGTGCACTCATGCAATAAAAGAGGAGAAGGGAAGAGGAGTGAAAAGGAGCCAGGAAGAACAGCCCTTGTTCAATAAGCATTTGAAATATTTCTAGACATAAAAAATGTTTAGGAAAATGCAAGGGTTTATTGTTCCCATTAATTCTTTGGGCCTTTTCCTTTTGCTCGTTGAATTAGGCATAATTTGTATTAATATATTAAGTATTGTGCTTATAAGAGAGATGCTGGTTGGTTAGAGAACAGCCCAAACTACACTCTCAGGCACTGTATATTGTTATTTAATATAATGACTATAACTGGGTTTTAATTTGCTTCATAATAAAGAAGAAATAAATATTCAAAGTCAGCTTTCATGGAATGAAGTAATGGTTGCACACTCTTAAAGCATTTTTAACAGGAAAAATTATAACAATATTGTAACTTCTTTTTAGCTTAATTTCAGCAAGATTTATGAAATCTTGTTGTTTGTACCTGCATACTTCTCCCTACCTTTGAATAACTTCTACACCTATTGGCCAGGTTTATCCTTACTTGAGATGGTGAGAGAGCTCTCAGAAAACATTGCCTTTTTTTAAGGGTTTCATGAAGCTAGATGGCAAGCTAGCAAAGACGGGCCATGTAAGTACGTCCACTGGGGAAAAAAAGGCTGGAAAAGAAACTTGGCTTTTATTGGAAATCAAATAAGCAGCATTGCAGGCAGGTTAACATCTTAGATACAAAAAGCAATTGGTCGACAACAGATTACAAGGCCCCAGAAAAGTAGGCTTTGTTACAGTGCTTGAACTATTTACTTTATATGTAAATCAGTGGGGAACAAAACGCCTCTGTTAAGCAGCAATTGTTTATAAGCAGTAGTAAAGAAAATATGAAAAAATGGTAAAAAACTAAATCTGAGAGATTTTTCCATGCTTTTGGAAATCCTGGTTGTTTTCCAGATTCACAGTGGGATTTATAGGTAACCCTACAACTGCTGTAAAACCCCCTTCTCGCCCTCCTCACTGGACAGATGGGTAGATGGGTGAATTAACCTGAACGTCTCTGAAGTGACTCCAGTATTTTCTGGGCTACCCCAGTCATTTGACCAGAGAATCTCTCTCAGAACACTGAATATTTCTGTGAAAAAATACTGAGTATCAGCCAGCACAGCGATCTGATTAATTCGGTCAGATACCAGAGATACAGGATTACATATATACTAATGCCTTTTTGCACCATCAGGTTATGCTGCCTGATAGTGTCACTGAGACTGATTTGCACTTTTATCAATAAGAACAGTAACTGAAACTGGGGGTTTGAGTTTTGTTGTTGTTCCCTCTCTTTTTTTTTTTTTTTTTTTTTTTTGAGGAAAGCTTCCTGTAGTCATTAGTCAGAGTAAATGAGTCTTAGGAAATGCACACTTTGTTGCAATGGATCCTGCAGTGAGACAGGCTTGATTTCTTGTTCCAAAGCCTCTCCTGCGGATGCTGTAGTGTCTCAGCAGGGAAGTCTTCCGTCTGAAAAGAAAAGCTCGTAAAATGCATTTTTGAGACGTCAACAGGCAAAGATGCCTTTGTTCAGACTGTTGTAAAAATACTACCTGTATTTGGGCTGGTGTTGCAAACAAAGAGACTTTCCACTAGATGGCCCTCTACATCAAACATTGAATATGTTGCCATGTAAACACGGAAACAATTTCTTGGTTTTAAGCTTTGTCAACAAACTTCCTATCCCATGATTCACACGGTCCAAACACAAGTCTTCCCCAGTCCTGAGACTGGGCACCCATCTATTCCTGCAACTCAATACCTACATTAAAATACCTTGACTTTTTTACTGTCAACCTGTCCTCAGAATATGTATGCTTAAAATCCTGCTTTCTTGCATATGGGAGCTATATAAGTGGCTGTTAAATGTTCTTTTTATCCATGTATAACAAATTGAGATCTGGGACTTGAGGTTGTCATTCATGTTCAGGAACAAAAGAGAAAGCATTGATATTACAGCTTTGTCATTTGTTTTGTTGCACCTGCTTAAAATTTTTACATCTGGCAGGGTTTCCTAAGTGGGAAAAAACCCACAGAACTAAAATTTCAGATGATGTAAATTGACATTATTAACATTTAAAGAATTGCATTAATCAACCTCAGCTTTGGCTTTGGTTGAGGAATTTTGAGAGACATCCCTTCTGATTATTCTGCCTATGACAAGCCAACAGAGGCCATTTTTGGAGGTCTCTTCCTTGGAGTGTGGCAGAGAATACTTCCTTGTATTTGCTCCTCCAGGTCACTCCATTTTGTCCAAATAACACCTTCCCGTGCTTCTTGCATTTTGCTGATGCTGCCTAGTGTTAAATTGCAGGATGCTTGACGCAAGTCTCATCTTCCTGCCATAAGCTCCATATAGGTAAACTGCTTTCACACACAGCTCTTTCCAGTGCTGGTTATTCTCAGAGGATAACTCATAGACCATTAGTGGTACACAACCACTCCAGAGCTTTATAAGTGACCCTGATGGTGGATGTGTGGCAGAGGCTGTGTCTCATTCTGGTGGTGTGCAGGTGCTCACAAAGGGAATTTCACCCAAGTAGTTGACGAGGAGTTAATGCGAAACAGGTCCCTGGTGCTAACCTGATGCTTTGTGCACAAATGGCAACTCATGGCACCTGCAGGAACCACACAACAATTTAAGAGATGGAAACAGGTATTGGGAAGAGACTGAGGGTAAGGTGCTGCTGAGACTGGGATAAGGCAGGGGCTGGGGACTAGGTTTATAGGTTGGTGGCTGTAATAAAATGATAGAAGAATTTTGTGTCATCCCTCAGTGCAGTGCATACAGCCTATTGCAGAGCTGGGTGCTATTGTTGTCCTCTCAGTTGCTGCTGCTAATAACCATATCCCAGCTAAGCAGGTTTGGAAATGTTCATACTGAAATGAAAGCAACAGTCTTACTTCTTTTCTTATTTTGTAAAGTGACCCATAGACCTTAGGTCTTAAGCTGCTGCTAAATATGCAATAGGCTCAGGATAATTTGAAGTAATGAGCTGCTTGGCAGGAAAAAGGCAAATGGTGGTGTGGGGTACTAACAACTGATGCTGGTAATAACTAAATTAAAACTGTCACTAATATGGTGTGTGTAGGGGGCATTGATCAAGCAATATGCAGAGGGATTAAAAAGTTAGAAATTAAGTGATGGTGACCATCAGAATAAGAAAACATATCTTAAAATGTGCTTTTCTGACTAGGCAAGAACTGGTGTGTTTACCTGGAAGGAAATGCAGCAGGTTAAGAACAATGCGACTGAATATTGCTGTGGGCCCTGGTGAGTGCTCTTTGTTTCACTGTGTTGCCTTCAAGGGACTGGAATCAGTTCTCCTTGCTGAGAAGGGTGGTGTTGCTAAATGGTATTATGATAATATAATGAGAAATCAGAGCAGCTAAGTCTTGACAAGGCATCTAGCTTGAGTTAATTAAAATAGAGAAGTCATACCATGGTGTCAAGGGAAATAGTAAAAGCACAGATGGGGAGATTTGATTGCTTACTGAGGATTAGTGCAGAGGTCTTAAAAGGACAAAGAGACAATCTGGACAACCTCATGGCTGGAACCAGAAGCTGAGAAGTGATGTGGACATGTGGTTTGCAGATAAAACAATTTAAAGTGTCGCTACTAGTGTGAATTTGTGAAGGAAGAGGCAAGCTTTAGGATTAACCCAACTCCTTTGTAATTATGGGAGTTGAGTCTGGGAAAAAGGGTGCCTGTACACAGTTGTGGTTCGTCATAATAAATGTAATTATGCTCATACTGTAGTAGAGGCAAGCCCAGTCGAGATCTGTTTAAGAAAAGGTTATTCTTAGCCAAACTGTTCCCAGTCCAAGCCAGGCTGGCCCATCCTTTTCAATGTTAACAAGGCAGATGTGCTTCAAAGTGTAGTTCAACAAGCCAAGTGAGTCTCGGGGGTGCCAGTCACAACTCTGCTGGAGTTTGGTTGGGGGGGGGGGGGGAAGGAAATGCATGTAGCATGGGATGAGGCATTAGTGGTTTTTCTGGGCTGCTCACAGCAGCTATAATCCCCTAACGTTTTCTCCACACAAAGGATCATAGTGCAGAAATGTAAGTAGATCAGATGGAGGTGTCTTCCAGGCTGTCTTTGGCCTAAGTGCCCAGAGCACACTGATTTAGACAGCCATAATCTCTCCTCCTTTGCATATCCTCTCATATTGGGCTTAATTCCTGCATGGATTCAGAGGCACGGTACATAGGCTTATTGCATTTGTTGCTGTCTTCACTGCGACTGCATGGAGATGCAGGAAGCCTGGGCTGATCAGCTCCTAGGACAGGGTTGTACAGAAAAGTCCTTCCCCTCCCTCCCAACAAAACTAAAAAAAAAAACCAAAAAAACAAAACCCCAAAAACCAACCAAAAAAAAACCCACACACACACAAAAAAACCAAAACAACAAAACCACCCACCCACCCAACATGTAAAAATTCAGGGCAGACATGCCATTTCCCTGAGAAGATAAAATTCTGTCTGGAGGCAGAAGGAAATTCCAGAGCAGATGAAAATGGATAAAGATTTCCAGATTAGGAGGGGTACTTAGAAAAATAAATGAGGTGCATGAATGTGAGAACATGTTTCTTTCCACTCTTCATCAGACTAGATGCTGCCTAACCTCTGCTGAGCTCTCTATCCAGTTAGAGATCATCTTGTGCCTAAATGAAGAACACAGGCTGCTTGTTCCTAAGGCTACTATATTAACTGAAAACAAAACCAGTAAATTACTTAGTAGTTCAGAACTGCTTTTGTGGGGCCTCTTGCTGGAAATCAGTCCTGATTATGCATAAATTACTAGAAAAGCTAGTCATTTATAGCATGCTAAAACCAGAAAGGACAGTATGAAGGGTGGGTAGGAGGAGCTGACCCTCCTCCAGTTCATTTACAAAAGTAAATACCTTTTTATAATTCTGTACCCCTGCAGACACCCTGTGAGGACCCTGTTTTGAGTCTGACAAAGCAAAAGTTAACCCACTGTATGATGTTCTCCAACAAGTTGAAAGGCTTTGCTTGGAGAGGGGGAAGTCCCCCCAGCTGGTGTTTATTGATGGCTAATCATTGGACAGACTTCTCTCTATTTTGGGAAGAGTAAGGGAGGGCCTGGGAATCTTGCCAGCAAACAGCTTGGGGTGTAGCCTCCAGGGCGGTTACCTCCCTCTGGTCTGTCCTTACATGCCGTTTCTCTCGCTTCAGGGCTGAGGTCGCTGTTTTTTAGCAAAGTGTCAAGGTGAGACACTTGCTGTGAAACTGGGTTTAGAGCACATGGCAGGCAGCTCCTATATCAGCCCAAGCGGACAGCAGGAGTTCAAGAACATTTGATTTATGTGAAAAGCCTGTACTACTGATGGTGCAGATTTGAGACTGTAGGAACAGAGGGGCTTACCCTTATGCTGGCTCCTCAGCTTCTCAGGCTGCCAACAGCAGAAAGAGCCTTAGATATACGTTTGCCTTGACTGAAAGTGGGGCTCAGTGGTGCATATCAGAAACTGCCTCACAGAGGGTGTTGATGGGAGCTGAAGTGGTTCACAAATAGACAGTGTAGGAGACTTTCAGGACAGATAGGTGGAGATTAGAAGTGGCATTGTGAGTCTTATTTCTCTCTGCTACCTGCTGTTGGAGATTGAAGCGATGGCAAAAATAAGTAGAGAGACAGTCTTGGCTCAGAAATTCATGCGGAAGAAATTGGCATGATACTTGGCAGGGAATGAAGAGACACAAGTGGCAAGGGCTGAGGTGGTGTCCCAGGGGAAGGCACACATAATTCCGCAGCTGCTGTGTTAGAGCTGTAGCTGGCACGGATGTAACAGCGCTGGTTTGAATACAGCTCGGGCAAGATCCAAAAACAAGAGAATATTGTGGGCTTCCTAGGGAAGCCAAGTGTTTGAAAGGGGAAAGGGTCATGGGTCAGCTGGGTGTGTGCCCCTGAACTGCCTCAGAGCATCACTGAAGGACTTCAGTGAGAGACCAGTGCAGTTCTGATCTGGTTCAACTCACAGCTTGTTGAAATGGCTCATTAAAATGGGTTGCTAATTCATTAAGTTTTCTTCCTGTGTATGTTGTCTTGCAGTTTTTGTGATCTATAGCAGTTTTGTGCATCTATATATTCCTCATAGTTGCTATCTGTTGTGCTGGGTTGGCACTGAAATGTTTTCTTTGGAGAAAGAAACTTCTACTTCATGGGAGGAAAAAGCAGCTCAATTAAAAGGACCTAGGAAATCCTGAGAAAATCAGAGTCATAGAATCATAGAATGGTTTGAGTTGGAAGGGACCTTGAAGACCATCTAGTTCCAACCCTCCTGCCCTGGGCAGGGACACCTTCCACTAGACCAGGTTGCTCAAAGCCCTAGCCAACCTGGCCTTGAAAACTTCCAGGGATGGGGCATCCACAATTCTCTGGGCAACCTGTTCCAGTGTCCCACCACCCTCAGAGTAAAGAGTTTCTTCCTAATACCTCATCTAAATCTGCCCCCTTTCAGTTTAAAACCATTACCCCTTGTGCTGTCACTACACTGCCTGATAAAGGCTCCCTCCCTAAAATGCCGAGAATGGGTTAGAAAAATTGTTTGTTTTCTAGTTGCCCCCAGTAGCTGTAAATACAATGAACTGTCCACAAGACAGGCATTTTCCTGTGGGTAGCTGAGTTATATCTGAGCTACCTGGAGGCAGTTTAGAGCTGGCTACCATGCTAGGAGGTAGCAATGCTTACGAAAGTGGAGAGACTGAAAAGGGAGTGCGATATGTTGGCCCTGAACCAAAACTCAGGAGATGAAATTCTGATTTCTGGTTCTGCCACTGCTTTTTGGTATGATTTCTGTTAAATTGCTGAAAATGCACCTGGCCTCTGTTTTTCATCAGGTACCATTGTACTGTTGATCATAGAGCCTTTGTTAGCTCTTGGTGCTGCTGGGGATAACAGCAAGGAAAAGAGGATGTATCTTCTCGAGCTCCTCATGCGCTTCCTTTAATGAGCTGGAACTTGGAGAAGAAAGAAACAAATAATTAAACTAGAAATGAAATTGACTGTGTTTGGTGAAGATCTTAGCTTGCTGGCTGCCTTCAACAGTGTTCTCGCCGTGCCTCTCTCTCCCTGTTGTGAGCTGTAACTCTGCCAGGCAGTTTGGCAAGAAGTTCTGGGCATATCAGGGGTGATGTGCCCTCTGCGTTATGCCTGTGGGCATCACCAGGAGAGTCAGACTGATGTGGGCTTACAGAACCCAAACACTAGTAGTCTTGCCTAAAAAAAAATTATCTCTTTTCTTTACAAGTTTGGAGCATTTGTGTTCCTACACCCCCCCTAACATTGCTTTCCTGCCAAGAAGTCTGAATCTCTGCTGTGAGAGGACAGGCTATTGCTATGGAAATGAGTGGGAGCAGTACAAAGCCGCTGTTACGAGGACAAGGCAGAGCGAGGCCTCATATGGAGGAAATCTAATTTTTAAGCACCTGTGCTGGACAAGTAACAAAGGAGCTGCTGGGAAGGGACAACAGAGCTTGTGAATGGCACTGTGTATGTGACCCACAGCATATCCCCCGCTTGGCTAATAAGAGATTGTGACTCTTATTCAGCACATGCTGGCAGTTAATCTCTCTGCCATATGGCGGCTGTGCATGGCACCTGCTTCATCAGTGTGAGATAAGGTCAGCGTCTCCCTGAGGGCAGAGGTATTTCAGATAATCAATGTTGCTTCAGTGTCTTTGTCACCCGGGAACTACTGCCATTTGTAGGTATAGTGCTGGGAGCTGGGATAGGAGCATCTTAACTTTGGCAGTGAGGCTCTTTCCTCCCCAGGATGGTGCTGTGCCTTGTGCTAGTCCGTGCTGTGTACAGATTGTATCCATTCATTCACAGTCTGTCATCAAAAGGCATGAATAGGAAGAGAAAACGTGTTTCTTTCACACTGCTTTTTTCCTACCTTTTCTCTGATTCTTCTCTACTTCTAGCATGTTTCCTTCCATCTTGACTCCTACACTGTCTTTGTCCCCAGCTTGTACAATGCAGGCGAACACTTCCCAGCTGTCAGGGAGGAACTGGGACAGTGTACAGCTGTGGCTGGGGTCCTTCTGTCTGCTGCATCACCATTAAAGCCCTTGTCTGTCTGCCTGTGTATGCCAACCTGTCTCTTCTACCCCTTTTTCCTTCCATCTCTCTTCTGGTATTTAATTTTATCTTGCACTTTACACTCTCCGGCCATCTGTCTCCCTTCTCATCAAATCATCCTTCAAGAAAACATCATGCTAAACCTCTCCTGTACTGCTACATGAGACAAAACAAGTTAAGACAGGGACATAGCCAGACAACTTCTGCTTTTGCCTGCCTGCAGCAGTCCTTCCTATGCCTTGTTGGAGATCCTTGCTGGTGAGAAAGGACAGAGGCAAAATATTTGGTGCCAGCCACAACCAGAAAGACAGCCTGAGATGGAAGGAGGCCCTTCAGAGGCTGATGGATGTATGTAGCTTCCCCATTTGAGAAGCTTTCTCTCAGGAAAAGGAGCTTTCTGCCTGACTTAAAGGAGGAGCCATGAATTCAGGCATATATTTCTAGTTCTGCTCATGACTCTGTGATACTGAACGTCAGTTTAATCTCTTCTAGTTGCTAAATGCTCAGATAAGAGTGATATGGTATCGTTCTTTACCTAAGGCCTCGGATTTCTGCAAGTAACTCTTGTTAGCGCTGATGTTGTATAGTGTTTGAAATTCTTTTAGAAAGGATACTCACAGATTAAACTCCTTTAGGAAAGAGGGATGATATTTAAAAAATAGGCTTTATTTAGTAGGTGATTTCTCCTGTTTCAAAAATACATTGTTATGAAAAGGAGGTAGGCAGGAGACATCAATAAATTTAAGAAACAGTCTGGAATGGCTTCTCTTGGTGTCCTGTGAATCTGTCCACAAACGACCATGTAAGCTAGCAGTTGTTTGCTATAAATCCTTGGTCATATCTGTAGCTTGTCACATGAAAACATGTTAGTGAATGAACCGTGTAGGTCTTTTCAGCGTGAAAGAGGCACTGTGGCAGAGATGGAAAACCTGTCCTGCTTTGCCTTGCCAGGCTCAGGAAATGAAAATGGGTGAGTTCTGCTACCTGCAGCTCACAGCAGTCAGGACCAAGCAGTGACCTGCAGGAAAGTAGGAGATGTCTGGAGCTTACAGGCACTTTTTTCTCTGGTTGTGTTATTTCTCTAACCTTTTATTGGAATATTTGTCAAATATTCCAAAATTCTGTTCTTCTGACAACCAGCTTAATTCTTAATACTGCACCTGCAGGGTAGATTTGGTACAAAATTTACCTTGGCTTTGTGATCACCATGACCTGATGGTATTAGGAGTTAGAGAAAGTGATTCAGGGATTTAATGCTAAGTCGTCCCAGTCTCTCTCTCAGTGTCTTCTCTTTTGTTTGGGAGCCTCATCAAAATGTCTTCAAGCCAATGCTTTCTAATCCCTGTTTTCTTTTGTTTCGGGTTTCATTTGACCTTTAAAATCATTGTAATCTGATCTTAGTTTTCACACCTGTTTCTTTGGGTAATTGCTATGCCTGATTTGTGAACTTTGTACAGTTACAAGAGCAACACGTATGTCTCTTGTCTATAGCAAATAACAAGCAAGAGGCTGAACAATCGTTCTGGAACCAGGTGGAGACAGATAGCTGATGCATGGAGTCTAGGACAATAAGACTGGGACAGACAAGCTGTACCTCTCCCCTGCCGGGTCCTGAGCCTGAAGAGGCTTGCAGAAAAGTTTAGAGGGGATCTTAAAGGTTTAGAAAAAAGTTATCTTTTAATTGACTTTCTATTTAAAGGAGAGGAACAAAGGAAAGCTCAACCAGAAAAACAGTACAGTTAAACTGTTCTGATTACTTTTTTTTTCACTGACAGCAGCTCATTTCCCCAGAGTGAGAATATGGATACAGGCAGGAAATAGGGCTGGTTTTCCCAGCCCTGCTTGTGGGCCCTTGGCTATTCACAGCTGAGAGAGCTTCACCAGCAAGTGAGATGCCTTCTGGAAGTTGAAGAAACTGTAATGGCACATGAAGGCTCCTGAGCTCAAGGCTCTGTTACTAAACGTGACGGGAAATATCCCCGTGAAACAACATTCTAGTGAAAATGTTGATTTGTTGGACCCAACTGCCTCATCCAAAACACTCCTGTTCAAAGAGCTGTGGTGGACTCTGAGGCAGTCTTTCTACACTGCTCTCCCTGAGCTCCTGGCCAGGCAGATCAGTCTCTGGGGCACACCCGAGGCACAGTGTCATTTTCTAGGGTAGGACCTGGTGAGTGATGGTGGAACAGGCAGCTATGTCAAAGACTCCATGCTCGTACTGAGGCAGTGACGTGATGGCACCCAGGGAACCTCAGCAGTGAATGGGAACATGCAATTTAGTCACACACTTCCTCTGGGTATCTCCTCCTAAGGCAATCTCTTGGGGATGAAGGGATGGGGAAATCTTAGCGTTATTCTGGTTGGCTTCCCTTTCTTGTATGGTGCTTCCCTGTCATGGCAGCAGTGTGCTTGTTGAATTGGTTAGACTAAACTCTTTGTGAAATAGGAAGCTTCCCTATGTGTGTACACAGTTAAGTCCATACCAACTATTGTAAGACAGTAATATTGCTGACCTTTTCTGTTCAATTTGACAATACCTGTTTGTAGTCAGCAACAGAATATAATGTAGTACAGTCTTTGCTGGATTTACAGTGTTCAGTATGGCTGAATGCATGCTTTCTTAGATCTCCTGAACTCAACAGATAACTAAGCTTTCAGTGGGATGTTGGTTGAAGCAGAAATGAGTAAAGTAATTAACAGTACATGGTTCAGTTTGAAAATCAATACAGACTGTATTGAACCAGAATAAGAGCCAGAAGAGGAGCTGCTAATACTATAGGTCTGAATCAGCAAGATATGTAAAAAGTGCATCCACCTAACATAAATTTACCAGAGAGCACTTTAAAAAAATCAATAACTAGAGCATTAAGATCAGGTTTACAGGAAACTGCAGGAGAATCATTCAGGTTGGCACCACAAAATATTGAACACTGAGACGAAATGGCAAGGAGCTGGCTAAGTTCAGTATCCTCAGGAGTGGTCTCCAGGGCTGCCAGCCCCTTGCAAATGGTCTAGGTGTGGAAGTGCCTTATAAGCTCAAGAAAATGAAAGGAGATAACAGCCAGATATTCTCTGGAGCCACCTATTCTGGATATCAACCTTTTGACACCAACCTTTTAAATTTTTAAATCTTAGGAGGACTATACTGAACAGTTATAAGCCCCTGTGGAAATGTAGGGGGAGTGGCTTGGGCTGGACTTGCCTGGGTCTAATGGGGTTGAATCTGTCTTCCAGTTATTTGCTGTTGTCCATTCTTGTGAAACTAAAGCCTGCCTGCGTTCCTAAGACTTTTAGAGTAGCACAGGTAAAGCTGAACAAGCTCATGCCATAGGGATTACTCTGCCATCCGTTGGCTGTAGCAGACAAATAGTTGAGCACAGGATAAGCGAGGCTGTGAACTTGTGATGTCTCCTGGGCTCTGTGGTACTCTTTGCATGTGGGCTAATGAGAGAGTCATGAGCTACTTTGCATTTGTCTTGAGGATCTCAGCTGAGAGTGAACCTGCAGTCAGCTACTGTGGAATAATTAGCAAGTTCATACCTTTGCTTACCTTTAACATTATTTACCTTACATTATTCACATTTACACTTTCATCACCATAGAAGTGGATTTTTAAAAGGTGGTTCGGTAGAAGGTTGCTAGAGTTACCGCTGTGGCTTTGTACTTGTCAGTAGTGAGGATGTCAGCGTTTGTTACCCTCCCAGATGTAGCTGGAACTTCTAGCTTATGATAAGTAGCTCTTTTATCCAAGAGGAAGGAATAGATCTGCTATAAAGATGTCATTTTCAGGCATCAGGAGGAAAATAATTAGAGTGAAGAAATAAGAACTTTGTTAATTGAACAACTATATAAAAACAACAAGCCCTTGAGATAGATATATATTTGCAGAACTACAGTGCTGTATAACATCACTCTGTGAAATACTTGGCTGCATTAGACACGCCTATAAAGGCCAGCAGATCACTGTATATTGTATCTGCATTTATTTTGCTATCAGCCAAAAGTGTGCAGCTGAGATGACAATGAACTCTTTTGTTTGTTCATATTTAATCCTAACCAGCTGGTGGAAAATACAGTTATGATTTTATATGGAAATGAGAGAATCTGCCCATTAATAGGATGCCATTGGAATGCCATAAGCTGGGAGGTAGGAAACGCTTCCACTATTAACAAAGGTCTGAAATTATAGTTGGAGGTGGTTCGCACACATGTGAGTTTTCATTGCTTCCCTTCCATTTTGCAATAATAATATAATTCAACAATTTGGGTGTTTGAGTGCTGCCATCTACTTAAGGTATTAACTGTGTTGTGACTCATTGATAGATGCGGGGCATGATCCTGAAGCCAAATGTATAATTGCATCAATATTGTTCACACACTTTTCAGTGGATGCAGGATTGAGTGAGCAAAAATAATCACCTTCTGTTTTGCCTACCCAGGCACCATAGCAACTGAAATGCTGTGCTTAAAATTATCACTGTTTTTTCCTCCTATCTCTTTGTTCCATATGGTGCAGCCTGTGAAACTGTCTTAACATATAGTTCCATGGATGTCAGCTATCAGTGTGTAAGGAAATGAAACGTGTGCAAGATTTGATGACTGATGCTGAGGTTCATAAGCTGTCTGCTTTGTTACTTGGCATGCCCTGAGACAGCATGTGCATGGCACAGCACGACTTTCTGCAAGATGACTCTAAACGCTGTCTCCCATGGATGGAAGCACACTACATTGCTGTATTCTGGTAGTGCTGGGGAAATAACAAATACAATAATGCCATTTTAAGTAAGCAGCTGCATTCCTTCTACTCTTGTAGTGTCAGTAGTAGCATCCATATTACTTGAGAGGAGGAGGAAGATCATACTTGAAACAATAGTTAAAGATTTGACCATGCTAGTAAATGTGGGAGGTTCTGGTAGATTTGTCAGGACTGTCAAAGGGGTTGTCTGAACTTAGATATTTATATTTTTAGGCACCTAAATAAATAATATAACTTCAAAACAGCTGAGCAGCCAGCAGATTTCATTGACTAGTTATTGTGACTATTTTATTAGTCCTTTGGCTTGTGCAGGCACTGGTTTTCAAATACTGGGAGTAATCCTTTGATGCTTACCATTACTTAAAAAGCTCCAGGATACCCCTGAACCACCGGTGAGAAGAGCACCTAGAGCTGGGAGTTGTCAAAGCTGAATATTCTGCAGATCTCGTCTTAGCTACTTATACGCTGTGTAAACAGCAAGGTAATGTGGTGTTGTAGCAGCGGTGTGCTGCTTTGTGCAGCTTACACAGGGTTAAGCAACAGGAGGTGTAGACAATGAAATAAAATTCTGCTGCTCTGCCCACTTTGCATCACACAAGATGATGAACAACTGCATCAATACAGTCTTGTTGATCAAAACTAAAGCATCATTAGCCAGTGCTGAGCCTATCAAAAAAACCCTAGCTTTTCTTTTGATCAGACCACGCCTGGAAGGATTTGAAGAGGTCCTTCTCTACAGTCCAGATGCTTCACAATTCTTTCATTGCACTCCCAGCTCCGATGCTGAGATCTGATAGTAAAAGCAGCACAGTGCAGCAGCAGTGTGCTGGCCAGAAAGCCAAGGATTTGTCTCCAAATGGACATTGGAAATGCTACATCTGCTGTGGTGTATGCTGGTACATTATAGTGTATGTCACTCATCCCAGACAAGTCACATATTGACTGTAAGTCTGCAATAGAAACACTGAATTCTCATCTATATCATGCATTAAAAAAAGCAGGGGAAGGCTTATAATCTATAAATAACATGATTTGATTCACTGAAGCAAAAATGTTTGTCATCTATAAATGAGATAATTTCACTCACTAGAGCCATTGCAATACAATTTTACAACAGGATTGAGAGCCATTTTTATTGATCACTTCAAATCGATGGTGTTGCGTACAAATTGGTACAAAACGTCACCAATTTATGGCTCTCCTACATCAGTACACGTGGAATGTTGTTCTGTATCATCACATATTTGTTTGATCAAGCTAATATTTCATCTGCCTCGTTGGAGTGATAATGTGATGAGAACAAACTCAAATTACTGAAAATGATCAACCCATTCATTTCTGATCAAAGAGCTAGCTGAGGGATTTAGACTTTTTTTAAAGCACACAAAGATTCATTCTCTTTTCTAAACATTAGATTTTGCAGAAAGAAAAGAAAATCTCTACTTCAGGCAAAAATATCTTTTGGCACCACAGAATTGACTTCCAAGTTTCAACTTTCTGTCCTTGAGAAGAGCTGGTAGAATTGGCTACAGAAATCACTTTTCTTCCACAGGCTTTTTGCATCCTCTCCTTCATTTGCCCTTTTAAGGACTCAGTGTAGAAGATCCTGTGTTCTCCAAGTCAGACAATCATCCCAAAATCCTAAGGAAATGGACTTCCCTGGCTGTGCTTTAGTAAAGAGAGTGAATGCAACTGCATACCGCCAAAGAGAGACAGTGTTCAACGGTTCCACAAATTTGGATGATGCTTCTTTGTACTATTTGCTGGAGGAATGGGCTCTCAACCGACCAGGTGCAAACATGAAGATGTTTTTAATCCCTCCAGTTGTCTGCTTCGTGGCAGGTGTCCTCGTCATTCCTACCATCTTGTTTGTGATCTTCTCTAGGCTTAGCATCCATCAGGAAACAAGGTACATGCTGCTGGGAAATGCTCTGCTTTCTGACCTGATCTACCTGTTGTTCTACACCCTGTCAGCCGCTCTCAATGTGGCACATGTACATCTACCAGAGGAAGCTTGTGTCCTCCTGTTATTTTTGCTGGCAGTGGCTTACTGTGGTGGATTGTTCACAGCTGCTGCAATAGTCTTGGACACATACATAGCTATTTTATTTCCTTTGCGCTACATTGCTATTTTGCCACCTTCACGAACCAAAAAAATTATTGTATTACTATGGATGTATTCAGGGGCTTTCCCTGGGATTTTCTTCTTGGTGCTATCGAGCACTCACAGCTTTGTGCCCTGTGTCCTGGAAACGTGCTCGGTTCCAGTAATACTGATATTGACTCTGAATGGGACTGATGCTGTGAAACTCTGTTTCTGGCTTTCTACCACGGTTATCTTTCTCTGCCTGTCTCTAATATTTTGTTGCTATGCTATTCTGTATTTTAAAACTAAACAATTGGGTATATGGGAGAGCATCTGCTCCAGAGCCAGTGTAACGTTCTTAATGCACAACACTGTATTATTTTTTTACTTCTTTCCACTCTTGGCCCTTTTTGTAGAGTCATTCCTCTGCATTAACGTTGTAATAAGACCGCAGACAGGAATCTGGGTCTCCCTGACAGTCTGCAATATCCTGATGATTCTGCCAAAAGTTTTGTTTCCTTTTCTGTATGGGCTTCGATACAGAGAGATCTCAGCATCTCTCAAATCCATTGTCAGAAGGAAGCATCTTCACCTGGTGTCACCTGCTCCATCGCCATCCTGAGCCAATGCAGAGCACAGCCACAGCAGAGAGGTTGTCCTTACCTTGATAGCATGCAAGCCTGATGGAAATCACTCAGCTCCTGAAGAACTGATCTGAAGAAGTGATCAGCCCATGTCAGAGAAGGCATGGGTTGATCGCTCTGTCTCCTTGGTGCCAGAAGGCCACAGATCTTCTATCACATCACAGCTGGGAATACAACGAATGCTACCCTGGATGAAGTTCTAAGCTCTGTTCTGATGTGGGAGGGCAGTATCTTTTGGAGGAGGTACTGAATCAAGATAATTTTCATCCACCTGTGGCAGATGCCTCTCTGGAAAACAGTAAATGAAAAATAGATGGTGCAAAGCAAAGGGGGTAACCACAGGTCTCTTGACAGCATCACCTACAGCAGAGAGGATCTTTAACCAAATGTGCTGTGAACACAACAGCTGTTTCTTCCACTCGTAGTGTATTCTTGCAAGTTTGGTAGCCAATGTCCTTTTCTTTAAAACATATGCTGGAAGGTGCTTCTGGAAACTTCTGTACTTAGTGAAACACTGTGCGTTATCTTTTGCAGTGTGCTAGCATATTAGTTTCCTCATGGATTCTGTCTGACAATCTGAAAAACACTCAATTTTTATAAAAGCTCAGTCTGACGGGAAGTCACCTTTGGTCAGTGTCCGTTGGGCAGCCCAGCACATGATGCTGTCAGGGAGTAACAGAGATGTGCTGCTCGGTGAGGGAAAACGATCTGGGAGCAGTGGGTGGCAGTGCCTCCCTGCAGGGTGCAGTCCCACTCTGCCTGTGCCGGGTGAGCCAAGCGGGTGGCCGCAGGGAGCCCGGGTCAGCCCAGAGCCCCGATTCCCTGCTGAGTCCTTACTGAGGCAACCAGGCCAAGGCCGTGCCCAGCAGCTGGGGCAGCAGGGCAGGAGCACAGAGGCACGAGGCTGGGCGCAGGTATACCCATAGCATGGTCAGACATGAGCCGGGGTGAGGGACTAAGTGTAAACACTGCTTCTAAGTCCCTGCTGAGGCATTTCCCAGGTCTCTCTCACATAGATCTTTTCCAGCAGCCTGATGCCGGGTTACAGCTGTACCATATCAGAGCTGGTGTTGGGCACCTGCCACCAAACCCCTAGGAAGGTCAGGAGAAGAGGCTGCAGAGCCTGTTGATGTACTCAGGGGCAAGAGAGATGATATTTTGTAAGAGCCTTTTTGGTTTTCCAGATCAGCTACCTACATATAGAAGAGTGAAATGGTTTTCTAATCTTTAAAGAACGCAACGTTTCATTAGATGTAAACGTCAATGTGGGAAATTCAAATTGCTGTGCCGTTCCTTGGACTTGAGAAATGAGCTTTTGTATTTCTGAAGGTATTTTTAGAATTTGTTACTTTTTATATAAAAATACATTGGGCTTAAAAAAAAAACCAAAAAGGGCATTAGAAAACAGCCCTTGATTTCACTCTGTGCAGTATTTCACTTGTGTGCAAACTCTCTCCACCTTCTGTTTGCTTAAAGCGGTACACAGAAAGTGCTGAATGTGGCTTTTGTGTATTTCACAGTCATCTGAAGAATTCCACTAAGTGTCAGCCAGGAGGAGATCGGTGTCTAGTTGCATGAGATGTTCTTTTGGCAATGAATCCTGCTTGAGAAGTTCCTGCTTATCTTTTTCTCTCCTCATTCCCAAACTGCTTGCTACTCTCCTCACATTGCAGTGTCTGCTCTCTCCAGTTTGCTGATACAACTGCTTCTGGGGTTGCAGGTTAAAAATATCCCTCCAGAGAGAAGTGGTGTTGTTTTCATTTTAACCAAGTTTGTCCCAGTCGTCTGGTTTATAGCATGTTCTGCAAACAGCTGTGTCAGCACAATTGAGGGGGTAACAAATTCCAGTGCAGAGATGGGAACGAGCAGGGACATCTTAGCACCTTTGCTGCTAAGGGACGCTTCTTGTGTACGAGTATTTTTTAGCTAATGTTGTTGCAAGTGAATAAACTGTATTATTGTGTATTTGCTTTAACCATGGTTCTGCACTTCCCGTATTGTGACCCAAAGAAACGTTAAATTCCTGAGTAATGGTTTTGTTTTTCAGAAAAAAAATACGCATTTCTTCTCAATCCTCTTCAATAATTAAAAAAAAAAAAAGGACCTAAAATTTGCTTTTTACTGGCTGCTTTTATTCTTCTCTGAGATGAATGTGCTGTAGGCATTTGGCACACCAGCTATGTTTGTATAAAGACTTTAGTTTCAGCCTATAACAGGGCTCTTCCGTAACACTAGGAAGAATGGGGAAAATGTCTGTATACTAGACCAGGTGCTTTCCACTAAATGCCTTTAGCGTGCGGTACGACCAAGAAGGGAAGAGGTTCCGGTAACTCCCCAGGCCACCTGTATCCTGGGCCAAATCTTTATGCCAATGCCCGTTGGCAAAGAGGCTGATAACTAACAGGTTGTTTTGTCCATGCAAGATTCTTTCAAGCTTTATTACCTGAAGTTTACCTATATTGTAAATTTCCATGCTAAGTAGTAAAGATAACTGTGCAAATCGTATAAAGTAAGGTAGTTCTATATACAGACATACGTGACTTTGAGTAGCTGTGGGTTAATAGTGTTTGATCTTCCTGTTAACCTCTGTCAATTATGAAGTTAATCTCCAGGACAGACTCTGATATTGCCAATTCTGTAACTTCTTGTTACACATTCCCTGGATGTATTTAGAGACATGGATGTTGTTAGAGACAACTAGAAGTTTGGTAATATAAAGAAGGACACTGACAGAAGAAGGAAATGAATTGATGATTGTGGCAAGTTTATGTGTGTGAAATCTGTCTAGAGTGATGTAAGGACCAAGCAAACAAAACACTGCTTTGTGGAAATAATCTTCTAAGAAAGATGAATTAAATAATCTTATTCATGTCCTTGAAATTGTTCCCTAAAATGGGTGTTTGCCTAGAAAAGGTTTTAGTTGAAGTGAAATGAAGTTGAATGGAATTCTAAAAAGGTCATCCGCGTTGCAAGTTGATGATATTTTATTAACCCACTTTAAGTTGGTTTAACATTACTTGGATAAGATTTTCTTAAGTGACTGCTTATAGGCAACTTCTTACCATGGAATATTACTGTGCTGTTTGGCACAGAAGCAGTGTGTTACAGCACGCATAGAAGAAACACACCGTACACCTGAATCATTTGCCTTTTGGGGATTTCCCAAATCTATCTGAATGGGATCAAAGGAGTAACCAGGGCAATATCACAAGCACTAGGTTACTATAGGTCTTTTCGTAAATGTCTTGAATTTTATCTTTAAGATAGTTTGGCTTCTTGTTTTGCCAGAACCTCATGGCTGTGGTGATCAGCAACCTTGTAAGGATGTCTCCAGATGAACTCTGGAAGTTCAAACTGAGACTATTTACCAGACCCCAGCTAGCGACCTCTCTGGGGGCACATAAGTGAACTTCTTGGATGTCGTTGTGCCTGCCCAGCATTTTAATTTAAAGTGAAAAGGGGAGCGGTTGACTTTCACATGTGATTTGGCAGCTGGGGGCAGTAATCCTTTAATAAATTGCAACAGCATGACTCACTAAGGTGATTCTAATTTATAGCCTAAATATATTGCTGGTCAGTTTTTCCCCTCTTTTCTTGTGCCAATGTTGTCACATAGCTTACCGCTGCGCTCTTCCCTCTCCCAGTTGGATTGACAGTGCAGTTGACTGGTGTCTGCAACCTGCAGACGGAGGGGAGCCAGACCTCATTCCAGGGACTGGGTACATGCCATATAGAACTGGAGAAATAAATAAATCTGCAGTTAGCTCTGTGCCTCACACGAGATCAGTTTCAGTGTCACAAGATGCGGGAGAATCTCCAGGCAGGTAAACAAGCACACAGCTTTGGATTTGAGGTTTAGTTCATTTGCAACTATTGAGTAATTATTCAGTAAAACTAATTAACCTCCTGCTGTTTTAGTAATTAATACTAGAGTGTCTACTTCTGCTCCATCAGCTGCCTGTTTCATTTTCCAAGGGAACTTTAATATAGCAATAGGTCAGAAGGCAACTGGCATTTGCCTGGTTGCAGTTGAGGCAGCCCCGGGAACACTGGGGTTGTGTCCCAGCGCTGGGGGACAGCTCTGGCTGCCCCTGGGACAAGTAATGCAGCTTCCGCAGGGAGTCGTCTGCTCTTTGCTTCGCTAGTCGCTGGTTTTGTACACCGAGATACTGTGTGTCTGTTTTGACAGAAACTGTGATTGTGGCCATTCCCTGTTGGAGGGGGGTATGTAAGACAGACGCGAGAGAACCCGTGATAGGAAAAGGAAATTACAAGTTTCCTTGAGACTTGATTTCTGTTGCCTCCTGTCTTCACCCCTGCTTCGCTGCTAGTAACTGAGGGCACAGGACTGCTGGTTCTTGCTATTTTTTCACAAGCCTTGTGATTTTTGGCTTCTTCACAAAACTACCGATCCTGAATGTTTTTTTTGTTTTTCAATATGCTTTGAGTCCTTCAGATTGCAACATGAATCTGAACAGTACAAAGAGAAGGGAGTCAAATAAAAACAACTCTTCGTGCACTGCTATTAGAACATCAGAGTTTTTGAGAGACTCTCATGAGTTAGGAGAGGGAAAGGAGCCAAGCTGCGTGGTTCTGCCGTCTCATGTTTGTCAGTGAGGGATGGTCTGGCTTGTGCTTGTCCAAGGTCTGCAGGTGTGGCTGGGGAACTGTCACAGGAGAGGCAAGAGGCTGTCTTCTGATATGTAGAGTTAAGAATTTGTATTTGAAAGTTTATTTGGACAACTTTTTTCCAACTCAGTTGTATTATTTTAAAAAAAAATACATTTTGCTACTGACATCACAGGGAGAAAATCAGCAACCAGCTCCTGGAGGCTACTGGTTTTTAGGATGATTCCCAGTAGGAAGAACTGGCCAGCTCCAGCAGCCACTATCATTAGTTTTGGCAACAGGTGAAGATGCAGAAGCGCAGGTCCTCAAGGGAAAGTGAGACGCCCCCACCATTCATTCACCTTCTCTGTCCCTGTAGACCAGCCAGTACCAGACCAGCCAAGTCAAAGGTGGTAACTGTTCTTCACAAAAACCTTTTGAAATTAAATACCCTTTTTAGAGGGCACTTCTTCATGCCTTCCGAAAAGGAGACCAGGATGGGACGAACTGGGCCACTGTGGAAGCGTGAAAAGTGCTGCACCTGCAGAACAACAGGAGCATTAAGAAGGAAGAGGACCAATTAAAAAAAAAAAAAAAAGGTTGAAAATGGAAGGACTGTAGGAAGATTAGAGTAAGAAAATGTGGGGAGTGGCTGGAATTGCAGAAGTGAGTTTCAAGGCATGGGGCCAATTGCAGAAGAGGCAGAATTTCTCGCAGTCTTTGTGAGGGAAGGACACAGTGGAGAGCTGTTGAAGGGCGTGCATCTACACCATGGGCTGCATCTGCCCCCCTCAGCCTGCGTGGCTGGAGCAGAATTCTAAGTACCGTCTGGTGCCCTACTGTACTGCTGAGCACTTCAGTGTTAGTATGCTGAAATTCAGGAAGCCACGTTTTTTTTCCTCAGCCCAACATGAGAGAAATATTATTTTTAATACTGTATAAGGCAAAAGGAGATATTATAGAGAGGGAGAGAGGCTGGAAGGAGTCACTGCTGTCTGCTTGGAGAGATTTGTTTTGCACAGTGTTTTCTGTCTTGATTTAATGGTGCATTGGCTCTTTCCAGCAACTAGGCAGGGGAGGAGGGACAGGAATGTGTTCCCAGCCTTTGGCCAAGAGTGTCCCAAAGCGTCCCGGGCGTGACCTCTTCAATGTTTATTTTTCTCTCTCTACAACTGACCCAGATGCTGGGACTTAAGGCTCGGGCCCTCCTGGCCTGTTGAACATTTGCCCTTTCTGGTACAGCATGTGATGGTCCCAGGAATCAGGCTGGGAACAGTACCTGGAACTGTTTTTCTCTCCAGCAGACTGTTCCATCCGGTTGCATTCCAGGAAATCAAAACCCGTGAGAAAAATCCTGGGAGAGCACTGCCACCCAGTGGGGATGGAGGCAGGGATGCCAGGCGGAGGCACCGGTACTGCACTTGCGTACAGCAACAGTGAGAGGAAAAAGCCTTTCAGGCAGAACAGTAAACCATCCCAGAATAGAACAAAGGCGAAACTAGGTTTTGGTCTGCTTTATTAGAAAACAGCTACAATGAATGTTCAGTGGAACCAGATTAGCGTTCATTTATTTTTGCAGCCTATGCAGTCTCTTTCGTGGGAATGACAGCAAGGTTTGCAAACTGAGATGGATTTTTATTTTTTTTTGGTCACGCAGAACTGAAAAACTAACAAAGTGTCTTCACGCAAACAACCAAACAAACAAACCAGTTTTAACTTAATCTAATGTGCCAACCACTGGAAAAAAAAGCACAGCTTTGGAGGAAATGACGTTACATTTCATCAAAGTTAAAAATCTTTCATTCCAAAAAAAGCACCTTCTCTTTTTCACCAGTCGGTGCTGCAAATCCAATTTAACACAATAAATAGTTGAACAAACTTCGGGACCAGGCTGAGCCAGTTCAAGCATGTTTCAGGACAGATATAGCTGGGAAGTAAATTTCCCGCCTACACATCACATTTCTTTGCCCAGTTGGAGGTATTGTGTTGGCAGGAGTGAAATACAGCTGGTCCCTTTGTTTGTCTGTGGAGGGAAGGAATTGAGATAATTTAAGGATATACTGTACAGAGGAAATGCAAGGACTGAGCATATATACAGATACTCCCCAGAGGACCCCAGTGGTGATATTTCCATCCATTGCTAAAAAAATCATCACTGCAGGCTGTGCCACAGCGGCACAGAGGTATTGGGTTTATTTGCAGTTCTCCTCTGGTCAGACAGAAACTGCCCCAGGCACAATCCTACGGATGTGCGTGTAAGACTTCCTGAGGGTAACGCTCCCGTGATGAGACACCCCCCGAGGCAGGACACACTCTTCTGTCAGCTTCTGAGTTTCAGGGTCCCAGCACAGCACTGTCGCAATGACTTCGTTCTTTTCATCTCGGCCCCCAGTGATAAACAGCTTGTTGTTGCACGGAGAAATCCCACAACTGGCTCTCTCATGTGAGAACTGAGTCACCAGGCACCATGTGTCTTCCAGGGGGCTGTAGGAGTAGAGTGCTTTCATTGCCCCACCTGGAGAGGAAATGGATATCAGTTTGCACCAGCCATTCCTGTAAGAGATTTTAACTAAACCACCCACTTCAACAAGACTCCGTCCGTTCCTGACGTTCGTAAGAATGATTTATGCCCCAAAGCTAAGAAAAAACAAGGTCACAGGATACTTTATTGTTTTGAAAGCTAGATCTGCAGAAGGCCACTTATTGTTCATAAAGCTGTGGAATTTAAGGCCAGAACAAACTGCTATGGTCATGCAGTGTGACCACAGTGCAGCCAGCAACAGACCTTTCCCATACCTGCTGTTTCGGCTAAGAACACAACTTTAGAAAAATACAGTCTTGGTTAGAAGAGTTCAGATCATGAAGGACTAGATGTGGTAAGCTGTCACCATTAGAAATGGGTGCGTGATTTCTTCACTGACTTCTCTGACTTCAGTGTCCACCTGCCCATTAAACCTTCTTCTGCCTGGAGCTGGCTATTTTCAAAACCCCATTTCTCATTTAGAGGTTTGTGAGACTGAACTCATAATCTTCTTATATGTAAGCTAAGCAGAGAGTGACAGTCAGTTTCTCCACGTTTCCTAAATCTGCAGTCACTCTTGAAACTTTCTGTGAACTTTTCCAATTTTGCAGGGTCCTTTTCTTTTGAAAAATGGTCAATACCTCAGTACCCAAGAAACACTGCTCCTGAGAGTACCAACAGCTGAAAGGTTCTCATTCTGAAATTTGCAGGGACTGGGTCTGTCTTCTGTATGGAATAGGGCTGGGGGAACCTTGAAGATATCTTACTGATAAGTTGCAACAATGCTTGGTATCCTACCCACTGGCAAAGTGAGTGTTTATCTGTTGTGGTTATAATAAATATTGGGTTTGGCAATACTAATCCAGTACTTCGGGGATGATCAAGTCCCTGTGAGGTGACTTAAACAAGTGTTATTTCCCAATTGGGGCAGATTGAAAACATACAGTGTTAGTTACAGTGATTCATCTGGCAGTTCATCACTCTGGGTAATATGATGGCTTTGGATGCAGTAACAAAATGCTCTTTTATCTTTTAAACCTCAGGTGGGGCTG
>NW_009647512.1:1627511-1663101 GCF_000708025.1 Charadrius vociferus | reverse complement strand
TCTGGTGAAAGATGCTGAATGAATGTAACTGGAGTATTGTGTTAAATTTTATCATGAGTTGTATGCTAGCCCATAAGTCATGCCTTCTCTTTCTGTCTCTCATCATGTGTGAAGAGGGTGATGTCAATCCCTGTGCTGAGGAGAAACACAAAGTTTGGACATACACACAAGGTGCATGCATAGATATATATATATATATATGCACATGCATGCATATTATAAATCTCCCTTCAGAACACCATTTACTATTTGGTGATGCCCTGGCTCTATGCCACCCCTCAGCACCATACGGATTATACTGTAAGTGAGAAAATTTCTGCACCAGGGCTGGGCAGGACGACACTTCTGAGCTCCTGTTTTGGAAACAAATGTTCCTTTTTCCTTCTTTTCGTTTTTCCAGCACCATCTGGAGATGTGTGCAGGCTCTCTCCTACCTCCGCAGTTCAGCTTATCACCGTTAAACACTTGTTCTTCCATCTTCGCTTCCAGTTCTGGCAATGGACTGAATTAACCCCAAGCACGATCTAGTGAAGAGGTCTGGATCTTTGGGTATCAGTGGCTCCCCTCCCGTGACGTGCTCCTAGTACTTATATCCCTACATAAATCCTGTGTGCAGTGGGCTGTGTAATGCCCCTGGAGAGGAGAGGGGACATGATGTAGCCATGAAGTCATGCCCTTGCCACTATGAACCCACCTTTGGATGGCTTTAAGTTATCTTTGAGCTAGCTCCAGCTTTCCAAGATACCTACCATGCTAACAGGGAGTTTGACTCGGTGACTCTTCACTACTGTTTGTAAATGTGCTGGATTCCCCTCCCTCACTAAGCTCAATGACAAGACCCATCTGACCATTTGATTATACTCCATAGAGTTTGCAGGTAAGACTAACAGAAACAGGCCCTGCTGTGCCTAGACAAGAAGAAACATTAATGCTTCACATACCCACAACATAAATGTGGTCACGGAAACTTGCAGCATTGATGCATTTGGCTTCTACTGGCATGGGAGCTTTCAGGCTCCACGTGTTGGTTGCAGGGTCGTAGCACTGAGTCTTGTCCGTCGCCAGCTTCCCATTGGGTCCTCCCCCAATCACGTAGAGTTTCTTCTTGTAGCTCGCTGCTGCAAAGGAGCTTACGTTGACCATGAGGGGAGCAGCCTGTGTGACGGTAAAAATTCATTAGTAACCATTCTGATTTCAAGTAGTCAGACTGGTGCCTACGGGGTGGGAGCCTGCTGAATTTTAAGTCAGATGGTCTTTTAAGATGATCAGTAGGGTTCAGAGGATGACATTTCTAGGGATAAGGGAGAAATATGATTCAGCTTTTTCTTAAGACTGTAAACCCCTTAATAAAAATATGCTCTGTTCAAATGCTGTTATTAAAATCATGTTGTCAACAATTCAAAATCTATGAAATGTCAGAAATGCCCCAAATCTCCTTTACATACTTATGTACATTGAAAAAACACGAGAAACTTGTTTGTACTGGTCTTTCTACTTGCAGCTGTGATTGTTAGATTCCTCTACATGGCTTTGTATCTTCTGAAAACTAGGGTTTGTATCTGCCATTATGATGCTTAATCTCATTAATTTCATGGATTAATTGGCTGCCTAATACTCTCTTCTCATTGCTTGAAGTACAGTTAGAACTGGGGGGTTTTCCATCCTGTTTACCTTGAAACCTGTACTTTCGACTTAAATGTATAACCCACTGGGGGGTTTTCCATCCTGTTTACCTGTATATACTGTATATAATGCACAGGTTGCTATATGCATTGTATATATACTATGTATCAGAGCAATAGTTTTTAGCCTGTGCTCTGGTTCCCATATACTGTGTTCTTACTCACTGATCTATGGACTACTCACTTTAAAAGCCAACTAAGAAAAGGAAAATTAGGCATTAGATGTCTCACAGGCAATGATTGGCAGGCAATCCTATGATTTTTACTTTCTGAAGGATACGCATTTCTATAGAAAAAATATTTATGGTTTTTACAGACCAGAAATACTTAAAAGAATTGTACTAGATCCTGTCTTGTTCATTTTTATGATTCAAAGCCCTAACTTTTTCTGATTAAAATGTTCCAAGTGAGTAAAATACTATGTGATGCAGTATCTTACCTCTGACCAGCAGTTATGAAAGGGATCATATGCTTCCATGCTGTTGATTCTCTGCATGCCATCGAACCCTCCAATGACATATACTTTGCCACCCAACACAGCCATTTTATGCCTCCATCGTCCAATATTTAGATACTCAATTTGTATCCATTTGTTGATGGAGGCATTGTATTTCCAGACATCATGCTTTGTTTCTTTGCCACCTGCAGTATACATAACACAAGTAAATACTCCAAATCTCCAGTATGTTTAAACGTAAAAATGTTTTCTCACAATAGAAAATAAATCATTGGTCCTTAGTATTAGCTTCTTAATTACCTATACCAATGGCCTGGCCCTGTTACACAAGAAGAAAATTTATGCATTTAGTTTACTTAATAGAGAAGGAAACTGAACAATTTCTATAGCGAAATATTCAGTAAAGATAAATCACTGTTCCTCATTTTACCAGACCGCAACCCTTTTCATTTGAATACTGAGTGAATGACCAACCACACACAGTGTGGTGATATGCAGGAGATTTTTGTGTACAACCAGCGCTTTGCAGAATGCTGAAAAATGACAAATAAATAAATGTGATTTAAATAGGATAGTGGAAGACGCTGCTGTTGGTAGTGCCAAATCCCTCCAAGACAGGCCTGCACAGGGTAACTGCCAGTTAGTGCAGGGTAGCTTCAGTCAGCTGTAGCCCAGTGCCTTACATCGTAAAACAAAAGACCTGACTCTGAATTCCTATCAACAGTAGTCCTGCATGACATGGCAGAAGTCTTACTATTCAACCGTGGGATCATATGGCTGGGATCTCATTTTTGTACTTCTCCTTCTGGTCTCTTTCTCTACTGACTTGGATTTGCTTCATATTTATAGATTGAAGATCAGAATTGGACCCTGCAAACCCCTTCTAGAGCTGACTTGCGAGTGAGTCTTTACCCTAGCATGAGTAGAAGTGTGAGAGCAGTGTTTTAAACAAGCACTTTTGTTTGCATATGATTTTTGGTGTAACTGCAATATGAATGGATCTAGTTAAGCCTGAAACTGCATTTACAGACTGAGTAGCTCATTCCATCATCTGTAACCTGATTAAAGATTTGCTTCACTGGTGAATATACTGAAAAGAGAATTCATATTCCATTGAGAAAGTGTCTGCCTTCATTGGTATTCTGTACTGCAGCCAGATCACTGCAAACTGATGGAGCTCATCTCTGGGCCAAATAGCAGATTGAATAGGAGATAATTAGCATGCTAGAAAGCGTCGTTTGTAATGCTTTTGTCTCAGTATTTCTCACATGTATGTGCTGAATTTTATTTGCACTCAAATAGCTGAAGTGGCTGAAGGGCCTGAATGCAGCATTCATGGTTACAATGGGGCTGGGAGACTGCAGGTGTTCCCCTTACCCTCCCTTGAAATTTCTCTTTCACATGAGCTTGTTCTTTCCTGCACAGCCTGAAACTCTGGTAGGAGCCTGAGTTGGACCGGGTGGGTGAATTTGCTGCACATTAGGGGGCAGGGAGAGATTTTTGAGAGGACTGGAGGTTTATTTTGTTTCTGTTCTTTCTCTAGGCCACAGTTCTTTCGAATTTGAGGGAAAATTGTAGTAAAACCAACAGAATGCTGAGTGATAATGAACATCCTTTTCAGTTACACTACAAATGTAGTGTTTCAGTCCATCCAGTCAAAGCATTTAAAATGTTTGGGGAAGGGTGATCTAAAAGTAGTCATAATCTTGTGCAAAGGACTTTCCTATTGCTCAGATGCTAAAAGAGCAGGGAAGACTCCAAACTGTACCAAGATAGTGAGGGAAATGAGCACATGGGAGGGGAGATCAGGTTAGGAAAGATGCAAGTCAAGTTAGAAAATAACCAAGTCACAGGAGCTAAAAGAAAGAAAACAAGAGTAGAAGGGCATGTGGGAGGAGGCAGATGTTTAACCAGGATTGAGACACTAATAATTTGGTTTAGCTGGAAAGAAACTACTGAAGACTTTGGCCCACTCAGCCCTTTATTTAGGTGGGAACGGTGAAAAGGAGACAGGAGAAAGGCTAAGAAGGAATGGAGGGAGGGAGTCCAAGATATGAAATTAAGCAGAAAAGGAAGAAAGAGGACTTGTGAGAGTAGCAGCAAGAGGAAAGCCAGCTTAGACTCACCATAGCAGGGGAGGTGTTAGCCTGGCCTGGAGGTAGTCTGGATAGAGCATAAAAGAAAAGCGGAGAAGAGACTCTGGAAAAGATGTCAGGAATAAGAGGAAGCAAACAGCCTGTGACCTTGAAAAAGAGGAAAGGATAAGAGATTAAAGACAAATGGAAAAGAGACCTCTCAACTCAAGGGTGTGAAGCTGTGAGGAATGTTCCCTAGCTGGGATGTTTGACTTAGGTTCCCCTCTACAGCTAACGTTTAACAGAGGGTCCGCTGCCAGTGTAAAAAGAAACTCCTTATGGTGGGCAGGAAAAAAAAACCTCCTTGATTTGTAACTAGGGAAGGAATAATCTAATTCTTATTTTAGGATAAAGATTTAATAAACTTTAAATTGGAATGAGGTAATAAAAATCTGTGAATTCCCAAAAGAGAGAATGCAATGGAATATATTTGAATAAATGCAATGGACCACACTTCATACTTAAGCAAAGCATTCACACTTTAGCCCTCCCTCCTCTTTTCTTCTCTTCTGTCTTAACTGAGCATAGAACGTGGTGGATGATTTTGCAGGAAAAAGTGTCCTGCCCATGGGCGCACTGCTCTCTATCGTGGTCTGTAACATGCCAGTGATTACCAGCTTGCTCTCACTTTTCCTTTGGAAAGCAGAACGAAATCATCAAACTTGTTTTTGACAAGCCATCCAAACCAGCTGTCAAACCGACTAGCAAGCTTGCGTTTAACCTTTTTGATTGTTGAAGTAAAAACTCTACAGGTCCAGGATCAGACCCCTACATGGACCTCAACTGTACTTGTGTGGGAAGTTAAATGTGCCTCCTGAAGCTCTCAGGATGAGGGCCTGCAAACGATATGTTCAGACCCACACTGTGTGTCTGGACCATTGGGTTTCATCTGGCTTTGAGAGTTAATATTACTGTTAGCAAGTGGGCACTTTGAGAGTGCTGTCTGATGTGCTGTTGAAGTGTTGCTGAAAGTGCAGGTTTCGGGTAGCAGCCAAACAGTGGTGACAGTTCCCTGCAGGTTCTTGACTGATCCTTGCAGAATGAGTCAGATTCTGGCAGATTTTTGCTTACGCGTGTGGAGCTGCAAATGGACTTATTACAAGAAGATGCTGGAGCAATTACTCTTAATGTTATGTTTGGTAAACTGTTCTCGGAGGCCCTTCCATGAGTGCAGTCGCTGAGTGTGCACACACAAGTAGCCATGCATATAGATGAATACTGTTTGAAAAGGAATCCCGTGCTAAAGCTCTTGCCAGGGCCAGGCAATATCCTCACGCTTCCAGCATTTCTCTGCAGCCTGCTCACAGCCAAAGCATTAGGAATATCTGTAGTGCTTAATTCTATTCAAGCTGCCTCAAGTATGCTCGTGATAAAAGCTGGAAATAATTGTGAGAACCCCCTGCTCCCCTCTTCCACTCCCAATGTCTTGTTCCTTACCTGATATGTAGACTTCATTTTTTAGCGTAATGCATGCAAACTCCACCCATTTTTTATTCTCATTCTCCGTCTCTTGCTCTGTGATTGGTAATTTTGCTACTTCTAGGCGGCTTCGCCTCAAAGGATCCAGGCAAGTCACTTCTGCTACAAACTTCTCATCTTTTGTACAGCCCCCTATGATCATAAACACCTCAGACTGGAACTCATGCATCCTGGGCTTGGTTCTTTCTGTAATAATCTAAATGCAAGCAAGACAGAGTGAGTACACAGGGCACTTACATCTACAGTTACAGAAAGGTCTGGCAACCTTTTTTCTGATGACCTGTTTTGTAAATCACAACTGGCTTACACCAGCTGAGCCAATTATCAAACGCTCTCTAAGTTGAAAGCCTGGAAATCATCCTAGAAGCATTCGGTAGAGGTTGCTGTATCCTTCTTTCTGCAGGATTTCTCCAACACTGGTCTTAGTTGCTTTTGCCTGCCCACAAAGATCCTTTCAGATCCTCTTGGGAAGTCACAGGGTGGCACCAAGAGCTATGAAGGTGAGCACTAGTGACAAGACTAGGTGCATGTGAGGGAGCTGAAGAGGACAGGTTTTATTTGGGATGACAGAGTGAGGGCAAGGTAGGAGGGCCCGAAGGTTTGTGTATGCGCTGGGGAGCTTGGAGAGAGCAAGACTGCAGTTAGCACTACCAGAAAATAAGTGCTTTCATTATTTGTCCTTAAGAGATATGCTAAAGCGTCAGAGAATTAGCAGGTCTCTACTATGGGGATGCTTTTATTGGTTTCTTTGTTTATAAGCCTTAATTTTAAGCCCAAACCAGAAGATTTACTTAAAGCCAGCACCAGGCTCTGAAATGTGGTTAGCTCTGATTTACCGCCTGTTGGCTCAGTTTATTCGCAAGGTCTTTGTCTCAGGGACGCTGGAAAAAGTCACTTCCCGAGTAGATGTTCACCAGGAGCAAAGAATGCAGGGGGTGCTTGGAAACTTCTGTTCTGCCTGGAGGAAATACTTACAAGCAAGCGGAAATGAGTGCATTAGTGTCCCAAGGTACGCTGGCACTATGCTGAAGGACAGAAGTAATAAGCTTCTTTATCCCCCCAGTTTTTCATACTGGAGGAAATGCAGTGTAAAAGGTATGGGGAGCACATAAAGTTGTTCCTCTGCTTCTGCTATATTAATTTGCAGACCCTCAAGGTCTGCTGTGAGAGGTCTGCACTCCTCTGCAGCAATCTTGCATCTGGCGAGGATCGGATTGCAGTTTTTAACCTTCTGTATGCACCAGAGAAGCAGTCTGTGGACCCACAGGTTAAATTCTGTGGCAGTAGGCAGCTTGCTTACAGTTTTACTTCTCTTTCTAAACTACTTTTAATATGTTTCTATAAATTGGCATAGTTTATCTATTTTAAAAAAAAAGATTCTTTACACAGACATAAATCTTGTCTTTTCCCTATGTTTAGGAAATTATTAGGCAAATTTTTAAAAACATCTGTCCCAGACTTGCCAGCTTTCAGAATTCTGTTTTTAACCCGTCTGTCACCATTGCTGGGCGTTAGCCCTGGGGAGGACAGCTGTCAGGGCTGCCTCTGACGGCTGCCCCTTTGAAGATGAGTATGGTGAGTGTTCAGCCCTGAGCAACACTCCCTTTATCTATCCCACATGGACCTGACAGCACTGCTGAGTGGGGCAAGGCTTCCTCCAGGAGTTCCCACCAGACTGGCTGGCACTGCCCGGGTTGTCATGTACTGTCTTACGCAGTCACCGGCACAAAGAGCCCTTGGTCTCTCACCCGCTGCCAGTGACACATCCACTGTTAGCGATGGATCCCTAACATGCTCCTGAGGCCTCCAGCCTTCCTCTCTGACTGAGGAGACACACAAGTTTCCTCACTCGCTCACATACCTTTGCTCCTGTTGTGAAATCTGACCTCCGGTCGCTCTCCCCTCTATCCCACATTTTGGGCCAGGGGGTGTGACTGATACCTAACTTTCCAAAGAGGACGGGCAATTGAAGAACTGGAGATCTACCACAGCCTACCTTGAGCAGGCAGGACAGGACTCGACTGGATGTCTGGATGAGCCTGTCTCTTTGGGTGCAGGGACCTCTGCAAATGAGGAAGATAGGCAGACCTCTCCTCTGGGAAGAGACCATCTTCTTCATGGGAGGTTGTCTCTTTCTCCCATAAGTAATGAATGGAGATGTTACATGTTCAAATTTGAAAGAGTCATTACAGATTGTGGCAGAGTTTAGTGGGAAAATTATTCTTCCTTTCTCAGGCTTGAAATATTAAATAAGAGGGTGAGGTGTCAGGAGTAACACTGTTTGCCTTTTTACAAGGGAAGTCACCTGGGGTCTTTGTTTAGCTGCGCAAGTGTGTGTACGAAGGGTCGAGCTCAGATGTTCGTATACAGGAAGCTGTACGCTTTGTTTTAAAACAAGCTACCAAAAGCTTTTGAGCTCTCTAAATGAGCAGGATAACTGCTGAGGCCCACCTTGACTTTTCAGTAGCACCAGTTAGTGAAACTTCAGTGCGAACACCTTCTTCTGCCTCATGGTACTGCTCCTTCCGATGGAATTTTTGAGCAGAAGCGTGAGACATTTAGAAAGAACAGCAAATATCTTCCTTTTTTACTCACCTCATTGCCTGACAGATGGTACATTCTTGCTTCCTGGAGCAAAGGAAAAACATCTGGACACTGTCTAATGAGTTGATCGGCTTCAACAGTCTCTACGAAATACCAAGGGTCCAAGAGGGGCAGACGGACATTCTCCAGCACATATGGCAGAAGAGGAAACCTTTCCGACTCCTTGTAACGAACCCAGTTCATTACAGTTTCGAACACCTGTGCCTCTTCCGTGACGTAGAGGTCATCACTCTTCAGCGTGCTGCAGAGAATGTCAGCCGGCAGCTCCAGGAACTCCTCGTAGTTCAGGACCTGGGTGAAGTTCTGGATAATGTAGTTCTGCACTTGCTGTTTCAGGCTGTGCAGGGAGTGGGCATCAGCCAGCCTCAGGATGCCAACGCAGTTCTCTGGCTGGAGGGCTTCGGTGAGAAAACTGGCACAAGCATCTACCATGCGAAGGAACTGTGGACAGAAAAAGCATTTATAAGCACAGAGTGATTACTTGCATGACTGTATTGCAGAAAAGCTATAGAACTTTTTGAATTTTATTTTTACCGCAAAAGCAACGGGGTTTCTAACATTCCCCTTACCTCCATAAATCTCAAAGCACTAGCAAACATGGAATTGCAAAGCACAGATAAGGTCCCCAGGCTTCAGATGTGTTTGCCCTGCTTCATCTTGTATATCAGCTCACATCAACTAGAAAGGAGCCTGGTTTTGGAGTGCAGGTGGCTCCACTGTCTGCATGCTCCCACCATCCAAACTCTGAACGTGCCTGAGGCCATGCCAGGGTGGTGGAAAATGAATGCTGGGGTCTGGGAGGCTTGGGCCAAAGTGCAGCCTCCCCAGAGCGTAAGGGCATGCTCTCCTGCACTGGGGGATGTGGCAGAAAGAGACTGACCATCAGCAAGTGTCTGTTCTGGGGGAGGCCTTCAGAGGTTTTAGTGACTTTTGTTTTCCTTGTCATCACCATTGGTTCAAAAAAACATAGATGTGCATTTTACACAAAGAGTCTGCTTAATCAAAGAACTTCCCATGTTTGCGTTTAATAGGGCATCACAACTACTCTCATTAATTTACTTTGCACAAAAGCCCCACCTGCCCCCAAACGTGCAGATCCTAGACCACAGATGTTTGCGGGGCATTGATCATGAACTATGATGTGAGCTGGGTTGCCGGTGATTATTCAGGAATTAGGAACCAATTTGGGATAGAACTGATAAGTTACAGTGCTTCGTCCTGGGCTTTTGGTCACCTCTGTGATTTCAGAGATGGATAGGGCATTGACATTTCGTGTTGGTTTTTTCCCTGAGCAGTGTAAACAGCAACATACAGAAAGATGGGTCAGAACTGATGCTGTGCATTTCCGTCCATGTTTTTTGGGTCCTTTTTCCATCCAGTGTCAGCAAGTGAACCATTTTAACTCATTCTGTCCCACTGGGGAAAGTTGCACAACAGTAATTTTGGGGTAAAGAGGAAGCGAAACATTTTTAAACACTGTAGTATGTAGATTTGTTTCAGTAATTAGGGTAGAATCTTCCAGACCCGGCAGTGTCGTGTTGTCACATTTAGACTGTTTACCAGAGCTGAGCGATCGCAGACGCTGCATACAGACTACCTTGTTCCTGTTTTACATTTAGATGTGGTCAAGTGTTTAGAGAAATGCAACTGACTGATGAACAAGGGTACGCGAGGTCTCAGAATATGTTGCTGCCGTTGGGATATAAATATGTCAGCAGCATGCTGTGGCACCGTGGCAGAGCTCGGTGGCCCCTCGGTGCCTGCCACGCTCACGTTGCCTGTTCTCTGGGCTAGCATAAGGCTAACACTTTGAACTCTCCAGAGCATTTTCCTTAGGATCTGAAAGGACTTTGCCAACATTCAGATCCGAGGCAGGTTAAGCATTAGCCCATTAAAAGTTGGCAGTAACGAGATGCCAAAAAAACAAATCTGGGATTTGCCAAGGTTACTCATCAAGTCATCTGCAAGTCTGGGTATAGACTCCAAAACGATGTTCTCACCAACCTATGGCCCAGCCACTGTAGAGTGCTCTAATTATTTATACATGGCTTGTTAAGAGCGATACTCACGAGATGACAGCAGAGGGTTTTCTCCCAGGCGGTGCACACTGGTCTCACAGCCACACAGGCACCACTAATCACGCTGGGTAGCTGTGTTTGTGGCCAGACGAATGTGGAACTGCGAGATGTGGGTGTGAGAAACGGTCCCCACCGAAGGCTTAAGCAGAAAGAACAACTCAGGAGCGTATCAAGGCAGGACTTTCCCTGGGTGCTGCTCCTCATCTCCGTGCTCCACTGTCTCCCCACCACTCCCTTCATTTAGAGACAAAACTCCCCCCAAAACTCCCCAAAACTTGCTGGGCATGCTTTAGTCAGTCTCATGAGAGCAGGTGACTCAGGAGAGCACCTAGGAGGATGACACCCCTAAGCCTCTGCTTCTTCTGCTCTGATTATTCTTGCAGAGCTCTAAATTTTCTTCTTTCCATTCTGCAAGTACCCCTCTCAGCGCCACCCCAGGCATTTTAAAAGCCCTGTTGCTTGGGAACAGTTTCTTCAATAATTGGTTTCTTCTTCTAATACCCCTTTGAATCCAAGTTCGTACTTGCTAGAGACATCCCATATGCTTACTTGGCCTCCACTTGGCCTTCTCTCTGAATAATAAAATTTATTCTCCCCACTGAAGTCCTTGCTTGTCCCAGCTTTCATTCAAGTGTCCAGTGTAAGCAGTGCCAGCAGCCCTGCCTCCTGCTATAACCCCCAGGAAGGGAAGGGAATGGTGGTTGAAAGGGCTCTTATTCATAATCCCTCTCTGTATGCAGCGCACTTTGGGGTCAGATCCTGCACCCTGCAGCTGCACTGCCCTTGGCCACCCGCTCCGCCTGTGGCTGCAGGGGCAGCACGTCCCAGCTCAGCAGTAACACCTGCGTCCCACAGGAGCCCCATGGCAGGGAGCTAGCCGGGCGGCGAAGGGGCACAGCGACCCTTGCAGGGTGGCTCTCCGGAGAGCTGACAGCTTTCTGAGCCTGCGGACTAATCTCGAACCCGGAGCTGCCCAGGAGCCCTTCATTAGCAAATCATGCCTTCTTGGATGGCACTGCGCAGTGGCTGTGGCGTAACTAGCACTGTCCTGCGACAGCCACCCTGGCTGTTCACTGCTAAGTGGCTCCAGGATGGTCTTCAGGTAATTGGCAAAGGATTTTCCTTATAGCAACTTGTTCATGAAAAGTGGATTAACATACGGATGAGAGGTGCTCTGGGAGTCAGTAAGGCCACCAGGCTGGTGGTGCTTCAGCTGTGCCCTGGGGACAGAGCAGCCCTGCTCTGCTTAGAGCACTCAGAGGCAGCTTGGGGACATCCTCCACTGTTCGGACTGCAGCTGGCATTTCCATGGCAGTGGTCATCACAGCCCTTCATGACAGTACTGTTTCTTTTACATCTGCTCAGGAGCTTGCTTCCCTCCCACAAACTCTTTGCTTCCACCAAAGCAGCTGGTGTGCCCCCTCACCCAAGCCGTGCTGAGGGAGTGGGGTAACACAGAGGTTCCTGCTGGGGCAGGAGGGGGGTAGACAGGTCTGAAGGTGGCTGTTGAATTACCATGGGGGAAGCAGAGCCCTCTGCTACAGCCCTGAGAAGTACCTGAGGTCTTATCCCTACCAAGAGATGAAAGGATGAGCTGCTCCGCAGGCAATGCGGGTGGCAGAGGGTGCTGGGCTGGATCCAGGGTGGGCACCAGCCTTGTGAGCATGGTGGCTGGACTGCCTGCAGCCCAGACAGAGGAGGTGACTGCTGAACTCATGTCGCAACTATGCTTTAGGTGGAAAAAATTTGTCTGTGTCACTCCAGGGTGAGGCTTAGCTGTTCAGCAGCTCCCTGTTCAAACCCTTCACCTGCTTCCCCCAGGAGGAAATCTCTGCACAAAACACGCTGCGGCGAGGACTTCTCCTCTCTCTGAATAGCCTCCCACCTCTCCCTGCTGTCAGTTTGGGCTGCATTTGGTCAAAACTTATTGGAAGGGACTAAGGGAAGGCATAATTAAATATAACTTTATCAAAAATAGGTTTTAGAGAAAAGTGGAATATCTATGTCAGAATATCTAGAACTGTGCAAGTTGCTTCTTTTTTGGTTCTTCGTCAAGTCTGAGAGACTGAAAAGAGGCACTGCCAAAAATTGTTGCTAGTCAGATAAAGAAGTTCTATTTGGAATTTGGTTTTCTCACGTCATTAATTGGAAAGAAAAGAATTTCCCAAACAAAAATGTTACAATAAATTGCAGAATTAATCTTTTCAGCTGTTGATATACTGAAATGAAACATTTGACTTTCAACTGTTTCTGTTTGTTCTTTGGTGTAAATAGCAGAGACAAGCTGGCAGAACGCTAGTAGTTACTAAATCTTTTTTTACACAAAACACATTTTCAGCCCAAACCCTCACCCTTGTATAACATGAGGCTTTAAGGCCTTACAAATCTTGATAGCATCCAAGACCATTGCAGTAAGACTTGGGATCATTGCTTTTAGCAGAACATTCCTGGTTTTCCAGGTTTTTGTAGTTTACTATTCTTGCTCATGGCACCCTCGTGATTTTATCATTACTCTAACAGTGTTTGAAAGTTTTCTTACAGCACCAGCCTGGGTGATTAAATTTAATCTTAATTTTAATGAAAAATAGGGAAGAGAAATGAAAAACCGTAAGTTTATGCTTTTGACAGTGTCAGAAACAAAACCTGAGGAATGATCCTAAAGAAAAAAGGTTCAGAAAAAAGAAAAAGAACACAGAAAAGTGTCCTGAAAGTAAACCAAAAGTAACCTTTGAGTGCAACCAGTTTGCAGTATTGGTCTGCTGAAAATGTCGGTTCAGCCGCAGGCAACATTGAAGCTAGACCACCTTTTCTGAGTTACCTTGTGGAGCACTTTGCGATAACTTTCCCTTCTCTCCCCACAGCAAATACCAACCCCCGTTACCCCAAAGGCCACAGGTTCATTTCAGAGCAAAACCTTGTGTGTAAGATTCAAGAATCTGAAGTTCCTAATGAACCATGATGATTATGGAGTCAGGTGTTTCTTGCCTTCCTTAATGAAAAGACTGGACACACATACACACATTGGCACCTGGCAGGTTATGCTGGTTGCAATTTGTTAGCAATTTGCAGCTTGGTACCAGGGACTGCAATTTGGTAGACCTCACATGTGTTTTTCAGGACATGTGAATACCTCATGGACCAAAGGCTGAGTAACACTGCTCAAGTCTGAGTTCCCACAAGTCCCAGGTCATGACTAAAACCCTTTACATCACGAGTCCTACAAAGGAGGATGCTAACTTTGGCTGATGAGCCTTCAGCTCAAGGCAGTGGAGAGGGAGAGATGAAGGTAGCTTCCTTTTCTGGCCGGCCATACCAGCCACTGCCCACTAACTCTTTTGGGCTGGAGGACGACTGGCCTTCACCAGCTCACCTGAACCTTGGGTAGCACTGCCCCAGCAACACAACCCTGCTGCCTGGCGGGCGGCACATGGGAGCAGCTCTTGGAGGCAGAACCTGTTTGCACGGCACCCAGCACAGCAGCATTCTAGTAGAGGGCTGACACTGACAATTTTTACTGCAGTGTAAGTAAATATGAAGCAAAATGTTTCCGGAACCCATGAAAGCAGAGAATTTTTCAGTATGTTAACCAGGGTACAACATGGTGTTGCCAGAGCAACAAGACTGGATCAGGTCATTTGAATTATCCATACCTGAAAGAGGCTGGCGGCTTCCAAGACTTTCTGTACGTTTTGCTTGGTGATGAGCATCTTGCTGGTGTAGGTGTAGTCCAAGAGTATATTCATGGTTTCCGCATCAACTCCTTTAAGTATGATCTTCTCTTCATATTTCTCTCTTAAATCATTGCAGAACATGGCCCTGAAAAGAAAGACTTTTACCTTGTACTGCATCCCAGGCAGGATGTGGCATTCTGAAAATATTTGGTTATATAGATTTCAACACAGAATACTCCAATTGCTTCGTATTTTATGCAATTAGTCGTGTCGCAAAGTAACAAGGAAAATCCTTTTGTTGCTTTCATACCTCTTTACTCATGAGTTTGATAGGGCATACACACGTGATGGATACCCCAGAGCTGGACTCTGCGGTAGACCTGGAGCTCCCCGGCAGCAAAAGGCAGCTGAGACCTTCCCTGAGTAGTGCTCTGTGTCTGGACTGGTGCTGCAGAGCAGTGGTGATGTCTCACCTGCTAGCTTCTTACAGACTCTTACTCTTTCTGTTTCTAGTACAGGCTCTGCTCACTAAGCCCAAGCCTCTAAGCCACTGGCATTCTCCATATTTCGTTACCACTTAGCACATGTACTTTATAACTCTTGGCAAGGTCAATATCTCTGTGCTTTGGAGCTGCAGAACGCTGCTTAGACTGGACCCTGAGGACCAAACCAGATCCACGTCTCATAGCTTCCCAACCTCTAAGCTTCCCAACAGGTCTTTGGCCCCTTTAATACCAGTGATAGGCCAGGAGGGAATGGCTTATAGATATGCTTCTAATTAAGAGGCTGTCTTTTCCTCTGCTAAATTTTGGGAGCTTCCAGTAGGACTATAGAGCTGGTACCTCTTGGCTAGAGAAGTACTTGAATAGTCATTAATTAGAACTACTGTTAGCCAGAAAGTGCAGTGTTTTCGTGCATGCTGATGCCACCTCTTCTTTGGTGGATAATACGGCATTTGAAGGGTGACCACCACACACACCTTTGGCACTAGTCAGATATTTCATGTGGGATATAAATCCAAAATTTCTCTAAGAGCTATTTAAATCCACTTCGCATTGTGATAGCTGCAAGGCAAACACACGCATCTTCATCTGCATTTTCAATTCATAGTTTTAAGTATTTCTTCCAGTGCTTTTGCTTTTATTTAGAAGTTGGATCAGTCATGTCTTGTTCAATGCCTTCAGAGAGTGAGATTTCACATCATTTGGGATCTGGCTCAACAGATTAGAAGTACGTGAGTCCACCTGTAGCTGCCCTGATGAAAATCATGTGCAGATCTAACATGTAATTAGAAGTGTTCTTTACCCTGCATACCAAGCCCTTCTTTATTAGTCATGTACAATGTTGACAGGATAGTGCAACCTGGGAAGTAGCTAGAGATCCAAAGGCCATGCTTTTCTTGTAAAAGCACTGCCAGAATAAAGCTGTCTGATTGACACATCTTAGTGGAACCAAGATGTTAACAGTTTTTATTGCAAAACAGTTAGGCATGGTGAATGGCAAATGGATGGAAGATAGCAGCTACTTGTTGCTCTAAAAGCTACCTGTTCCTTGCCTCAGCGGAGATTTTATAGCAAGAGAGCCAGTACTAGTTATCTCAGTGTTTGAGCAGGAAACTTGGGCAGAGAAGTTACTTGTCAGAAAAGATGTTCAGCCAAAATTCTCATTTTCCCTTCACTTGTCTCAGCTCGTTAGAGGTTTTTGATTCACTGCCCTGCTCCTTGGCCCGGTTTCTGCTGCCACTGAAATCAGAGTATTTGAAAGGCATTAAGACAAAATGCTCCTTAACTTCAGTGAGTGCAAAAGTGAGATCCTCCTTAGCTTCTCTGCCTTTTGGCAGTGTAGAATGTTGTACATCTGGGGCATGCGGGCAGGTGGCCATTTGAAAACAGCAGCCTTCAGTACCCACTTCTCCCTGGGAATAGTGTTTCAGCATGGAGAGGGAGTTTTGTACAAAACAGCCGTTTCAATTGCACGGGATTGATAGGTGCCAAATGCTGCATCTGAATGAGAAATAGGCCGTTGTAGGATGCAGGTGTTGTCTGCTCTTGTTCCTTTCATCTCTTAGACTGGTGACTCCAGTCTTGTATTTAACCATCCCTGTCGGGGAGGTGAGAGCTCTCACTTCCGTCCCTCAAAGCCGGAGTGTTTGATGGAGGTCAGCTGGAGATACCCAGCGTTACACCATTGCAACGCCGCTCAGAAACCAGCCTTGGGATTCTGGTGGAGGCTTTGCACAGGTATCTTCTCAAAGTGCTTTCGCCTATCTCTCTCCTAATCTGTGAAATTGCGTTAGAGCTGCGGTCCACTCCCAATCTCATAGGGTACAGATTCGTGTAGCATGGCTGCAACCTGCAGACATCACACATCTAAAGCACCGCGCTCTCCTGCCAGTACTCCTGTCTAGAAGGTGACAGGGTTGAACAGGGCTGTACTGTCCAGGAGAGCTGACTCCTGTAGTGACCTTCCTTCTGCTTGGATGGAGTGAACCTCATTTCCACCCTGTGTGCCAACCAGAGGGAAGACCCCAAGACCCCTCAGGACTGATCAGGCTGAACTTCTCTGCTGGGGTTTAAAATCCTGCTTCTGAACCTCCAGGTTTGCCTGTACTTACCCAGAGAGGTGTGTGATTATTTTCTCTGGGGCTCTAAATCCTTCAGATGTGGCTACTAATTTCATTGTCTGTTTCCCTGGTTCCTGTCCCTGTGTATTTCTAAACTAAGCCTTTGATCCAACGTTTACTCTAGGAAATGCACATCTGAAGTGAGGGGCCCAGGGCCAAATTTAGATACCTAAAAATGGGTAAATTCAGAAAATTCAGGGAGAAATCTCAATGAAATAAATGAAGAGTTGCAGTCTGTGAAGCACTTTTTAAGCACCCACCCACACTGAACTGCTTGTACTGGGAATTATGAACCTGACTTCAAACAACCATGCTGGAGTTTGAGGATGCTCTGGAAAATATTGCTTCAATCTCTCCCAGCACCATTTTCCCACTACCCTGGGCAGTGCAGGAGTAAAGAACTACTGGTCCACCTTGGTCAGCTTGTATTTCTCTTCTCTGCTTTGTTGCTTTCACCCAGGTAAAGTGAAGAGTTAATGCTTTTATGTCTATAGATGCAGGACATGTCTGAAGTACTAGTCTGCCTACTCTCACACAGTGCTGAAGGAAGGACTACAAGTAGTTAACTTTGTTTAACTGTGTTTAAGTCAGCTGCTACAGATCTCTTGCATTATGGCACCCAACGTTCAGGAAGGGGGTTGTGTAACATGCAGGGCAGTGAAGCCCATGACTCACAGGGTCCCTTTGTTTGCTCCTGTGCATGGGTGCTAGAGGCCCTGTAATAGCATGGGAAGTGCTCACAGGAATAGTGTGATTTAAGAATTTCTTCCTTCTTTGGGCTAATGTAGCTTCTAGTCAATTATGGCAAGATGAAACAAGCCACCTTGCGAGTAGCAGAACTAGTGAAGCTCAGTTCCCTGGAGACTTGTGTCCTCCTTTCCCTCTTCACAGTAACCTCAGCTTCCCCTTCCCAAGTGCTCCATTCTCTCTTGTTATTTTTCTCACACATTTGGCTGTCCCTCTCAGGACGCTCAGCTCTGTGCTGGCTGCCTGTGTCTGGCCAAGCACAGGCAGCATGGGCTTTGGCTGGTTCTGGGCGCTGCGTGTGTTGGCTGGCCAGGACACAGTGCTGGTTACCCAACTGAGTACCATGGGGTCCCAGTCCTGGCATCTCTCCTCTGCCTAGCTACTGATTTCCATCAAGCTTGTGGGAACTTCAGTTTTGAGATTTCCAGCCTCTGCCAAACTGGACTGAAACTAACCCAAAAGGTTGTGACAAGAGACACTGACAGACAGGCAGACAGCGTGATATAAATCTCAGCTCCGTGGGAAGCCAGGCCAAACACAAGCGCTCAGGGTTGCAGACCCCACATATGTGTGCAATTGCCTTGGGATGAGATGACCTCCAGCCAGGTATCCCCCTTCCTTCCAAGGGGCAGGCTGCAGCTCAGGCCTCAGTGGAAAACCAGCCAACAGTAGTTATCAGAAAACTGTATTGCCTGTTTTTAACTGTTGAGGTCCCTTCTAATTGCAGCACCTTTCCTCATAGCAGAAGAGGACTTGCTGTTTTTCAAAGTAACATTATGGTAATTCTTATTTTAATTTGTTCATCTTCTGTCATTCCTGCACATGATGCTGGTAAGAAATATTTGGGCATCTCTGCTTTTAGTTGTACATTTTCACATGTGTGATCTACATAGTCTATCAGTAGAAATAATACCTGTCTTTATATTCACAGACACAATCTATTATGAGATGATAGAAGCAGTACCATTCTTCCAGGCACTTCCAGCAAAGCTTACTAAACTCCATTAAAATTAGCTTTTTGTGAATGTCACAAGTGGTCACAGGTTCTTTTTTCTCATGTTTCCTCTGTAGCTATTCAGTCATCTGACCACTTTTGCAGTAAAAAAAGAAAGAACAAAAATGCCAGCCATGCAAATGTGATTGTCTAAACGATAACGGAAAATCTGTGTTAAAACTGATACTGAGTTCCTCTATGTGTCTAAAATTTGTTCTTGCTGGCCAGTAGTCTCAGATAGACTATCTATTGTAGTACTGAGAGAATGAAAAATTTGAGAGGACCAGAAGTAGGGGGTGAAACGGTAAAAGGGCTTTCAAGCAGATATTTCCCATCGCAATTGATTTTCAGTAACCCTAGGAAAGATGGAAAATTCCTTCTCTTCCCTCCTCAACAGTTTTATGCAATATATATTTTTACTACAGAATGGTAATAGAAAATTGATCAAGTTCCACAAACCCACTCCTATCTCAATTAAAATACCGCATGATCTGCATGAATATCCCTCTTTGCCTGAATCCCAAAGGGACAATAAAAGGGGTGACAGATACTTGGTTAAAACAACATTTTCTCATCTACTTGTCTGCAAACCTTTCTCTGTTTCTTCGCATGCCTTTAGCGGACTTGCTGAGTGCTGGTAGCAGGACTCCAGCAAACCCACAACTTGGCACCTGCCTTATTTAAGTCTCCAACTTTGAAAAAAGAGCTGAAAGGTATCAGGAGTTACAGACTCGCTGCAAATTTGCAGAGTTTAGCACCCACTTTACACTCCTTGGAGATCTACAGTTCAAGGCTAAGAAGCAAAGTAAGTTTCTTGTTTTGTTTCTTACATGCCTTACCTGAAATAATTGCTTGCTGCAGCAAGGACCACTCGGTGACAGGAGAATTCCCTGCTGTCCACGCACAGGATGACATCTGTAAGGGAATTTTCAAGCCGAAGGTTCTCCAGGCCATTCTGGAGCACCAGAGAGAGTCCCGTATCATCAAACTTGACCTTTTCACCACTCGACACTTCCACCAGGTCCCCCATTTTCGTCGAACACTCATTGTCCAAAGAGATCTCGGGCTCTTCAGAGCTCTTCTCCAGCGTGTCCCCCATTTTCTGGCCAGCACCGTCTCATTCTGTTGGCGCTTCAATCTAAAAAGAGCTCCTAAGCTTCAGACGAGTCACTGCAGAAGTTGGGCGGATTTCCTGTCCAGAGGTCTCTGCTTATCTATAGCTGTCACACACACATAACAGGAAGCCTTGCACTTTCTCATCCTGTTAACACAAACAAAGGCTGGGTTTTTTCGGTGAATTTCAGGCAGTATCAACGTGTTTAGAAAGGACTTAAGATGCCTCTGGATGTGAGAAGATTACAAGTGACAGGGAAGGCCTGCTTCCCACCCTCAAACCAGTCCTTTGCCGTTACCCAGATCTGCTGGTTGTAGCGATAGGTGCACCATACGGCTATCGAGTCACTCCTGCCAAACTGGGCTGCTAAGGGGAAGAGGGTATTATTTTAAATTTCTTTTTCCAGGTATGTGATTATTAATCACTGAGCTGGTTTGGAGTTTGTTTTTTTGTTTTGGTCTGCTTTTTAATAATATGGTCACATATTCAGAAAGCCCTCCAAGTGGCTGTTTCTGTCCCTCATGACATCTTAGCTGACAAACTTTGGATAGCTTTTCTTTAAGGCTAAATTGGTGTAAGTCTCTCCAGAACACGGAGCAGTATCGAAGATCTCGCAGCTGATGGTCTTCAGGCCACGCTGCCGGGCACAGTGATGTCCCTCATGCGTCCATGCAGCCAGTGTCAGGCCACCAACTCTGGCTAATAGTGGAAGCTAAAGGAGAGCCTAGGGAGCAGTGTATGCGTGCTCATCCCCACCATCCCCACTGCTGGAGGTAGCTTGAGTCACATCTACATATAACTTGCAGTCCCGGAGATAAACAGGGATGGTGATGGGACTGTGGGCTGAGCAGCTGGTGGTGGGGACGCTGCAGGGGAGCACTGGGACTGACCCTCCAGCACGACAGGAGCACACAGAGCACAGAGCTGAACGTTTCACTTTCACCTAAGACTGAATTGGATCTACTTGGACCTCTCCTAGATGAGAAGTTGAACCCAGCTGACAGAGATGATAAGCCACACAGCCTATTGAAAGTAACACGGTAAATCCCCTGACTCACTTAGGAAACTCTCATGCTGTGGAGTTAGAAAATCACACCCTCTCTCCCCCCCCACCCCCCGCAAGGAATGCAGGAGTAACCTCTAACCTTTGGTAGCTTGAGTGCTAACTGAACTTGCTTTTGTGATACTTACTTCTAGGAATACTCATTTGGCCAATCCTCATGTTCTTATTGTGTCTTTGGTTTCCTCTTTTGTCTCCAGCTTGTATAGCTGAGCTCACAGTGTTAAGGGAAGCTTGACTTAGTAGAGGGAGGTGAAAGCAGCACTCAGCGACAGCCAGATTTAGAGGGTTCTTGTATACAGCATAGGATGATCAAGAGGAAGGAAAGCAAAAAATCTCTTTTCTGCTTTCCCCCTACCTCCTTGTAATGTTTTTTTCTTTATTTTGTGTAGTCTGTGCAGCGCTTTGGCTTTTTCCTTTCCCAGCTGATGTAAATGTGCTCCTGCTGTCTTTTGTGCTAACTTTTGGTAATGAATGTTTCCTTTTTTAAGGCCAATCCCATCTTTCCACCCAGTACTCCTCAAGGTATATAATCAGAAAATGAAGTAGACCCCTCAAAAATATCAGGTGTGCTTTAAAAAACACAATATTTTAACCCTATCTTGGGTTACATACTCTTTGTTTATCGTCATGACTTTTAACCTTAGGGAATCCATCTTATCAGGCTTTTCTCTGGTGGTGAGAAGCTTCCTATTTTCTTTATCTCTTTAAGTGAAAGCTGAGATTCAGCAGTGATCACTTGATTCCAGTTGCTGAAGCTTTAAACAAAGCATTAATAGCTGCGAAAGTTGAAGTAAGACTGTGTTGGCTGTGAGTGCTGGGGATGGAAACCCTGCAGTAACTACAGGGATAGCTGCGGTACTGTCACCTGGTCACCCATTAACTGCACTGTAGAAAGGACCTTAGTAGCTCAAACAAGTGTTGACTACCAGTAGCAGTGATCACTATCTGCAGTCTGTCTCCTTCTGTGCCATTGCCAACCCATGTAATGTATTTTTAACCCTTAAAATTTTTTTTTTTTTGCTACCAAGCACCTCCCCTCCTTTCTTCTTCTGTCAGTCTGTTTTTATAGGGCTGCCTAATATTTACAGAATCCCTTGCTCGGGAATTAATCTGCAAATGTTGAAGCTAATTTCATTATTTGGATGAGCACCAGGGAAGTGCTGAGGTGAACATTGTGTCTTTGCAAGTGTAAGGGAACAAACCCAACCTCAGGGAGTTGCTTGCCTGAGCTGCTCCATCACCCAAGACTGCAGCAGCAACACGTTCATTAATCCTGGGGCGAATCCAGGTTGTTACTTTATGGTAGCAGCTTCCAAACACATTCTTCTTTTTGGCGTTTAGAAACTTGTGCTGGCTGCGCTCCTGTTGTTTTAATTAAAGAATTACCTGCTAGCTAAATGAAACACTTAATCTGGTAAGAGATGAAGGCTTGTCTGTTCATGAACTGTTTGTCTATTGTCTTTAGCTTACACATACTGAATTGACCTACGTCGATTCTGTACCAGCTTGAGATAACTGGCTGGAATTACTAGCTAAATAATGTATACCCACAACTTCTGACACATAGTAAGTGTACAGAGCTATGTAACATCACAGACTCCTGCTGGTACGTACGTATACCTGGTTTGTACATGTTTGGCAAGCTGAGTTGAGAGACTGCCTTGCATCCTGCTCTGACCTTCTTACCTCTGCACCCTATGATCATGCCTAAATGTTGATCTGTAGCCCACACCAGACCATTTTCAAATGTCTGTTGCTGAAACCAGCATCTCATCACTGTGGCATTTCAGTACTGTAAAGCTTGACTGTGCCTGGTGAATCTGCCCAGACTGGCCAGGGGTCCTGGCTCCCATCTTGGAGAGTGAAAGATTCAGGCAGTCCCTGGAAAGAGTCATGGACCGGGGGCCATGATTAAGAGGAGGGCCAGAAGAAATCACATCTGGGACACCCATCAGCAATGGCTCAAGAGTAAGGAGCTGAGGCATTCTAAAAGCAAAGGCAGAAACAAAGAAACCTATTTCTGGCAGTTCTCATTACTTGTTTTGCTTCCCACAGTCCTTGTACTTTAGCTAACAGAGCTTGTGCTGGTTTTGGCTGTTTTTTTCTTCATAATAGCTACTATAGGGCTATGTTCTGGAGTTGTGCTGAAAACAGCGTTGATAACACAGGGATGTTTTCGCTGTTGCTGAGCAGTGCTTACACAGAGTCAAAGCCTTTTCTGCTCTTCACACCACCCCGGCAGCGAGCAGGCTGGAGGTGCACAAGAAGCTGGGAGGAGACACAGCCGGGACAGCTGATCACAACGCACCAAAGCGCTATTCCATACCATATGACATCATGGTCAGTATATAAAGCTGGGACAAGAAGAAGGAAGGGGGGGACGTTTGGAGTTACGGCGTTTGTCTTCCCAAGTAAACATTAGGCGTAATGGAGCCCTGCTTTCCTGGGGATGGCTGAACACCTGCCTGCCGATGGGAAACAGTGAATGCTTGTGTGTGCGGCTTTTGCTCTACCTATTAAACTATCTTTATCACAACCCATGAGTTTTCTCACTTTTACTCTTCTGATTCTCTCCCCCATTCCACCGGGGGTGAGTGAGTGAGCGGCTGGGTGGTGTTTAGTTGCTGGCTGGCATTAAACCATGACAGAGCCCTTATGAACCTAGCAAATCTGAGAGAGACCAGGAAAGAAACATGGGAACATGTGGCTGCTTCAAGAAAGAGGCCAGATGAAGACTGGCAGGTGGTTTTCCAGACTGAGAAAGAAAATGCTGAGCCAGCCTAGTATCACGCTGGGATCTGGAAACTTCCTACTCTAGGTCATGAGCAGGTTGCTGAACTTGGAGGTGGCAATGGCTTCATATTTCTGACCTGGAAGGGAACTCTCCTGTGAGTGTCCTGTCACTGCTGAGCTCCCACAAAGTGCATCCTTTCTGTTTGCCTTCTTCCTCTTATTCCAGACCATGTCCATTTCACAACCATCAGCATTGCTCCAGGCATGTGTGGTCCATGACTAAGTGGCTGCTGTTGGCTGTTCCACCTTATACTTCCCTCAATGCTGCAAAATTCATCACCAGAGCTGCCAAGGAGCAAGCAGATAACTTGCAAAGTTGAAGCCACCCAGCAGCGCATTGACAACTACATCTTCAGACCTCAGCACACTTCCTGATGGTTGTGGGAGGGAGCATTCTTTCATCTGAGGCGGCCTGTTTAAAGGTGCCAGCTTTCAACAGGAGGAGGAGGACACAACAGCAGAAGAGGAGTCTTGGGCAGTTTTTGAGTTCTACCTGAAGTCCTGACGCTGCAATCACTTCCACTGTGCAACACGATATATACTGCAGGAAAAGCCTTACAATGCAGAGGACCCTGCTGGGGGGCACACAGCCGAGTGCTTAATGCAGAGACGGTTCCTTTCTGTGGAAGCAGAGATGGAGACTGCAGCTGGACACACATATCAGGGCTCATCTAATCATGAGCTATTTCCTAGCACAGTACAAATTAAGATAGCTGAGGCCCGAGATAATCTTGCCAACCCTGGAAAGTTGCTGGATTTTTTGTCTGTTTTCAGTACGTTGGGATAATGTTCACTAGCTTAAAATAGCATGTTCTTATTTTAACTATGAGGAAGCAAATGTGATTTTTGGTTTTGAAAATATATCCATAATTTGTGGATCAGATTTTCTATAAACTGCAAGTTGTCATCTTTGTTTCGTCACAGTTGTACCCCCTCTTCTGAACCAGCACCACCTTCCATTTCAAAGCCTAGTCCTTGAGCCTTCTCATATCCCTCCCTCTGGGCAGCTGCAGTTGTTCAAAGTCAGCAAACAACCATGATTTTGGGAGGTTGGCCTGTCTCATCCCCTCACTCTTGATAAGCATCTTCTATTTTGAGAGTATCGCAATGTCACTCTGCTAGTGCTGCATTTGTTATCTTCCCAACTTTTGCTCTCAGACTGTTTTCACTTGTATTTAAAGTCACTGGAATGTTTCTAGAATAACTGCTGCTTCCATGTATTGTTTTCTTAGGGGTAGTGGGATAGTCAGGCATTGTCCTAACAATCCAGATGAGTGACTCCAAACTGCGCCTCCACCTTGTATAGAAGAGAGGTCCCAGCTGACCAAACTGTAAATGCCAGATGATTTGGGTTCAGTATTCGGAGTCTGGTTGTCATCCTAATCATATTACTCCCATGTGTGTTATTGGCTATAGAGGTCAGTAAGCCTCAACCCTGACGTGTGGATGGGCCAGTTGAGCTTGAGAAATCTTTGATCCCCTGCTCATAGGCTTTTGAGGGAGTGGTGGAGGAAGACTACTATTTAAATAAGTGTTTATTCTATTTGAAGAAGCTGGATTGCAGTCTGGGGGTGCCGTATGGTCACTCCCAAAGCTGCAGGCAGAACAAGCTGAGACATCACTTGGTTCCATATTTTAAGACCTTATAGCCCAAGATGAGATGCACCCAAATGAAACTGGAAGGAGTGAAGCCTAGGGATGGGGTTGAAGGTAAGACTCATAAGAACTGCAGTAGGTGTAGGCCATGGTAGTTGATGGGCACTGTAACCAGCCTTCCTATTTTGGAAAAGTTTTTTCCCTCTCCCTGGAAGAAGGATGTGCTTTCCTCTGCATCTTACACTACTACAGGTTTTTCATGAGAACAGACAAGTGCTTCCCCTTTTCTGCCCTCAAGATAATCAGATTTTGAAACAAAATAGCAACAGTTATTTCCATTCCCTGTTGTACGCAAAAAGAGAAAGAAAAGTGATTCTTAAAGTTAGCTTCTACTAGCTGAAGTGCCCCATTTTCTTTTAACTTAGTCCTGAATTGCTCTCTAAAAGATTTTGCCAGTGTTACTCACAAAGAGGTTTTGTCATCAGCATTAGACTCCCTCCTGCTTCAGTTTATGTAAGTAACGAGATGCTTGGGTCACTTGTCTAGTGCTGGCTGCAGTGCCACCCATTTCAATTTAAAAGCATCTTCTCTGTATTATTAGTTAATGGCTGTTTATGCAAAAATAATTCTTCCTCTAAGTAAATTATACCTTTGATCTCCATAAGTGGACACAAGGAACTAGGCCCATGCTAGAAGAAGTAGAGGCCTGTTGCCCTCAGTGATATTTGGATCTTGTGTTCTTCGTGCATCTCCTTCTTCTGCTGCAGCCAGGCCCTGGTGTCCAACCTGACAAGGTAAGAAACGCAGCCTCAGTAAGAAGTAACAGCACTATAGTTCAGGCACTTGTTCCATGGCTTGATAAAACATAACCACCAAAGTAGCCTTGAAATGAAGGAAAGCTGTTCTGCTTGGCAAGAGCTGGGAAATGGAGGAAACTGCCGTTTATAGGGAATTATGTGGAGGTCTGTGTTTTAGTGCATGCTTGATGTTAGTGAATGTTAGGGACATCGGTTGGACTGAAACTTCAGTTCTGGAGTCTTTTCATGGAATAGGCTAAGTGGACCTTATGCTGACAGTGTGACCCCAAACCATGGGAAATCAACCTAGTCTCAGATCTTAGTGAAGTCTAGAGCAATGCTGACTTCTATTTTTCATCAAGGCTTGTCGATCTCAGCCAGTTCTGTGCACACATACCTAACTGATGAGTTCACACTCCAAGTGACGCTCCAGAGCTGTGACCAAATTTTCCTTTGGTTTTTGGACTGCCTGAAGCTTAGAAACGCTGGCCCCAGAACCAGTGGGGTCTTTGCGTTCCTTGTGGTGGGTTTTTGCTAGTTCACAACAGATTTCCTTCTTGCGTTGTAAAGATTCTCAACCTGTTATTTGGGAAGACCAAAAGAGGAAAAGCCAACGCGATGATCTGTGTGCTCTGTGGGCACAGAAGACAGCAGCCTGGCCTCCACACCACTTGCCGACCAGCCTCAGGCTCCTTTGTTTCCTTCTCTGCAGGACTAAGTCTATCGGACTAGAAACCCACGTGGACCCAAAGCAAAAGAAAATGTTCAGGTGAAGCCCAGTCTAAACAGGCTGAAGCCAAATGAGATTTTTTTCCCCACAGATGGTAACAGGGGAAAGGAGTGGGACACTTTACAAGACAGAGTTGACGTTTTATGTGGTGCACACAGCAGCTCACAGAATCAGTCATTTCTTTTGCCCACCATTGAGATAGTTCCTGCTGCTGGCTGATGTGGTGTCATTTTTTACCCTGTCTAATTATCCAAAAAATAAGGATGCCATTGGCAAGTATCCCTACTTTTGGAACATGAGTTTTTCACTGGAAACCCAAAATTTATGTAACTAATTCTTGTGTCTCCTTTTCTGACATAATGAAGGGCAGAGTCAGTTGGCTCCTTGGCAGCTGACTGCTCAAAGCTCAGCCTTGCTCTGTCTCGGGGAAAGAAGCAAACTGGAAAGAAGCAGAACTTTACATATTTTCAATAAATAAATACCTAACTTTTGGTCAAAGTGAAATTTGACTTAATACACCTCCACACACGTGCTCTCTTGTACAAAGCCATATATCTGTCTCATTTTCAGTTTATGTTTCTCCTCCTCCAGTGCTATCTTGTTTAGTTCACAGCTAACCTGTAAACTTTTGGGTTGATGGTGAGAAGAATGGCGAACATCTGATAAACCTGAACGTCAGTTTAAAAAATTTGATTATAGTGCTCAGCTACTTCCACATCATTGTGACAGCAGCTGAAGTTTCAGCAAGTTTTAAAATACAATTAAAAAATGGAGCTTTTGCAATTTTTCAGCAGGGTGTCTTAATTGTCTCTTTTGCAAGAAATTTAAACGTGTGTGAAACTGGTCTTTAGACAGCGTCGTTAGACAGCTTTCAAGACAATTGGACATAAGTTATACACAGGAAAGGTCTTTCACCTTAACTCTGTCTGGTGTGAGCCAGGGAGCTCAGGAACATGAATGAGCCCTACTTCACAGCTCTCAGCTACCTGCAGCCTGTGGAGGAATTACATTGGCAGATTGTTAGCTAAGTAGCTGAGCAGGTGGAAAAATATTAATCTGAGTGGAGATTATGCTGTAGAAATGTATATTTTGCTACTTATTACCAGTAATAAAAATCATTATTGCATTTTATGTAACTGAACTATGAATGACCTAAGGTTAGAAACAGTGTAGGTGAGTTGTTAATACTCTTATGCAAATAAAGACACGGCGTGAATTGTAATGATTTAAAATATAAAAAGAGGAAGTGCTGAAAAAGTTGTAGTATTTCCTGATGGGGAAGGGAAATTATCTGAGTATGTTTTAACTGCCTGAGTACTGGACTTGAAGGTGTTATGCTGTTAGGAGGCTGCTCATTTGCGAGCTTATTTTTTAAGCTGATCAGAGTAATCTCCGTTTAACACAGCCATAGCTTTCCATCTATGAATACAGCAGATTCCTGGCAGCTGTAGCCAGAAAAGAACATTATGATTTTCTAGACCAAGGCCTCCTTCTCCCGTGCAATGTGGGCCAGGCCACCCCACGCTCCGTGAGAATACGTGCCCCAGGCTCTGCTCTCCCCAGGCTCCTGGGGAGCGAGGGTCCAGCCCGCTCTCCAGCCTGGTCCTCCCACGGTCTCCGGCACCGTGCGGGCTCCCACTGTCCACCCTGCGGCTGGGCGCCCGAGCGGGGCTGAAAGCTCCTCAGCTGGAAACACCAAGACTCACGTAGGCTTTAGCTCCACTCCCCAGCCTGCAGCCCAGAGAGCGGAGGGAGCCAGCCCTGACCCGGCCACGCTGCCGGCAAGCTGGGGTTTACCCAGGGCAGGAGGGTGCAGGGGAAGCTCTGAGAGCACGGGGCGAGATGTGCTTACACAGGCTCGCGGGCTCCGGTTCACTGGCGGTATTGACATACCCCGAGAGACTAAAGCGTCGCTGCTGCAGACCTTGGCGGCTGGCAGGAGCGAGGAGCCCGGGGGGTGCTGTGAAAGCTCCCGAGTGGCTGTCAGGTCCGGGGCTGTGCAATCCATCAGGGAAGCTGTCTGGAATGTAGGGCATTGGGACAGCTGCACCAGGCCCGGCGAGGAGCTCGGGAACGCCGCAACGCTTAGAGTTTGGAAACCGTGACAGATACTTGTGCCGGCTGGTATGAGGGCCAGGAGGTGGAGCCCAGCTCGCCGGCTGTGTTCAGTGTCACCGAGCGTCTGGGAGGGAGTCGCGGTGCAGCTGACTACGCGTGAAATTTTGGAGGTGTGACATTGGAGAAAGAGGGGACCAAAGTCATCTTAGACTTGAGAAAGCAGGTAACTTTTAAAAGTTCGTCACTTCTAATTTTAGATTCTTAACTTTAGGAATGCTAGTTTAATTTTTCTGCCAGTCAATATTGATTCAAAACAATTTAATTTTCCCATGAAAAAGAGAGTGGAGAATTTTCATTTTCCAGTGCAATTTCCAGTTCCATGATATCTGCCCCAGGGAAAGACAGAAGAGCTACAGAATTTCATACTCATGTTAATGTGCTTCTGCGTTAGAGGAAAGATGGGCATTATTAGGTTTATTTAATTTTAGGAAAAAACTATAAATAACATACATATAACAAGCATTTAAAGAAATGAGACATGTATTCATCTTTTCATTGCTTCCTGCTTACAGTAATGACCTGTTCCTCATTTCAGTTCTCCTCCCATTTCAAAATTACAAAATACTGTCTCGTATATATCAAAATGTTAATAGAAAATTCTAAGAAATCCTATCATACCATATGTAATATTTCCATTTTTTCTTCAAGGTTGAGTACCATATTGACGTATGCCAGAAAAGGCCAGCAGCCGGCCGCGACATGACAAAACAATGTTTATTATCAGAAGCTCACCAACTAACCAATCTTATGTTTACAATCATTTCTGTCTAATGATACTGCTCATGAATAGATGGGTAAGGAAGGCTTAGGATCAAAGAGTAAACCACAGATTTCACAATGTTTTCTTGGCAAAACAACATGTTGATTTAGCTACTGCACTGGAATCTGCAAACCTTCATTAAGTGTGCTTTTCCTGGGATTACTTTGGCTACCATTTCCTTTCCTGTCTTTCTTCGTATGACAAATCGTTGTCCAGGACCGGTGTTCTGAAGTTGCTTTGGTCTGGTTTAGCATTTTAACAGAGCTGAGTGCTTTCCTTAGAGAAGCACGCAATTCTTTTCCATAGGAGTATTTCAGGTCCAGAGACAGTCCCATTTTGGGCATCAGAGCAGGTGCTCAAAAGCTTGTTTACGAAGGAGGGGGTGACCGGGGTGTTGTTCTGGGCTGGCATTTTGGGTGCTGCTCCAAAGCAGCTGTATCCACACAGCAGCTGTTTGCACATCCCTCCCCATCCGTCCATGCCCAAGGCAGCCGCCGCTGTCAGACAAGGCAGCAGCATTCAGGCTGGGAACGCCGAGTTGGTGAGTCCCACCAGTGATTTCTGGAGAGTAGGGGGCTTTTTTCTCTGCTGCTCTGCTGGGTGCAGGAAGCCTGGCATTTGAGGACAAACTTGCCAATTGTCCTTCTGGCATCCCGTGATTCCTCCATCTTTTCAGAGCCAAGTCCTGTCAGTCAGCTTGGAGGGAAATGGCTTTGCACCGCAGTGCCAATAGCAGTAGCAGAAGCAGTTGCGTGTGTCTTAGAAAGCGGGTGCTGTGCCGTTCAGCATATCTGGCTGCAAGCAGAGGAGGAAGAAATCACGGAGCACCCGCTGAACTCACTCTTCCTGGGTTAACTTTACCTGATGAAGCTTTGTTGATGACCAAAGTGAAGGGGTAGCCAAAATGATAAGAAGGCAAAAGTCATCTAGATATTTGCCCAAGCACCAGCCCAAAGGCACAGCAGCAGCAGACCGGTGTGAGGACCACCTCAGCATGCGCGATGGCTGGTCCTTCAGCCAGGAGCTTGCTGTCCCACAGTCACTATTAGGGGTAGGGAGCGTATTAGTCCAAGCTAACCCATTTGTAAACTTAAAATCTATTCCTCAGCCTGTTGCTGGAGGGGTGTGTACTGCACCAGAAGTGGCTGATGACATGGATCTGCAAGCATGGAGGGCACTGCTAGCTTTGCAAGTCCAAGATTCCCAAATCTGCGATAGTGGCATGCACATGTCAGTTCAAAATAACGTTTATTTGAAACCTGCCTTACTTTCTGCTTCCCTGGCAGACAAAGCTTTTCACGGCCACTTGAGTTGAAGAAAGGATTTCTTTAACTTGTGAAACACCTGAAGGTCTTGGAGAAGAGGTGCAATGCTCCTGCCTATTAACTGGTCCTGGCATTGGCGAAGTGTTTGAGGAGAGAGCTATTAAGTGTGGCTGAAGGGCAGAGCTGGAGTTGTGCACTAGAGTGCTCGGCAGCGGCATGGCATAAAGGGAAGGCCTGTGGTGTAGGGACGTGTGAAAAAATACTCTTGTGAGAAAATACTCAATGCGAACAATTGTGGGGCTGTGGTTGGGCTTGAGGTTACAGAGCTGGGTGGGAACACTGCGATAACGCCTCATCAGCTCGGGCAACTGTTTTTGCAGGTACCTATCTCACTCTTTTGCTGGGTTAGCGATTGCACGTGTCGTCTGTTTGCTGTTCTGCAAGAACAACTCCCTTCAAGCCTTTGCCCGTGTGGCCAACAAGAGCTCAAGCAACTTTTATTTTTTGCTTCTTATTTCTCTGAAGAGAAGAACCAGACAAACACCAGCAGACTCTGTCCCTATCTCACCTGGTTAGGCGTGTTTTCGTGCCGTCTCGATACTGCAAGTGCTGTAAAAAAAGAAATAGTCCAGTGTCTGTAGCAGCAGTGATGCAATGTTCATTCTTCTCAGCTCTGCAATTCCACTCCCATAGTTGTCTCCCAGGCTCGGGAGATGGGAGATACTGGGCGGAAAAATTAAGACAGTTTCTTTCTGCGCAGGAGCAGTATTGGCACGGACCTTGTTTTGAGGCAGTTACAGCAGTGAGTGGCCACTGGGGTGAGCGGGAAGAGAGGGGATTTGCTTGGGCCAGAACATGGGCTGGCCAAGTGAGGACCAGAGTGTCCGGGGCGATATGCACTACCAATTGCAGGGCTAAATTAGTAAACATGTTATTGATGTTTTGCCAGGTGACTTTTGTGCCTAAGTACATGCTCTGTAATCCCGGCATCTCCCCGGCTGAGCGGGAGCAAGCACTGAGCGTGCAGGCGGTGGGACAGCACCACAGCCCCAGCACTGGGCGGGCAGGGACGAGTGTGGCATCTGGCTGTAGAGGGTGCCCCGTTTCATTCCCTGTGACAGGGTCTGCGCTCATCCTGTCGCCTCACCGCTGCAGACGGACACCCCGGGAAGCATTGCCGGCCTGAGCAAAGGGTTAGGACGTGTGGATGCGGGGCCAGAGGAAAGGGGGATCTACAGAGTCAGGCAGGAGGCAGTGAAAATGGAAAAAAATAAGAGGTGTCAGGGGAGAGGGAGTACTGGTTTGCCAGGGCCCTTCGCCGTTCAAGCGCCAGCACAGCAATCTGCGTTGCAGATGATGTTTCCTGGTGCAGCTGCCATTTCAAACAGGTGATGGGAAGAGGAGAGGCTGAAAAGGGAACGGTCCTGGAAAAGTGCCTTCCACCCGAAATGCTTATACCTGCTGATTATCCCCAGCAGACCAGCTCGAGTCAATGTGACCCACAGGGCTTTTGGCAGGATGGTGGTGAAAGTCTGTTCAAAGTCAAGGGAAGGACTTTGGCAAGTTTTGGTGTGTTCTCTATTTCTTTGAGAGGTTTTTTTATCACATGAAAAGACTTTGCTGTACTTTCATCCTCATCTAAATCCAGACTCTTCATTTTAATGTTGTTTCCATACACCTCTTCCTTTTCACTTAATGCACCTTAGCCCTTTTTCCTGGCATACTCAAAAAGCAAATTCCTCAATAGTTTTTGAACTCACTTTTCTGCTCTTCCTCACAAATTGCTATAACATCACCTTTCCTTCTGCTCAGCACTGGCTATCATTTGTAATCCTGCTCCTTCTGCTGCGCACTGGTTATCATTTGTAATCTTGCTGAATGCCTCCTGTCATTACATTTTGTGCCTACTTGCACCAGGATCTGCAATGATGCTGTCACTAAACACCACCTCTTCTTGAAGCTTTCTGTCCACTAAAATGCTTTCTAGCAACACCGTTCTCCCTCCTTGTGCTGGGAAGTTTTTGTTTCACCTCCACTACATTCTTTTCACAGCATAAATTTTTTATGTTGCTTATTCATATTCAGTCAGTATCCTGCACTTGTCCTCCATCGTTAATTAAATGTCTAAATTCTCTCTTCTACCCAGTGATACAATCCCCGTGTTGCACTCACGGTTTTTAACGTTGTCCACTGTTTAATGTTGCTGTCTTCTCTCTGATCAGTGATCGGGGTAAGGGATGTGGTGCTTAGACTGTCATCTCCCTTCGTATTCTTCTTCAGCTTCCCGCTCGCGGCTGCTGTGGCTCACCTTCATCTCTGCCTTCCTTTGGCTCCAAGCCCTTCCCCAGACTGGTTAGGACAGGTGTCCATTAGCAGTAAATAACTACTAAAAGAAATCATGGATTTTCTTTGGTTTCATTTTCCGTATGTTTGAACTACTAGAAAAACACCTGAGTTTTGCTTAATTTTGGAAAAATGCAGTTAGGAAATACAACGCTCCCCACAGCAGAGAAAAATACTCAGGAGCATGCTGGCACACGACTTCCCAAAATAGTTAATGGCTTTATTTGGAGGAATGCACTGACTCGTTTTGGTGGCACACCGCATCGTTGAAACCTATGTGAAAAGTGCCCGACGGTGGTGGTATTTGAATTCAACACCACCAGAAAAACATCAGAACATCAGTGGATACACGCCAAAATTTTCAAGCAGGCTTCTAATTTTAGGTTTTAATCTTTCCAGTGCCCTGGAGATGCCTTCAAAATCTCCAAAATCACTGACCTCTTCAGAAAATACTGGCCTAAATGCTTTACAAGTACTTTACATTGTTAAAAAAGTATTAACAAAGCTTTGTAGAAATGAGTAACGTCTAATAGTTGCCTTCAGCTTCTCAGGCAGCGTGTAACTGCTTATTTTGAGAGAAATGCTTGGCGCAGCCGGAGAAAGAACAGCCAATCCCCCTGCGAGCAGAGGAATGAAGACCAATAGGATGTCGTAGCAACTCAACTATCCTTAATTTCAGACATCCTCGGTGACGTTGGCTTTCAGAACTGGAAGTGCCTGGATGTGACTGCGTGCATACATGTGCACATTATGAAACGATTGATTGCTCAATGAGTATTTTTAATTAGTATTTTCCTTTTAAATGCTCCATTTGCCCTCTTCACACAAGGTATTTTTGCCACGTGCAGTTTTTATTGGAGTAAACATACTCCCTTCAGATCACTCCTCCAAGCCAATTCAGAGATATCTTGACCCTCTTTTAATGTTTTTCCTTCCTGTGACTCATTCCTGTAATCCCGCTTATGTTTTCTGAAGTGAACTCTACGTTGTCATATTGACCCCAGGAGTTACGGGCTCAAAGGACTGGGGCAGACGAGAGGATATATCAGATAAGAGATCTATTTTAAACCAAACATTTTTCTTAAGTCATATACTTCTTAGATTTAATGTCTTTGTAACAACACTTCAGCTTATTAATCCTTTTTATATTCAGTGGATGAAATAAGTTATTGCAATGCAACTGTACTATACAAGGTGAACTGTCTGTTGATTTTGTCTTTGCTGTTTATGTTGTTTGGGGTCCTTCTTGCTTTTCCAGCCAGAAGATGAAAAACGGCCTGAGTGGTCTCACTTCTAATTAAATCTCTTAAGCAGGTCTGAGTTTTAGCTTGGCAGGAAAATGGTTGAAGGTTTCAATTTATTAACATCTTTGTGAAAACAATTTATTAACATCTTTGTGAAAACAATTTATTTATCAAAATCAATTGACCTTTCCAGTCTATTTTCAGAAACTTAGCCTTTTTAATTAGTAATTCTAACTGTTTTGCAAAGTTGCAATTTACCTGACCCCAGGGAAAAGCAGGGCTCATTTAGCCTATGAAAACCTGAGACTGGTTTGCTCCAGAGAGGATCAGTCCTGGAGTCCTGAGCACATGCTGCTTTTCCAATCGCTTCAGTGGAGGAGCTCCATCAGCTACTGTGAAGAGCACAAGGCTGCGTGTGCTGCCCCGGGGGGCTAAGGGGGCAAGGGGAGGAATATCCTGAAGTCAGAAGATTGTGCAGGTTCACTAAAAGGTAAAGATGTGTTTGTTATGCCTGGGATTGCTATTGAACATTTAGGAGAGCAAAGTAGGCGGCAGCTCATAGCAGAATTGGTATTTCTTCCTTTCCCTCGGTGGTGAGGGGCAAGAGGGAGAGCTCCATCCTTCTAGGAAGGAGAACACAGCCAGTTACCTGCCTACATCAGCTCCACGGCGTTGCGTAAGGCCTTATTTAGTACCTGGTAATGAACTTAATTTAAGTATGCGTATCCCTGCCCTTGCCTCGCTACTCTGCGTTATGGACTCACAAGTTTGCTTATGCTAAAGGGCAGAGCAAAAATAAATTTCCATACTCCCAGGCATGTTCCATCAGCCTGTGTTGGAGCATGGGCCAGTGTCCAAATAGTTTGGATATGAAGTGAATTTGGGCTCCAGGACAGGCTCAGACCTGCTCTTGAAATTGCATGGCGATGACACCAGGGTCCTGCTTTTAATATTTGCAGCTGACTGGCTGCCACCGCTGCGACCCCCAGCTGCGACGGCAGCACTTTTCGCGTCCCAGCTTCGGGCTAACCTTGCTTTACCCCGGCGTAGCAGGGAAAGGGGCGCCCCGTTCCCTGTTACTCTTGACCAGGAGCTGCCGAAAAGCTTTGTCGGTAGGAAATTCGGTATTAATTAGGTGAAGCCATAGCTCAGGTAGACAAAGAGCCTCTTTTTTTGTGTGTGCACAGTCATAGTTTCTATTTTTCTCGTGCAGACTGATAAGCTACATGGAGACCTGGTGTCTCTACACCTGCGGTGCGGGGTTGGCCCGCCTTGGGGGGTTTTGGGTGGGCTCCCT
>NW_009647512.1:1609902-1626083 GCF_000708025.1 Charadrius vociferus | reverse complement strand
CCCCGCGGTGAAGGGCCGGGCAGCGGGGCCGCTCTCCCGCAACCCGGGCGCGCTCCCGAGCGGGCGGGTTGGTGGGTTGGACGGCGCTTTGTTCCCCTGTGTAGCAAAAGGGGTACCGACAGCCTCTCAGCGTTTGGGGATTGGTGCGCACGAGCGTCTGACGGTTTCAGATAACAGACGTTTATGTATTAGTCTAATTTTCACGTTGATACGTACTCAAAATTCCTGTTCCTTCAGCAAGAAGTAATGTCACCGGGTTGCGATGGCAGCCTGGCTGTTGCTGGGCTGTCCTGTCACTGCAGGTTGGTTGGTTGGTTCAGATGTCATTGGCTGAACCCCCTGGAAGTCACTGAAACGCAGTCAGGCTGTGTGCCACGGTCTGGGGTTTTAAGCCAAACCTGAATACGTGTAAAAATGGTGGTGAAACCAAGGGGGAAGGGGGGTGACTTCTTCACAGTCTCTTCCCCACAGACTGTGCAGAGTATGCAGTGCTTTTTTCCCTTTTTTTTTTTTATTTTTCCTTTCTCTTTCCAGTGGGTGTGTGGCCTTTCAGGTGACCTTACCACTTACAAAAACGTTATCTAGAGACTTCTGCACGAGTTAAAGGTGTTCCTTTTTGCTTCTTGGTTTTGTTTTGTTTTACTTAATAATCATGAGTCTCGTTCGAATCAGTTCCTGTTTTTGCTGGGTGATTTTTGAGGGCACTTAGGGCTTTTTTGGGGTGTCATTAGCTTGCTTGCTATTGAGTTTTTGTATTCAGATTATAGTTTTTTGATCAAAATAGTGTCTAAAAATAAAAAAACTGTTGCAGTTCAACCGTGTCAGTCAGCTTGTTCACTTTAAATTCTTGTTTACTAGTTACTCAGTAGCATTGAAAACTTGATTCATCTTAAAGGCATTCAAATCCTCGATTCCTATTGTAAAACATTTTTTTTTTATTTTATAAAGACCTTTAAAATCAACAACATTTTGGTCTTTTTTTATATCCCAAAGAAAGAAGACAGGAAAAAAAAAATGCTGTGTTTGTTTTTTGGTGGAGGGAAAGGTTAAGCTTTTTTTTTCCCCTCTTCTCTCTTCCTTTAAAAGAAAAAAAACAAGAGCACGTGTTGCGAGTTAGCCAGTGGCTGCAGTAGATACAACTGGGAGTTTGTTTTCTCTGACTCTTGTGGTAATGACATCTGAGATGAAGCACATCTGCAGATCACGTTATCTGAAATCACAAATAAGATAAATAGATTTAGCCAAACCTGAGTTACAGTTCCCATGCTTCTGAATGAAATTACCATTTATTTTGTTAATTTTGGTTGCGTTACCGTGGGGTGCTGTTACTAATACGGTGCCAGGTAATGGTAGACGTGACTTGGTGCGTGCGGGCTGCCAGGCAGTGCTGTGCTGGCGGTGTCCCTGTGGGGTGAGCAAGCCGGGCGGCTGCAGGGCTGCTCCTGGGGCAGCTGCCCGTTCCCAGCACCTCCTTTTCTCCCTTCACAGACAGTCACCGGTCCGGCCACGCCACGCAAGTGCTGGTGCTGACGTGACGCAGCGGTGGGCAGGGGCGCAGGGTGGAAGCCACCTCCGCTGGCAGCAGCAGAAGCCCGGCTCAGCTTCAGGTACTTCCAAAACTACACCCCGAGGGGGAGCTTTGCTGGTCGAGCTCAGGAACACCTGATGACTAGGTGTTACCGACGGGCCTCGCCCCGACCCTGGCCGCGTGGTTCCTCTGCTGCTTTCTGTCAGTTCTGCTAACCGACCAAAGGAGTTCTGTGATGCAGCAGTGACAGAAAAACAGCTCTACCAGAAAGCTGCTAGCTGTTGCCAGAAGTGCGGATGAAGGGAGAGGGGTAAAATCTGTGAGACGTTGCACTAAACTCTTCCTTCATCTACTGCAACGTGAAAGTAATTTGCCTAGGAGGATTTACATCAGGAGGTGTCAGGGCAAACTTTTTATAGCCCTTCATAAACCTTTGTAGACCAGCCTCTGAACTGGGTTATTAGATTATTTCTTGTGTAGGCAAGGCTACAGAATCAGATTCCTCTATTTCCTTATCTATATTGTCTGGTGAACCCAGAGATTGATTTAGAGATGTACGTGTGCAGGTAACGTCCATGTTTGAGCCATGTCTGTAAATTTGTAAACGATTTTTAAAACCTGCTGATAGAAAGTATGATTTGTTTTTCCTTTCCAGTTTTTTGAATGGGTAGACTGACTTGCTATACGTCTGTCCTTGTTGACCCTTGCTCAGACAAGCGATCCAATACATTTTATATTTTTTTGATACAGTAATTTCCAATAGTTGCATGTGGAAAAAGAATCATTTGTTATTCTTGTGCTTCGTTTAAGCTTTCTGAAGGTACCTCAGTGTTAAATTCTGTAAATGACTGGTGCCTTATAATGCAGGGTCTGCAGGCATGCATAAGTACCTTTATATACTCGGAAGGTGCAGACAGGTATATCCTCTTGTAAGTGTTTCCCTCCTTTGCGCACCAAGCAGCTCAGCTCCAGGCACGGGTGCCCCTCTGCCTTGCCAGCTTCGGGGCTGAGGCGTGGGGCAGGCAGCTGAAGCGGTGACTTTTTAAAACTGCCAGAGCAAGTTCTGCAAGAAAGGCATATGTATATCTGATAGAGTTGAACATGTGATGGTGTTACTGATAGTCTTACAAAATTACTTTGCTTAAGCAAACCTACACAAGTAATTAACTAGATAGAAATTGAAGTATAGTATATTCAAAAGCAGTAATTTCTGCAATGGAGTGTAATTCTTTTTCCTTTCCATTCTCTAATTTGTAAATTTGCAATATTTCTCCCCTTGATTAGTTTTTGCTCTGTGGATTGTTGGTTTTTAGTCTCCCATTTCTTTAAACCATTGGGACATTAAAAAAAAAATCATTTGCTGACCAGTAATTTTGAGTTGTTCCAAGCATAAAGAAGCATTGCTTCCTGCAGCGAGCAGTCTTAACCCAAAGCCCCTGTTTCCCTTTATTAATGATTGCATGATATAGTGTCATCTTAAGTCTTCTCACATAATGAGAAAGATGTAATCTTGAAGCTTTTTTACTTAGTTGCTGTGTTTTGCCCTTTCATGCAATATGCCAGTGTCTTGTTTATGATTTCAGGCTAACATTGCTTTGGAAAAGCTCCATTATCTTTAGTGAAATTCTTCTGATTTAAATCTGACACTGAAATCAATCCTTCAGGGTTTATATTTTCATTGTTACATTTCCCTTATCTGCTGCTGCTGCTTCATTTCTGCCCACTTTCTCATGCTGAGTAGTTTGGAATTAATTGCAGATGAAGTTCAGTGTAAGGGCTAGGGTGGTAGCAATGGAGCTGGTGAGGTGGTGGTTGTTGTTGGTTTTGTTTTTTATCCGGCCTGCGTCATTACAGGGTAAAATGGTTGTGAAATATGTTGGATAGAATATCAGCTACAGATTAGGCTGTCCATTTGTGCCTCGTTAAAATCTCTCTGAAGCAATAGGTTATTAGATAGGCTCATTGCAACACTGTTTTTCAGGCATCAAAGTGACAACTGATCCTATTTTAATTCAAATGAAAATTAAGTATTTTGTAGGGTAAATGAGCCATATCAAGAATCTACCTTGTAAATATGTGTAAAATATTTATATGGAAAATGATAGTTTTAAACCCTCTTTTCTTAATGAGTAATCTACAGCACACATTCTTTTCTTGCTTTTTGTTGAGATGGTGCCTTTTAAAGGTGCTTTTGTTGTGTTTTTGCCCCAGATGGCAACATAAAAAACCCGTTTAAAGAAAGCGTGTTCATTGTGTTCTATATTAAGCGATGATGTAGCCAGAGTTGGATTGGGTAATTGCAGCCCTAAAGATGCTGGCACGCCAGGAAATGAAATCGCTATGAGGAGCTGACGTCTGCTGACTCTGTAGGTGGGGAATGAGGGAAACTGAACATAACCTCTTGGAAGCATGAAAAAAATGTCCACAAACTTTAAAATATTTCAGTGCATGTCCTTTTAGGCATACAAAGAAATACTACATGCATTTGGAATGATATCTGTGTCAGACCCAAGACGGCGTTTTCCCCACTCTCTTGCTGCCTAAGTATGTTTTGGTGGACGTTCATCCAGTTCATTTTAAAGCTCAGGAGTGGCAAAAAGCCCTGTTGCTGCTAGATTGGTTGATCACGCTGCCTCTAACAGGCACCATCTGCAAAATCAGCTGCTTTTTTTTCACCTGCAAACTTTAATATTGGCATATGCTAACATTTGACTACTTGATTTTTGCGACTTCAGTGCTCTGATAATGTGTGTGGTTGCATGTTGGGGGGAACGCTGTACACTGTATTTGAAAGTGGAAAGTGCTTGGGCACAAAGTTTTGCTTATAATTATTTGCTAGTAGTACTTTTGGAGAGCAGATCTCCCTGTCCTCAGTAAGTTGCCCCTGGTTCTTATTTTCAGTAGTTTTACACAAACAAATGTAATTCTTTCTTCATTTTGTTTTGTGCACTAGCCGTTTACATGCATTTTTAATTGAATCTTAGATTATTAGTGAACTAATTTTCAGATGCTACAAATGAGCAGGTAAAAACTTAGTCAAGGTTATTCATAGAGATAACTGAATGTTATTAAACACTAGTATTATAAGACTTCATTAAGATAGACTTTGTAGTGAAATAATGGAGTGGTTTCTCAAGTGTGTTTTTTTTTTTTTTTAATTTCAGTCTTTTTTTGTCCCGTTTTTGACTAGTGCTGTTATAGTAGCACTTGGAGGCTCCAGCTGATTACACTGGTAAATGAGAAAAGCCCAGGTTCTGGATCTTTATCCAGGAAATCTTTGGCTTCTGTCAGTTGAGTGATTTGCTGGAGCTGAGATCTCAATGGGTTTTTTTTGATCTTGAACGCAAATGCAATGCCAGTGGTGCTGGGACATTCAGAACTTGCCATCCATGACACCTGTTCTATGGGTATGTTTTGTATTTAACGTGTAGCAGATGATGCTGCCTTGCCCTGCGCAAGGTGCACGGTAATTAGCCCTGTAATACTGTGGCACTTCTAGTAAAGGTCAAAAATCATACCAATTCTTAGAGTGACCAAACAAGTATCTTGTCTAATTCTCATGATGAAGTTAAGAATATACCAGACTGAATACTGAAGTGTTTTAATTTTTCAGACCGTAGCACTGTGAAGGAGAAACTCTGCGAACTTTTCTCAATGATTCTATAGCCAACTGATGTAACAATGGTACTAATATTGGGACGCAGACTGAATAGAGAGGATAGTGGGATACGAGATTCCCCTGCAACCAAGCGGAAGGTTTTTGAAATGGACCCAAAATCGTTGTCAGGCCCTGAGTTTTTCGACTTCTCGTCGGGATCATCCCACGCTGAAAGCATTCTCCAGATCTTCAATGAATTTCGAGACAGCCGGTTGTTCACAGATGTCATTATCTGTGTGGAAGGCAGGGAGTTTCCCTGCCATCGGGCGGTTCTCTCAGCCTGCAGCAGCTACTTCAGAGCTATGTTTTGCAACGATCATAGAGAAAGCAGAGAGATGTTAGTGGAGATCAATGGCATTTTTGCTGAAGCTATGGATTGCTTTTTACAGTATGTGTACACTGGCAAGGTGAAAATCACTACAGAGAACGTGCAGTATCTCTTTGAAACATCAAGTCTCTTTCAGATTAGTGTTTTGCGTGATGCCTGTGCCAAGTTCCTGGAAGAACAGCTGGATCCTTGCAACTGCCTGGGAATCCAGCGCTTTGCAGATACACATTCGCTCAAGACACTGTTCACCAAGTGCAGGAATTTTGCGCTGCAGACGTTTGAGGATGTGTCCCAGCATGAAGAATTCCTCGAACTGGGGAAGGATGAGCTTATTGATTACATTTGCAGTGATGAACTGGTCATCAGTAAGGAGGAGATGGTGTTTGAAGCTGTCATGCGCTGGGTGTACCGGGCAGTTGAGTTGCGAAGACCAGTGTTACACGAACTTCTGACGCACGTCAGGCTCCCGTTGTTGCACCCGAACTACTTTGTTCAGACTGTGGAAGTGGACCAGCTGATTCAGAATTCCCCAGAGTGCTATCAGCTGCTGCATGAAGCCAGGCGATACCATATCCTTGGGAATGAGATGATGTCTCCCAGAACTCGGCCACGCAGGTGAGAAAACTTCCCCCGCCTCCCATTCCCTATTTCTGTAGGAGGATGTAGTTTGATGTACAGGTGTTTGATGTACACGTGGCCAGAAAAAAAATCTCTTGCTGCTGATTCTATTTTGCATTCCGGAGCCACTGCAGTGGCTACACTTCTATATTTCCCTGCAACACATGAAGCTCGTGCACGTCTTGAAAACGCACATAAGCGAGTCTTTTTGCATAGATCATGTTATTGCTATAAAATAAATGACTGTTCAGGTAAGTGAAGTTATATTACCTTGCAAGTAAAATATTTTCTAAAGGTTAATGTTTGCTAGGTGAGATCTTAAGTTATTTCATACAATAGCAGTGTCTTGAAAGGAACTTACTGTGCTATGGCAGGTAAACCATTCCAGTTCCCAACTTTCCTTCTTTTTATAACAGTCATGTAAGTGTACAGCACACTATAAAGGATGTGGATGGGGATATATATTCAGAGCATTTGCTTGCTACATCACAAATACTTTACAGATGGAGTAGTACACAGGTTTATAATAGACAGTAGAACAACAGGTTCTTAACTTTAAAGAAACTAAATCTTGCATTTTTAAAGAATTATGAAACAGTTCCTGAAGTATTTCATGCTTATTCTATGACATTTTAATAATTCAGAATTGCTGCTACTTAATAATGTGTTACACAAATAGCTGACTGAAGCTGCAAGAAGAAATGAGGAAGAGTCCATTTAGTGGCATTTATGAGCAATGGTGGTTATGATTTTTTTCCCTGGAAAATATTTTCCCAGTAAAAGCCTTACCCTCCACATGATAGTTGACATGATACGTTATTGTTAACTCCAGTTGATTTAAGCTGTAGTTATAAAAACACGTCTTATATTGAGGTGATGCAATGATCCGGTCTGGACAAACAGATTGTGTTAGGAGTTTCTCTTCTTTGTTTACTCGTACTCATATGTGGTTGCTGTACAGTGACTGTGCTGGGAACCTTTGTTGGTTTTTGGGTTGGTTTTTTTTGGCACATGTTAAAGGCTTGTTTATAGTGGGGGAAAAAAATACTTGGCAAGTATTTGCCCCATTAGTGGCTTTCCAGTCTTCAATCCTGCCGTGAGAGAAGAAATTCTTCTTAAACTCGTTGCAGCCCTGCTGCCAGGTTTTCTAAGCTGTACACTGCCATGGAGGGTCTTTGGAAACTTTGATCATGGCAGTTTGGCAGTTTGGAAACTGGTGCAATGATAGTTTCTGCAGCATTTCGTACCCTGAGTCCGAGCCTCAGGGAGGGACCATGGGAACTCACACCAAAGACCTCCTTGTTTCATGAGCAGTTGGAGGGGGGCTGTATCTTGTGGTATTTGCCCTGGTGGTGTACGTTTGTTACTCGATTTGATAAAGAAAGCAAATACACTCAGACCTAAGAGTTTTGTCAAGGTGCACCAAGGGTAGGTACTTTAGAATCTGTAACAGCCTCAGTGTAGCATTCCAGTTTGTAAACAAAGTACCTTGCCTAATACAGGTGATTTCTGAAGCTGGGGGAGGGGTGTTGGTTTGGGATTTTGTGGGTTTTGTTGGTTTCACTGTTGAGCTTATTAAACTGAACTGTGAATTCCAGTAGGCAGGAACAAGAGAAGCAATTTACAAAGAGAAAAACTGGCTGGGCTCCCAGCAGGAATTTTTTCCCCTTTTCCATATTACATTCATGGAATAGTTCTTTGTCATTTGTTTCTGTTGCCTGTTTGTTTCTGTTGCCTATAGCAAAAAGGGATTGTGTTTTAAAACTGTTACCAGGTCCCCCTTCCCCCATCTTTTCATCACACCTTTTCTGGGCCTTTCTTGGGGGTTTGGAGAGGAGAGGACACTGGAGAGCTCTTTTCCTTCTTTCTTGCCTTCTTTAAATTTCTTTTTTATATGAACTGTTTCTAAAAGGAGACAGGCCGCAGGATCAGAAATTCCCACACCAGTGTTTTCACTGAAACTTCTGGAAATTAATTGTGATTCCTTGTATGGGTATGTACACGCCTACCCGTTTTTTTAAAAGAACAGCATGGATTGCAATTTCGCTGTTGAATTTTTTTTTTTTGTCTTTTTGAAGTCTGTGAAGAGTTACCTAAAGTAAACAAAAGTTTAAAATGTGGCATAACAGTTGCCTATTTGTTCTTTGTGTTGTATGCCACTAGGAATCGTTGACACATGCAGAAGGTCTTTTTGAAACAGCTTTTCAGTTCTGTATTTGCAACGACATGGTGACATCTTGAGGTTGTCTCTCGTGCTCCTTTGAAGTCTCTCTTGTCCCCTGCTGGTTGTGTTGCACAGCAAATCTCCAAGCTGAGATCAAGCAGTGAGCAAGAATACATTTCTATACACAAACCGAAACAGGTTCTTCCTACTGTGTGCTTTGAATTTTCTTCAGATTTTTCATATACCTGTGAATTCTTCAATCACACAGTTCCTATTGAGCTGTCTGATAACAATATACAAGTGTCCTCCTTAGTTAGAAAGATTTTAACACATCCTTCTTGCTTGCTTTTAGAAAGCTTTAGTGCAGTCCCTTATTTTTACCCCAAGGTGGTGAGGTTTTATTTCACTTTACATTTCTGTCTTTTATCCCATTTGCTACCCAAAAGTAAATCAACAGGAAAAAAAAAAATAGGGATTTACCAGAATCATGGTAATTTGTTTCCCAAACATAAAATATTTTTCAATGTAATCTGTCTGAGCTACTGAAAATCCTTCCAACTGACGCTGTGCTGGCTGGTGTTCTCACCTCGTCTGGAGGTCTGCACGTAACTTGGGACCCCTTGGAAACCTGCTCTTGGGAACACACGGGATTATATGATACTCTGTCAGTTGTCTTCCACCCCCCCTTTTCTATTTTGTGTGCCTTCTCCTGATGAGAGTCTGTCCCCTGGAATCTCTGGTGCCTTTTTTAGCTCACGTCTGTTATTTTGCTCACACCCTTTCTTCTGAGGGCTACAAAGACGACTTTCTGTACCGCTGATTGAGATCACAGCTTTTTCTAATCTCCATTGAAATCTGTCCTTAGTTCTCTTCTGGAATTAGCCTTTGCCTGTATGTTCTGTTTGTGTACTCCCACATTTTTAATTATTTTTTTTAAACTGATATGCCCTCCATCATTTGCAAAAAAGTCTTTTGGAACTAACCTTAAAACCTGTACAGCACAAGACTCCTTCAAGAAAATGTAATAGAGAAAATGTTTCTTAACTGAAGAAAAGATATGGTTATAAGGTACTAAAATGTTGGGAAAAGCTTTGGTTTTCTGTGGATTTGAAATACTATACTAAATTAATATTTCCTTTAAAGAGCAACATGCCATCATAGCAATTCATAAAGAGCTCTCTCCAATTAAAGACTTTTGGTTCGTTTAGTTTTAAAATAAATATTGATAATCTGGTACAGTAAGCTTTTCAGTAAGTGGAGCCCTTGATTCTAATCTAGAAAGTAATCAGCAGACAAACCTCTTCCGTGCATACAGTTAGCTGATGAATTGGGGCTGGCTTCTAAGGCAAATTGAGATGAGTATCTTGCTTTTAAGGAAATTCTCTTTCTGGGTAATGATTTGCTGGCACAGGACCTTTCCCTCTCTTATCCTTTGAGAGATTCTTTTCAGAGTTGTTCCTCAAAAAAGCAAAAAACAGTAACAGTAAATACATAGAAACCAGGAATGAGCATGGCTTCAAAGCTGAGGAGCTGAAGAGAGTGTTTCATCTGACTAGTTCGGGTGCGTAAGTATGCTTCCTCAGATACATACCTTCATTATAGAATCTTATAGTACATTATCACTTAGCGTTACCTTTGCCTATTTAAAAATATTCTGAGCAGAAATATATATGGTATATTTAAATTATGGTGTGTGGTGACAAGGAGATAGAAGGGCTAACTAGTTTTATTCCTGATGTTTCAAAACAGGGAAAACGTCATCAGGATATATAAGTTAATATGTGCATAAGTTCACGTGTTAGGAAATTTGGGGACAGATCATGCAACTTTTATCTCAAATGCAGTCATAAATCATACTTTTTTTTTTCTGAAAGGGGACTGCAGTACTCAGCAATAGTATGAACAAGATGCCAATTCATATTAGGATCAAAGTTAAAACACAACAAAAATACTTACCAAAACCGAAATCAATCTTGCATTGTTTTACTTAATAATAGACAGCAGTCCTTGAAATAACTATATCAGTGCAAAATCCTTTAATCTGAGAATGTTCCGAAAAGAAAGGATTTTGACAAATGCTTACAAGAAATGGTAAATTTGAGAGGAGGAATGAAAGTTGGTCATACTTTAATTTTCACATTGAGGATGTTTGGTTGATTCTGTACATTCGAATGTGGATTAACAACAATTTTTGTTATTGCTGTGAATGTAGAATATGTATAATGCAGAAGCATCAGCTTACGTAGAAGAATGAGAGTGTGGAATAGAATGTAAAGGCTTATTTATGTACATTGCAGACTGTCTAATGCTTAATTTTTTCACAATGAGTTTTAGTTTTTGGTTTAGGCTTGAATTTTTATTTCAGTGTTCCTTAATGTTTCCTTCTATCACTATACTGTTTTTTCACTTCTTTAATTGTGCATTGGCTCTAAAGTCTCTTTCTTTTCCCTTATTTTGGTGACTATATGCCTTCAGCTCTTTTTTTCAGGAAATAACCTAAAACATTTTAAACTTTTTGAATAGTTAAGCAATGTAAAGCACTATGAATTGTGTAAAAATTCAGGAGGGGTAGTGGTTTTCGTGTGAAATGGATTGCTCATCTCATTGACTCAGGCTGTGCTTGAACACTTTCTGATCACTGCGTACGTAGTCAAAAGAAAAATATTATTAGAGTAAGGGCTTTCTGTATTTTTTAATTATCTGATTTTTTACATAGAATGTTGTGCAGTGCAACTCCACCACTTACACAGAATGCCTGTTGGTGTGGACACCTGCTATGTAGCGAGACAGCTGGAAACAGTGAAAACCTCTAACTGTGCTAAATGACTTTCTTCTTTGTTTCTTTTTTCTTTGCTGTAGAAGTTAATGCTAAATAGTAAATGTTCCAGTCTTCACACAGTTCTGAAAACAATGTTGTTTGACCTACATGTACTAATAAATATCTTCTACATCTTAGTTTTCTGTGTTCACTTTTTTAGATCAACTGGTTATTCTGAGGTGATAGTTGTTGTTGGAGGCTGTGAACGAGTTGGAGGGTTTAATTTGCCATATACTGAGTGCTACGATCCTGTAACAGGAGAGTGGAAGTCACTGGCTAAACTTCCAGAGTTTACCAAGTCTGAATATGCAGTGTGTGCTCTACGGAATGATATTCTTGTTTCAGGTGAATAATCCTAAAAAAATTTAAGACTTCTTTCTTTTCTTTGTTGATGGTTTGATATTGGGTATTTTGGGTTTTGGGTGTGTTTGTTTGTTTGTTTTTAGAAGTAGCTGCACTTCCAGAAGCTCAACTGAAAGTCACTTTCTGATGAAAACAGTCAACACCAGCCCCAAACCAATCTTCTTGTAGACAAAAGTGTTTTCTGGGATTTTTATTTGGGATTAATTGGCAGGTTTTTACAGCTGATTCCAGGATATCAATTGTATCTAAAGAGAGTAGCTTACGTTCGTTAAGCACGCTGCTTTAAAATATAGCAATGGCCTGTTTGCAGCAACAGTTGGAAAAATTACAAGCAAAAAAAAAAAAGCCAAGGAGTCTCTTCCAAGCAGCATTTTCTCTGCTACAAAACGTGCTGTGTGATGGTTAAAAACACCAGTTGCCTAGGAGCACCACAGCACTGGTACGTTGCTAGTGACTCGCTTCTAGCATATGGCTGCGTAGACTCCAGAAGAAAAACAGTTAAAGCTTCTTCTCGTTGTGGGAATGTAAAAAGGAAACAAATTCCTTTTAGCACCTGAGTTGGGGATCTGTTTATACCAGCCTTTTACAGTGAAATGAGCAATAGCTATAGGTTTTTAAATACCTCATTCAGTTTTTTAGCAAGGGTAAATTGCATGGTACAGCTGATGGTTTAGACACCAAGCCTCGTGTGTTAGTTTAACCAAAGAAACTGTCCCCTCAGATTTGTAGTACCTGTGTCATTTGAACAAAATGTAAAATGAAGGAAATGTACGCTTGAAGCAAACAGGGGAACAGCTAGTGTTAGGGTTGTGCCATGAGGCACACAAACGGTTAAGATTTGGAGTGTCTCGTCAATTTAGGGACACTAAAGAAATCTGAAGAGCATGGGCAAAAGCCATTAAAATGCATTCCAATCTCAATAAATAATCTACTGTGATCTCAGTGTGTTACTGGGAAAGGCACACAAGTAAAATAACTTACTGCAGATTTTTATGTTTGAAATTCACTGAAATTGACTTTTTCAGTCTAACATACAAACATAGATAGATCTTTATTTCACCTAAAAAGGATACAAAGTTTTCATTGCCCACTGTAGAGGGGCATGTTAATAGTTAACATTTGTAATTCAATAATGAATTTATTCAAATTGGCATATTTTTGTTTTTAAAGGTGGAAGAATCAATAGCCGGGATGTTTGGATTTATAACTCTCAACTTAACATTTGGATCAGAGTTGCCTCCTTAAATAAAGGCAGATGGCGTCATAAAATGGCTGTTCTTCTTGGTAAAGTAAGAGAAGTATATTTATATATATATATTTTTTTTTTTATAGTGGGGATGTTTGTGGTATATAAGAAAACAGTGGAGAAAACACAGGTACATGCTTAGTATTACTTTGTATTTCCTATGAATTATAAAAATACATATTTTCAAATAAAGTAATATTTTAACCAATTAGGCTTTTTACCACTCAGACACTATCTGTGGACATGGAAATCATGTTACCCCTTGGTTATTTATTTTTTTGTGGGTTTTTTGTCATTGAACTGTCTAATCCCCAAGAAGTAATTTTTTGGGAGGCAAAGAAGCATCTGGATTTGTCTGTGCTTCAGAGGTGCTGTCAAAAGTTTAACCATTTATGTGGTTATTAACAGAAACTGGACCGGTTTTGAATGTCAGCTCTTTGCTCTTTTATTTAATGTTTTATATCGAAATTAACCAAATATATACTGTGGGGAAATGGGAAGTTTTGCTGTATTTTGAAGGCATATATGCCTTAACATAAAACCAGTAATTGAATCAACTGCCCGTGAGGATTTTGTTAATGAGAGTTAGGGAAGATGTGTATGTGGTGGGCCTTGGAGTGAGTAACTTCATGGAGATGAAACTTACAGCTGGAGCAGACAGAGGGAAGAAGGTAGACACAAATAATAGTGAGCTCTGCTTCTTAAATATGAGAGAAGTGACAGGACTGTGAAGAAACGTTTACAAACTGAGAGGAAGAAATATTTTTGTAAGCAAGTAGGAAAAAAGTAAAACACAAAAAAGCAAATGTAAATTCAGATGGATTTTTGCTGTTGCTGAATGTAATCTGTAAAAAAAGAAATGCAGAGAAGTGCCTTTGTTAACAAACACCCTTCAAATAGGAAGTCTCTATCTCAGTATTAATACTGTGCTTTGGACCTGTGTTTGCAGTGTCATTCCACTTGTGACTGAGTGGAACTCTCCAGAGACTTTATATATTATTTTTAGACCATATTCTTCTCTTCCTATGTCTAAATTAAAAATGTCAGGAAAGTATCCCTTCACAAACCTAGCAAATTAGGATTCTTGCAGCTTCAAATTAAATTAACTTCATATTTAACAACTACTCTAAAAATTAAATGATGATAGTTCTCACCACTTTGCTTAGGTATACGTTGTTGGAGGATACGATGGGCAAAACCGTCTCAGCAGTGTAGAATGTTATGATTCGTTTTCCAATCGATGGACAGAGGTGGCTCCCCTTAAAGAAGCTGTGAGCTCTCCAGCAGTCACCAGCTGTGTTGGCAAACTGTTCGTGATCGGTGGTGGCCCTGATGACAACACGTGTTCTGACAAGGTCTGTTAATTGTATTTGATCGCATCTTCTATCCACAGTAAACAATATTACTGGTTTAAAAGCACATCATATAGAGATCTGTTTTAACTGGTTTGCTGAACGGAGTATGGAATTACTATCATACAAAAAATACAGAGCAGAAAACATTAAATCAATAACATACTGTTACTGTGGTCTTTCTCATGGATACTGTCATTGGCTTCACAAGTTCTGTGAATTCTCGAACCTGAGTGTTAGGAAAACAATGTTGAATATAGTGCATGTATAGACATTATTGCTATATGGACCTATATTTATATTGACTTCATTTTCTTGGTGAGATATTGCCTACCAGGTGTTGCTTCTTTAGCTCTCCTTGTATAACCTGTGTGGGTGTGCCAGGTTATTATTTCAATTAGGCTTTTAATGTGAAATGCATGTATTTGTTTTCAGGTTCAGTCTTATGATCCTGATACTAATTCTTGGTTGCTCCGTGCAACTATCCCTATCGCAAAAAGATGTATTACGGCTGTGTCTTTAAACAATCTGATCTACGTTGCTGGTGGACTTACCAAAGCAATATACTGCTATGATCCAGTTGAGGACTACTGGATGCACGTACAGAATACATTCAGCAGACAGGTAATTAACACTAAATGGCCTGTAGACATCTGAAAGGTATTTTTTTACGTTAATATCTTCGCATGAAATGACTATACACTTGTTTAACCCTGTGAAAATTGCATCTCTGATTCCATTCTTGCTTTACTTCTTCATCTATATAATTCTAAACCTGACAGGAGAGGAAGTTTCTAAACCAGTAGCTTTTCAGCTGGGTGTCACTGTTAGCCAGTCCAGTTCTTTTGTTTGAGAGCAGTTACTGTGGAGAACAGTGTGACAGTATAACGCATGATGTTTTAATTGTTGAGAAATTGATCTCTGTCAAGTTCTGCTACATGTCTTAATTTAGACTGAAGACAGTAACTTCCTTATAATTGATTAAAGCCTTTCAATGTAACAAAAAATATTGAAGGCTGGTTTTACAGTGTGAAAAAAACCCACTGTATAGGACAGAAAGTGTCTGACTTCAGCAGAGAGCTGTATCACTTCAACATAACGGAACACTGAGCAGAATTTAAAAATGTGTCCCCTTGGTAGTAAAGTGTGTATGTATCAGTTAATTTTCCCTATGTTTTTAAAACATCAATCACATACTCTACGGTATCTACCTTAACAGAATTTTTTTTTCTTTTTCCTGGCCTTTCCTCTATTTTGATCTGTGTTCTCTATTTGATTCAATATTTTTTCCATGCCTGCTTTTAAGGAAGAAATAAAATCCTATCTCTCTTTGTTTCAAGTAAGACATAGTGCTGACTTTTTCTTACGCACTTTTTTCTTAGTCATTACTTTTTTCCTCTCCACTATTTACATCCCTCTTAATTACCTGTTACTCCTCTAAGGTGCTTCTCCTTGTTCCCATGTTTTGCATTAATAGTGCGTACTGTGATCCCTCTTCTGAAAACCTTTGTTCTCTCCTCCTTTCCTTGTCTCAGATGTTTAAATGGTAAGTACAGTGTTCAGCTGTATTCCTTGTCTGAGCTACATGCAGTGAAGGCTTAGATTTGAAATACTCTTCTCTGTAGGATTGTGATGCTGCTTTCCCCAACTATTGCGCTTTCCGCTTTGGTCCTTTCAGGAGGGAGTAGTTTAAACTGGTCTGGTTACAAACGGTAGTCCCAATGCTGTCCTTCTGCACTGGGGTAGACATGCAGGAACTGAGGTCATGTTTTTTAAATAACCATGTATTCCTTTGTGTATTTGAAACAGGAGAATTGTGGCATGTCTGTGTGTAATGGAAAAATCTATATCCTTGGTGGAAGACGAGAAAATGGTGAAGCCACAGACACTATTCTTTGTTATGACCCTGCAACGGGCATTATCACAGGAGTAGCAGCCATGCCCAGGCCAGTATCATATCACGGCTGTGTGACGATTCATAGATATAATGAAAAAGGCTTTAAACTGTAATTTTTTTCCTTGAAAAAAGAAGATGGCATGGACGCATCCAGTGGTCTGCTGTACGACAGGCTTTTTAAAGATTCCTGAAGTGGGGAAATGCCCTTT
>NW_009647512.1:1601473-1609888 GCF_000708025.1 Charadrius vociferus | reverse complement strand
AATTGTATCCTTTTCCTTTAGAAAAAAGGGTTCATTTAACTTACAAAACAAGCCTACAGATCTATCCAGTTATCAGAGTTCAGTTTTATCTGCTGTGGGCTCTGTTATGAGAGCAGTAATAGTACGTTGTACTAGTGTTCAGAAAGTTTGCCCTATGTGCGATTATTAATTAAAATCTTGGAAGCTTTGTGGGAAAGTGCCTTCACAAGCATTTGTGCCTGTGTCCTAAGAAGTGATAACTGCAAGATGTTCAGGTTCAGTTAATTGGGAAAAGAAATAGACGAGTAAATTCCAGAGAATCATCTAGGATAATTACCTACAATTTAAAAAAGCTTATATAATGATATATGCACAGCATTCTTACAAGCAGATTACTTGGCTTACAAAGCAGACTTTATGTCAGATCATGCATGGTTTGGAATTTAAAAAAAAAAAACAAAACAAAACACCAAAAACAAAACCCAAAAGAAGCTACATAGGACAAATGTTAGAATCTTTGAGGAATGCTTTCTTCTGAAGGAGAAACTGGTTTCTAGAGGGCCACTGCTACCTTTTGAAGTGATGACTGTGTACCTTAACACTATGGACCTGATTCATAGTGTTGCTAAATGTTCATCAGAAGTATGAAGCTACATGACATGGAAAACTAGTGACCACTGGGGTGTAGGCATGCATCTGTGAAGCAAATTTTGAATCCCAGTTCTTAACTTTTGGAATAGTATGGCTGAAGTCTGAAAGTTACTGGGTTCACTCTTTGCTCACTGCAAAGTATCTCTAAACTATTAAAGGAATAAAGGATGATGAACCTTGGATTCTTCGCTTCTCTGAATCATGTTGTAAATTACCTGTGATAGAGGTAGGGACTTGGGTTGCACCCTACAGCTTATAAATTGGTCTTTTGGATATCTCATCCGCAGAGATAGCAGAGAACACACCAAGTATTTCTTGGCCTTTCTTCAGACAATCACTTACTCTAGCACAGTTAAACTACTGTATAAGCTGCTTGGCCACAGATAAAGAAGTTCTGGGAAGGTCGCTCCTCTCACCAGAAAAATATCTGTGGACCTGTCCATGTAGCCATATGAGATAACTCCCACATAATATGTTTTGGCTAATTTTTAAGCCTAGGAAACGCCTGTATTTTGACCACACACACTCCTTTTTCTTTTTTTTTTTTTTAAGTCTTCCCTAGATTTCTGTACTAGGTTGCTTTAATTCCAGGACACAGTTGTATAGTTGAGGCACAAGTTCATAAAAACTGAAATAGCACTTGAGAGTTGGAAAATGAATATGATAGTGTGTGTACCAATTTCCTGTTAATCACCAAAAACCTCAGGAACTGCCTTTCAAAGGAATTCTGAGGACACCAGCCAGTAGGGAAGTTGGTCAGTGCCAGGGTAGGGGGGGAAAAAAAAACCAAACCACAACCTCCCTCCCCACCCCAACATAAGGCCCCTGCAGAGACAGCCCTGGCCTCGGGGTTCTGGTCTCTGTGCTTGCTCAGGAGGGTGAAAACAAGCACCATCTCTGGAACATCGTTTGTTCCACTGGACTTTCTTCATCTGTTTTCCCAGAGTATTTCTTCATGAGATGGAAATTCTGACCCTCAGTGAAGCTGTGCCAAACTGGGAGTCATCATTTTCAGTAACATATGGTCATGACTTTTAAAGAGCACTGGGAGCTGCACTTTGTGATGCATTAACTTGTAACCTCAGGAAAGGACACAAATTTCAGTTTCTGGCTGAATACCAAACACAGCTTTGTATGTGTTAAAAATACTGATAAAGTACAAATCTCTGCATATCAGTGATGTAATTAGGAAGTCAGTCCCTGAGCATGTACATTCAAATTGCCCTAAAAAGAAAGTCCCTCAGTAATGTAAGACAAATGAATTGGATAAATTAATCCTTTTCTAAGTTTCTTGTGTTTCTGCTTGACAAGTGTTACTTTAAAAAGGTAATTCCAGTACCTGAGAATAAGGTACATTGATAGTAATGGTAATTGCCCAGTAACTGATACTATATATTAGCACTGTATATAACTCATGCCATCATTGTAAATGAAAATGTAAAAAAATAAAAGCACTTCATTAGAGATGCAATTTGAAAAATATTATTATCCTTTCCTTTGATTTCCATTTTGTTTGTATTAAGACTTGTAATGTGGATTGTCATGCTAAACTGTTTTTAAACATTCTTTATTCTGTGTGTGTAGAGCAATGTCATTTATATATAGGTATCTTTTAATCTGTGTTTATAATACTGCACTACTCTGTAAGTAACAAGATACTGCTTTCTGTGGTTCTGAAGATTCATTTTTATAGTTTAGTTGTCTTTTCTTATCAATTTATGTACTGTTACTGTTACCTATTATTTTGAAAATGACAGTGTTTAGTGAACCAGTAAATGCAGAAACGTAAACAAAAACTTCTGCTTACAATTCTTGAGAACCTGTATTCAGTGCTGAACAGTTACATGTGTGGAACATTGTTAAAATGGGAGTTATTCATGCAATTATTTCCTTAAAATAAGCAGTTAATTTTTTTTTTTTTTGCTTGTTAACTCTGTAAATAATTTGTACTTATGGCCTGCTCTGTTAGAAAATTATTTTTAGATGTACTAGATAAAAACAATTCAACCATGGTTTAATGAAAATGTACCATTTTTCTAGAAGGATGCATTAACTTGGAAGTCTCATTCCTGAGCCACCTGTTCTCCGATGCATTTCACTTAGGTATAGATAAATTCAAAGATTTCAACTCTCACTATTATGCATATCTAGCTGTTTGCAGTTTATGGGCTTGAGCAGCAAGTTGAGGGTTTTTTTGTCTCAGGAGAGAAAATTATTAATGTTGTCTAGTATAATCAAAAGATTTCCATCATAAATGGTAATAGATTTGGCACCTCCAATGTAGAGACACCTGCACAAAGATGTAACTTCAGTCTAACCACATGTGGGAAGAGGGTTCAAGTATCTCCAAAGACATAAAAAAAAAAGAAATAAAATTCTAAGATTTGGCTAATATTTCACTCCACTAAACAGATAATTACCTTTAAAGTATTTCACTCTTAAAAAGAAGTGAAGTAAACGTTTCCCTCTTCTGTTTTGATGTCTACTTCATGAGTTGCATCCTTCTGTTCTTAGCAATGCGATGTTAATTGAAAAGAAAGTTGATGCTTCTTTGCAGCCTGGGTCTGAGAAGGTTCTGAGTAGATAACTTCGGTACTGCATTATAGTGCAGTCTATAGCTTTTCCAATACCATGCCTTCCCTCATTTTACAGCCATCAAGCATGTAACATTGCCTGGTAATCATTTAGTTTTACCTGTAGGCTCCGTTCTTGGTAATGCTTAAGTAGGCATAATTTGTGGACTCTCTTCCATTTGTACCATCAGGTGGTTCACTTCGTACTATGTGCCTGGTGTGCGTTTTGAGGATTAGGCACTGTGCTTTCAACTCTAGCACCAAGGGTTCAGAGTTGTACTGTTATTTTTTAATTTTAATTAGCACCAATGCAGTTCTTATCAAAGACTCTTTTGTTTCAACTCTCTGAAGCACAGATGCCTTTAATGCAGATTGTGTTGGATACGGACCCTTATGATAATTTACTCAAGCTTTTTAAATGGTATTTTTAACACTGCAAATTTTTGAGAGAAGCTGACGATGTAGGAAGAGGAGGTACCCACTTTTACAGAGGGTCACAGAGGAAGCTTTGGTCACCCGGGCCTGTTGGTCACTTGTACTTGAGAGCTCCAGCTTCTTCCTCAAAATAGTTGAGTTCACGATGTTATGGTAGATAATTAGTCAATTTATCCTGCTTTTGTTTCATTTGAGCTACCAGGACAAAACAAGAAGCAGTCCAGCTCTCTGTGACTTCAGGCTTCCCTCCTGCCCACAGCATGGTGCTGCACTGGAGCCGTCGCTCCCAGCGGGTGGGCAGAGCTGTGAACTTAATCCAGCTCCAGAGAGATGAGAGAAACTCACAGGGGGTGCGAAATTGCAGGAAGAAAGGTAGCGCATTTGGGGTGTGTGTGTTTGGTTGGGCTTGCTGAAACCAAGACGCTCTGGATGCCCATAAGCTTGTCATTCCAGATGCTGAAACTCAGGTGGTAAAAATATTTCACGTTTGTCAACTCACTAAACTTGTTTGGAGTGATAAAGATGCATATATGGTCATGGCCTTCTAGTGGCAATCTTCAAGAAAGCCAAAGGTTCATTTTCTTAATTGCCCAATTGGGCAAGTATAAGTGGGTTTTTTCTGCCACTGAAGATGGCAAAAGCCAGTTCAAGAGCATTAAGAAACTCACACAACTTGATCACTGTGAGGCAAAACAGATGTTTTAATCTGAATGTAGTCCCGTGCACACAAGAAAGTACAAATTAAATGGTTTGTTGTGCCTGGTTAAAAAAAATCTGAGCAATATATACTCAGAAAAGGAATCTATAAGGTAAGATGAGGTTTTTAAGCAGAAATTTGCTGTCTGGTTGGAGGCTGAGCAGCAATTTTTTTTTTTTTTTTTAACGTGTCTAGCACCGAAGTTTCCTCAGTGTTGAATTATTTCAGGTGGCGTTAATAAAAATGGATCTCGCTGTCAGTTTATCATGATTGTGTCAGTGCCATGAGCATTGCCACAAAACAGCAGGCATCCTCCTACCATCCTCAAACCCAGATGTGTGAATCACCTGTTCTCTGCACACTGGCCTCGCATCAGCTGTCTTCTGTAACTGATGCTACACATAAATTCATGTTACTCAAAGTATATAGCCCTGATAACATTGCTGTCTAAGAACTCTATCTGCAGGAACATTTCTTTTTTTCTACCTTAGTGCTCCAGTCTATGCTCGTATGTTTATGTGTGCATATCTGTGCTGGTGAGTAATTCTGTGATCATTTTCTGATAATGCTGTTATAAGTAATGCATATAAAAGCTCCTGTGTACAGCATGTTGATAATGTAATTATGGCTTACTTTGTATTATTAGTTCCAAAGAAAATAACGTGTGTTAATTTTGAAAATACCTGTGCCTTGAATTCACCTATATTTTTATCGATTGTGAAAAAGAGCTTGGATTACTTCTCCCAGTTTGTTGTCTTTATTAGGATCAGTCTTACTGTCCAGACTGTTGATGTCCTCCTAAGAGAAATAAATCTTGCCATTCATTAACTAGAATAGTTAAACCTCTTCTTTAGAATATGCCTAGGATGCTTCCATTATTACAATGCTATGGCAGATTTAATCTAGGGAAAAATCAGTATTTGTTTTTTCCTATTTTTTGTTTCCAGCACGCCTCATTGACAAAGGATTTGAGTTTAGTCTTTGACTTCCTGTCCTTAATGTGTACAGTTGCTTGTTTTAGTCAGTAGCCTCTATGGTATTTCTGAACGCTCTGACTTGTCAGTCATGAACCTTTTGTTCAGTATATGTAATATGAAGCAATAATACGGTGCAGCATGGCAATAAGCAAGAGCAAGAGACTCGAATGTAACATACCATTACTAATTTCATCCGTGTAAATGCTGGACCTATGAGTCATTCTCCTGGGTGCACCTGTAGCAATTTGGATTCAGATTAATAGGAGCTACTTGGCCATGGAAAGAGAGTTTACCTCCTGGACTGTCACTCATACGATATTTTATCTTCACCTGAAATCATGTTTTGATTTTCCTTTTTTGCTGAGAAAGACAGCAGTTCATGGTTTTCCTTGCCAGTTCCTTGATTTACTGAAACATGGAAGGCGTAGTTCCACAAAGAGCTGATCTTGTCTTCAAGAACAACCTGGTGCAGCACAAATGACATTTGAACAAAAAAAAAGTGCAGACCGCTTACTGTGTGTCAGAGTCAATGTAAGGTTATCTCGCATATAACATTAAGGTCTTCAGATTGTGCTGACAATAGAAACGTGATTTTGTAATGTAGCACGATTGCAATAACACCTGTTGTATTTAAAGATATTTCTTGCATAATTCTTTGAAAGTTTTTTTAAAGTTCAGTGTACCTAATAAACATTCGCCTTTTGAATAGTTCACTGTGTTTTATTTAGGTTATGAGAAGTTCCAGGATGGGGCTTCATGATGCAAGGAGGAAACTCCTTCCTGTTTTTTCTGGGCCATTTAACTTGTTGGATCCGTCCCCTTTGTGGTCTCTATATCCATCCATCAGTCTGTTCTTCTGTCTCCCAGTCTAGGTGTTTCCCCTGCTCATCTTTCTGTCCTCATTGTGGAACTTACTATTGACATGAATAAAGGCAAGGTCAGGGCTGTGCAGAAGAGTTAACTTCAAAGAAAACTGGAAAAATGATAAAGCAGAGGGGTGGGATGTGAAATACCGTTTAGTCCTGGCTGTTATGATGGGAAAAGGATGTGAATGGACTTGAAGACAAAACCAGCATGGGAAATCGGAACAAGGTGACACAATGCTAGGAAGGTGACTGGCAACAGTGCAGGTTCAGAAGAATCCTACAGAAAGTTTATTCTCCTAAAATGAACTACTTGGCCACCTCCAGGTCCTGCTTGCAGATGGCAGGGTGAGGGTTGAGACTGTGATGGGGTGGTACTACTACACTTCAACTGATATGAAGAAAGTATTTGGTTGAATATCCCATTTTTTACAGATTATATCCATCTTTCATGTATTTTCTGGTGGAATAGTAGCTGTACTCCTGGCTTCCTCTTCATGTGCATTCTTGATCTCAGACTCAAAACTTGCCCTTCATGTAATCCTAGTCCTGCCTTCTTCCCAAAAAAACATTTATTTTAGATGCTGTGGCACTCAAATACAGCTTCCATAGCTTTGCCTGTAGCCCACTGAGATCTGATCTGTATCGCAAGTCTATTCCCCATGTGGTGTATTCAGATGTGGGGTGTTCTGGATATACCAAAATAAAAACCAAGGCACTGGGGTGCTGATACTTTGTGTCTCGGTGAAATAAGTATAAAGAAAGAGAAGCTCTTTGTAGAAATGGTGCCAGACATTCTGCATTTTAACGTAACTTAGTTACATGGACGTGATGATACTGCTGCATCTTTTTTTTTTTTTTCCCTGCAGCTTTGAGCTGAAGAAAAGTGGAGTAGCTGCAATAGTTTCGATAGTTTTGAACCTAGCCTTGCAGATATGAGAGTCTCTGTGTTGCACTATTTGAGATACCTGGTGGTTTTACAAATACCTTCTAACATGAAATAAAACTTGGCAAGCCAATGGTGTCTGCTGCAGCTCTACAGTGTGGTCAGGCTCACTTACAGCAACCAGGAGGCACTCGCTGTGGTGCCAAAAGTAAGTTACGAGCAAGTTCAATGCTTGCAGAAGTTTACTTTCATGAAAAAAGTAACATTTCTGAAAGGGCATCCGCAGACTGCAAAGCAATGGAAACATTTTTGAAGGCTGGAAGCCCATCTTAAGATATTTTAAGTCTTAAAAATAGTCAAGTAGCAGCAATATTTTAACAATAGCCTCTTCCTCCTCTTCCCATTTAGCAGGAGAAAGAAAATAAAATTGAAGTACACTGTATACATACTTTTCCTGATGAGCACAATACAATTCCAAGTATAAGCACAGTCTCAATCGATTTCCATAGCTCACGTTTTTTGTGTGATGAGAAGTCAGAAAGCCATTGCTGTGGTGGTCCTGGCATCAGGGGAAAAAAAAAAAAAAAAAGACTTTAAGGGCTAATCCTTGAACATTCAGCATACACTCGCTACTTGGCTGCCTCATAAAAAAGTTTGCAAATACATGTATGAGCAGGACATTAATTTATGTGGGTTACCAGCTCCCTGCGTGAGCTGTGGGACTACCACAGACCAACGCACTGTTTGCCAGCCTGGCCGAAACCAAACACAAACTGTGGTACCAACGGCACTCACTTGGGCAGTTTTAGCCCAGATATCAGAGCATATGAAGCACAGTGACCAGTAAGTATGGTATAAGATGTTTTTGAAGCCGATCTGTAAGGCAATGGGTGCAAAATCCTCGTGCCGCCAACCCTGGCCCTGTGAGGGGCCTTCGGGTGTCCCCCACCTCAGCCGGGCCACACCTCACGTCCGGGGCGCTTGGCTAATCAGCCTCTGAAAGGCTGAAAACTCATCACTATTTTAAGACATCTTCTTCAGATTTTATCATTACCGTTACTTCAGCCTTCAGTCAGGATTAGGCCAATACATGAATACATCCAAACAGAAACATTACAGCACCGCTAATCTCGGTTTGTTTGTGGGGTGTTTTTTTTTTATCTGGTGCTGTGAGTTAATTAGTGCCCACACGCCGTTCGTTACCTCGCACCCGACGCCGGGGAGAGGCTCACCCGGGTCTCCACAGCAGCAGCGACGGCGGCGGTCCGGGGGCCCTCCCCGCTCCTCCGCCGGGGGCCCGGCGCTGAGGGAGCGCGCGCCTCCCGCTCTCCGCTGAGGCGGCACCTGCGCGCGG
>NW_009647512.1:1586318-1600844 GCF_000708025.1 Charadrius vociferus | reverse complement strand
AGCGGTTTGGCAGGGCAGCAGCGGCATGGCTGCCCGCACAGGGGCTGTGGTGAGCTGAGATCGGGAGGTGGTTGAAGCTCCCGGACCGGCTCCCAGCGTTGCAGCTGTGGGTCAATCTGTAGCACCCGGGGAAGGAGCTGTCCCAGCTCTTTCTGGGCTTCCCCGCGGTGGGATGTTGAAGCCTACCCAGAAGGTCCGTGCGGGTGATGGTAACGCTTTTATTTTCCCTCTCGGTGGAGTAGTGGAGAGAACATGTCTGGGATCAAGAGAGTGATCGTGGAGAAGGACCCTGACTATGAGGAGATCACCATCACGCATCCCAACAAGCGTCACAAAGCAGCCGAGCAGTCAGGTAGGCTCTGTCTGATCCACAGGGATCTCCCAGGCGGAGTTAGAAATGCGGTGGATGTGCATGCTGTCCGCAGACAGGTTGGGAGAGGTCTGGGGTGGGAGCTAAGGGAGCTGGTGATACCTCTGTACAGCCAAGTGAAGATGTGATTGTCACACCCAGAGCCATTCCTACCTGCTGGCTGAACTGGGCTTCGGTAACGACGGCAGTAAAGCATGGGGTTGCAGACTTTGGTGCGTGCTGGCGGCTAGAGCATGAGCTCTCCAGGGCTCCAGCTGTCTGCCTGGGTTCCTGTTGCTTGCTGATGTGTTTGGCAGTGCATCTTTGCAGCAGTTACCCGTGCTGAGATGTGCTCCAACCTGTGCATTTGTTCTGCAGCGGAAGTCTGCTTCCAGGAAGATTGACAGTTGGTTTACATTTTGGAGGATACAGGTCACAGTACAGCATGGGGGCTGGGGGGAGGAACTCCATGACCCTGCAATGGACTGGCTCTTGGAAGAAGCCAAGTGCTTGCAAGAGTAGGCAGAGAAAGTGAAATGGAGCAGCATAGAAGGGGTAAGTCAGGGAGAGGGAAGGGGCTTTGAAAGATGCAAGGGAGGAGGAGCATCTACCCGGCTGAAGGAAAGTGGATAAAGAAGTGTAGTGGGGAGAGTAGCTGGATGAGTAAGTTTGTGTTTGGCACACTTGGTTATGCTTGCTTGGGGAGCCAGCCTGTTGGCTGGGTGCCTGGGACAGGTTGCAGTCGTCTCTGAGCAAATGAGAGTAGAGCTTCCTGCCCCTGGGACAGGGAGTAGGCTAGTGATTTTTGGCATGGCACAGCTAGTGAGATCGTGATGGGAGGAGCTGACAAACAGGGAGGTGAGGAAACTGAAGCTGGCTGTGGGATCTGAAGAAGATCCAGGAGTGGAGCAGAGCAGGATGCCGGAGCTGCCAGTTGGAGAGGGACAGATGATGGCTTTGCGGGTGATGTTTTGGAGGACGGCATACAGCTGGACACATCTGAGGAGGCTGAACTCTGGGTTGAATGTGCTGCTGGGCAGGTCCTGTCTGTGAGGTTGGTTAGGGGCCCTGTCAGCGGAGCTGGCCGTGGCAGAAGAGCGGCACCACTCCCAGCTGCTTGCCCTGCTTGGCTGCCAGAACTCACCACCCTCTGTGATGGAGTGTCCCAGGGACTGCAGAAGGGTTTTTAATCTGCTTCTGAAGCAACTTTTCAGAATGTCTTCACAGTTAGCATGCAAAGTTTCAAGGCCTTGGAAAACTGTTCTTGCCAAAGTGAACTTTCTGTTCAGGTGATTCCTCCAAATTGGCTTCTTTCTTCCTCTCATGGAAGATCTCCAACTTTTGATACAAGAGTTCCTTAAATATACAAATTTCACTAACATGATGTTAATTAGGGACTGTGGTTGACGCTAAGCTGGGAAAAAATAGGAAAATAAAGTGTTCTTAAAAGCCCCTACAATATAACCACAAATCCTAAGGCACTTTTAACTGTCATAATGCTGGTGTTGCATGGCATCAGTCTTGGGAAGAGAGGCAGTTGTCCCTGTCTGAACTGCACATCTCATACCTTATTCTGTGTAGGTTTATTTTAAGTGTAGCCTTACATGTGAATTTCCAAGGCATGGTGTTCATGGTTTGAGGAAAATTATATCCCTCTGGTTTTTAATTTTGAATTACTCATACAGACTCAACCATAATTCTGTTTTAATGTAGACTTGAACTATTTCTGGTCCTAGAATATATGTATGCATATGTGGACATAAGTAAATATATTTAGGATGCCCCTGTTGCAAGTGGAAGCATCAGTTGCCTTATTCCTGTTGTTGATACCTGATCAGACAGTAAAATCAGGTGTGCTGGCTGGAACAAACCAGCAAAGTTATGACTCGCTTTTGATTTCTTTGCTCTTTCTATTGGGATATTGGAAATGTCTTCAAACAGGTATGTAACCACTAGATGAACAGATGCTTCCTCTGAAGCTCAGAACAAAGTCTTGATGCTGTTGCCTTCTATTCCACATAGAAACAATGTTGTAAGAGGTTTTTTTCAGAGGAACCCAGGCTGTTTCTCTGATCTGCTTTGTACCAGGGTCACTATTTCTGGCTCAGGCTGGAGAACCTTTTCCAGGCTTTCTTCTAGAGGTACAATTCCTGCTTTTCCAAGTTCTTGATGAAAACAGATGTTGTTTGAACTCCCTGATATAATGGAGATGGCTTAAAGGAAGGGCAGTATTTCAAGCCTATGGTAGATGTAGAGCAAAAAGAATTGATCTTCTTATGTTTATACGTGTTCTCAAAAAACACAGGAAGATGCCAATTTAGTTCTTGGCCACTAATTTGCAGTAAGGTATTTGCATAGTTTGAAATATTAAACTACATGCTTTCCACCAAGGTCAATAAACTCCTGTATAATTTTTTGACTGCTGTGCTGGAAGAGGATTTTGTAAGAGGTAGACCAGCTTTTGATAATGTAGTTTCTTTTGTGGGTAATAAAAGGCTTGTAAGCACTCCAGAGCGCTTCATGCCAGTGCTAAACATATAAAGTATTAGTTTGCCTTATTATTGCTGCATGATGTGGTGTAAATTTCCTGGATATGAATCGGGCCAAAGAGAGCAGAAAAATGTACATAGTGTTCCAGCGTACTTCTGCGCAATCGCAGCGGTAACTGCACTTGGCTGTAGCACATTTGAATTTTCCTTTTACTGTTTACAGCTTTACTGAGACATAAGTAAACAGACTGGTCCTGTTCTTCCATCTTCTGTTATTTGTCATCTCAGACCTAAAAAGGAAAAAATAGGCCTCCACATAAACCAGCTTTTAAAGATACATGTGTTTCTTGTTAAGACAAATGACTTTCTTTTGCAGAAAAATGATCCTTCCCATTTTTTTGTGTGTGCTGAACTTAGTATCCCTTCACTTCTCACTCCGTAATGATTTCCGATCTTGATTTTTTCAAATAGAGCCTCAAAAATAGAATTATAAATACTTCCTCCTTCTTTATTTTCCATGTGTGGTCTTGTACAGCTCGAGACGTTGCCGTGCAGAAGATTGAGACAATTATAAAAGAACAGTTTGCTGTCGAAATGAAGAGTAAAGAACATGAAATTGAAGTTATAGATCAGGTATAAAGGTTTTGTTCTTAACAATAGATAAGCTCCTGGTGTATCAGAGTGTGGGGGGGTTGCTGCAGTGGTTATCTATTACTATATATTACCTCTTCTTTTCATAGCGCCTGATTGAAGCAAGAAGGATGATGGATAAGCTGCGTGCCTGTATTGTGGCTAACTATTACGCGTCTGCTGGTCTCCTTAAAGCTGGAGAGGTAAAAATTGCTTTGGGACTGATAAGACTTCAGGGAATATTTGCTAAGGAAGATGTGTAGTTCTCTGGCTATTCAGCTGATGTTTGGGTTTGAGATGTGGTTTTCTGAAATGGTGGAATGTGAACTGCAAATGGGGTGGCAGTGGGAGAGGACACCTGGGTGTCACTGACCCCTGGGCCTCAGGTACTTGGCAAAGATGAGTCTTCAATGAGCATTTGAGAAGTTGTTCAGCAGCACTTGGTTCTGGTTTCTGAAATACTCTGTGGGGTTTTTTTTCATTAGTTCTTCCACAAGAGCAGGTTGCTTGTCACACACTGCACCGTTTTGTCCTTGCAAAGCCCTGAAAAGTAGGGAACATTTTCTGCTGTTTCACAGGAGGAGAATGGTTTTGAAACTTCTCCGGATAAAAAAAAAAAAACAAAACAAACTTAGATTTCTTGAGTCTCGGGCAGTGCCATGAAGCCATCCTCCCTTTACCGTGGCAGCCAGTCTGTTAATGGTTTGGTGAACAGACTGATGGGAGCTGTAAAGCGGGAGGTAAATCAAGGAGATATCACAGAGAGATTAAAAATTCACAAGGAGATTAAAAAAGCCTACTAGTTCTGAGCACTCTGTCCTTAATGGGCTGGTAATCGCAGGGTGTTTGTGACTCATACAGATTTCTGACTGACATGCAGTTCACTACCAGTTTAGGTATTTTAGTTGCCATCTATCCAATTCAGGGAGTTGATCTAATTTCCAGTAAAGAACTGAATTTTGAAAACTGTAGATGAGAGCTGCAAACCTGGGCTTCACACTAGTACCATGAGAGTTTCTCTTCCAGGCAGTGGCTCGCACTGCTACTGCCGTTTTCCTATTGTGATTTCCAGAAGACTTGGAGGGATGTAAAAACCAAAAGGTCCAGTTTGTTTTTCCCTCACTGAACTTGAGTTGAGCAACTGGAGTTGAGAAAGATTATGGTAGTATTGGGAAGCTTGGAGATCCCTTCTTCCCCCCTTGATTTCTGTGTAGGCAGCTGAAGAAGGTGAGCTAGGTTCTGATCTTTGGAAGTGCTTTTATCCAATGTCAGCAAGAGCTTGTACTCTCCCCTCTTCTTTACTTGTTCTGCCATGCAGGGTGTTTGTTTTTTCCTTGCTGATTTTCACACTTGCCAGAAATACTAACTTCTGTCATTGTTTCAAAGTGTTCACAAAACTTCCTGGTGTGGCCTTGCTTTGTTTAGTTTTCCTGAAGTTTTTATGAGCTTATGGCTAGTGTAGCTGTATTTTTGAGTGCATCTTTAAATTTTTTTTTCCTGAAAGTTCCCGATTTGCATGCAAGCTAAATCAGTTCTCTTTTTATTTTGAAATTGGTACTGGTTTCTGTTTTCTTTGTTGTCTATTTTTAATCTGTGGTTAATGTATGTTTGACTCATTTGGCAGTGAATGATTGTCTTGTTTCTGCTTCTGATGGAACAGGAATCTTTGTAGTTAAATTCAGAACTTCTAGGAGGATGATTTGCAAATTCCACTCTTATAAATATAAACAGTTCTTCAACCTATTGCTGCTGGGTTTTGAGGCTTATGATTCCGTATGATTACAGTTTATTATGTTTTTCCACAAATTAGTGGACAAGCTGTTGGTCAGTTTACTTGACTAGAGGTAGGAAAAAGAAAAAGGGTTCTTGGTGGTGGTTTGGTTTGTTTTGGGGGTTTCTCTAGTCATGTTGTGTTTGTGTTCTCGCCATTAAGTGCTCTTGAATGGGTAATTGAGAGTTGGTAATTGCTCTGCTCAGGTACCTAACAGACAATTGGAAAAAAGCTCTCAAATGAACCTCTAAAGTCCAAGGTGGATCAGTGTTTAACTCCACTCCTGCTACCACCTCTCGAGGGCAGTTCTGCTGCTCTGTAGTGGTGCTGGTGTCTGTCCCCATGCCACCCGATCCATCACATTGGCAGAATTTTGGATCAGGTAATTTATGTGGATTAAAAATAACCCTGAAAAGGGAAAAAACCGTGGAACAAAACAAACAAACAAACAAACAAACCCCAATTCAGTTTCTTGATTTGTTTTTCTTTGTGACCTGCCCCCTCCCCCTGCATAATTATGGCAGCCCAGCTGATCCGGGTGGTTTGGGCAGGGAAGAAGAGTGCCTTTCAGCTGATACTGCCTGCAAGAAAAGCTGTCAATGCAACTCCAGTGTGAGTCTGTGGCTTGAGGAGTTGGAGTAAGGCTATCTGTCGGCGCTCTGCTGCTGGCAGAGGGGTGTTTCTGCTGCCTTTGGTTGATTCATCGTCAAACCAAGGTGACAGGGAGGACTGATGGCTGGGAGGAGAAGTGGCTGAGGGACGCTTGCTTTGAGTGATGAGTGTTTTCCTGCTGTTTCAAGGGTTAAAAGCAAACGCAGGAAAAAAGTATATTGGGCCTTTGTCACAGTAATGAAAAAACCCAAAAGATATTTAAACACACACACATATGCCCCGTCCTCCCCATTGCAGGTTTAGGAGGATCTAAGATTGGCTCCAAGATGTCCATTTTGAGGCACGTTTGCAAACATGCGTAGGCACATTATTCTTTATCCTCTGTTAAGCTTTGGGAGCAGACAGGGTGCTAATATGTATAACTTGCCTCGTAGGCACTGGCAAGACTGCTAGTCAGTACCAAAACTAAAGAGCCTGATGGATTTACGTGCCATGCTTGCCTGTAGGAATCGGGCAGCTGCGGTCTTGCATTTGGTATAAGACCATAGGTGTCTACACAAGAAGGGAAGCCAGTATTTTCAAAGGGCAGTAGGCTGCAGATCTCCTTTCCAAAACCAGGTGGGTTTCTGAGATCAAAAGGTCTAAAGGAACAGATTCAATCTGGGGTCCTGTTTCTGTAGAACCGTTGTAAGCTTTTATCTTCTGTGGCATATATTTTTCTGCAAGGCAGCTGGTTAAATATTTGCTCTTTCTTCATACTTTGACTTTTTGCTCTGCTGCTGGCACAGCTTTGTTTTTATCTGGGCTGCAGGGAAATAGTGATAGATCTGCCTGACCTCTTTGTTGCAGGGGACCAGGTCATGTGATGCGACAATTCTTAATCACCCTTCAATCAAGAAATTCTTGGAATCACCCTCCAGATCATCGTCTCCAGCTAACCAGGGCTCAGACACTCCGTCTGCCAACCACTCCGAGAGTGACTCGCTCTCTCAGCACAATGACTTTCTCCTGGACAAAGACAATGGGAACTTGGACGCAGATGAGCGTCTGACAAACAGCCTGGACCAGAGACAGAGCAGAAATACTGGCCGGGTAAAGTAAAACTCGAGTGGTGGTCAAGTTGTTGGAGGTGTGTGCTCTGTCTGGACTCAGTGCTGGCACCAGGAGCTCTTCATGTTTTCACCCACCTTGCTGAAGATCTGTTTCTTACCCTCTCCAACCGCTTGCTCCCACTCTCTCAGCCTGGCTTTGCTGGAAGGCTAACTGAAGTGCATGTAACTTGGGTAACTCCTCTTAACTCAGTATTGCCCAACAGAGGGGTCAGCCAAGCAGCGGTGATAGCGTTCGTGTTAGCACAGCTATCTGCCGCTGTCTCGGTTGGTAGCCTCTGGGGAAGGAGGTGTTTCACAGCTTGAGCAAAGGGGTTTGCTGTGCAGATGGAAGTCAGCTCAGGAAGGGTGGAGCCTGGAGAGAAGAGGAAGACGTGTCATTCCCAGCAGCGTTTTTAAGAAGTAATGCTGCTGCCTGGCCCTGGGTGCCCATGGGGACTGCATTGCTTAGAGTGGTTGAACCACTGGAGTTTGGGGTTTGGCCTCCTCAGCAGCCCATGCAGAAAACATAGTGACACCGGTGGATTAGCTCACCCTGGGGGCGTGAGCGGGTAGAGCCTGGGTGTGTAGTTTGAGTTGCTTTTCTCTTGGTGGTGCTGCTTGCTGTTGTGCTAGTACCGCTTTTGCTTCACTGAACCAGACTGATCCAGGTTAAAGATACCTTCTTTCGTTGTTCCCCCATACTTTTTTCTGAGTTATTTTTTGGCCTGGATCCATTCCCTTTATGGCTTGCCATGCAGCTACAGGAGTGCCTCACCTGCCAGCTGCACTTAGGTCCACCAGGGAGGCGCTCTCACTGGCTCCAGGTGAAATGTGCCTTAGTAGGTGAGATGAAACTTCAGTTTCTTTTCAGTTCCTTTAAGCTGTCAGGCCTGCCAGAGGCGTACAGCCTCCAGCCCAAACCAGGCATGGATATATCTCATTGCATATGACTGCATTCTGCAACTGGAGAAGTTGCAGTAATATGTGGCAGAAAGAGCAATGATTCTGCCTCTGCTGAGCAGTACGACACCCTTGATAACAGGGCTGCAGTCTGCTGAAACCCCACCTAGGGTCCGTAGCAGAAGGCAGGTATACAATGTATAATGTGGACCTACATATATTGTAAACCACGAGACCGATATAACTTGTTTCTGCACTGGGGGCATTGATGGAGCAGTTGTATCGCTTGGATGTAGCATGCTGGTCTGTCTTCAACCAATGCAGCCTGTGGCCCAGAGGTGGCTGAGGGAGTGATGAGGAGCAGGAGCCATCGCAGCCTTCTGTGGCTCCTTGCTGCGGTTTGGGGCATCACTGACTTAACAGAGGAGGTGTAGCGGTTCCTAGTGAATCCACTGCTCCCCATGCTAACCCTCGTCTGACGAGCACTCAATGGAGTTACCCTTTGGGAAGCTGTGGCACCAACTGTGTTGTTCATGAGAGGATGGTAGTCCCTTACTGTCTGGACTGCCGCTTTATCCAACAGAGTTGTAGAAAGCCTCTCATTCCCACGCAAACGACAGCGCAGCCTGCGTTGGCACTGTGGGCAGTCATGTCATCATTTTACCAGGGAGTCCTGGCCACTGCTTAATAGCTGAGGTTGTGTTGTAAGGTTGCTTAGGCTGGATTTATTATGCCCAAGTGTTGCAGTGGATTTGTAGGCTTATCTAGGTGTCAGTGACGTGATATGGCTGACTGCTCTCCCTGTTGTGTTGGAGCTGAATTCTTGTCTCAAGCGCAGCCTCGATTCTTCACTGTGAAGCAATGCTGGAATCCCTGAAAGCGGCAGAGGCTGGGAATGAGAAAGATTTACATTTTCAGAAGCCACTTGTGGGAGGTGTAGCTTTGTTTCTGATTAGTGACCAACGTGATGCCACTCTAGCTGTGCTTGATTTTTTTCAGATAGTGCAGTGGCAGTGCTTTTGAAACCCAAGCTGAAATCGTGGCTCAGATCCATGTTATGTCGCGTAAAGTACACTCAGTTAAGCCATGCAGTGTACACTTGGCTACGTAGTATATCATTGTTGCGTGCCTGAGTTGCTTAAATGTGCCTAGATAGCAATTTAAGTATTTTGGGGGATGATTCATTGTTGGTCTCTCATTTAGCTACGCAGGTTTGCTTTTTTTAACACCTTACTTTTCTAGTGCCAAACAAAATGATATTTAAGAGGAATGTTTGGTTTTTTGTTTGCCTTTTTTTTTTTTTCTTCCCCTACCCTCAGGACAGTTCGGGTGTTTCAAGCTCTCAAAAACCAGGACAACGAAATGCCGGACTGTCAAATGATGAAACTTCACGGCTTTATGTGAAGAAAACGATTGTGGTTGGCAACGTCTCCAAGTTAGTATCCAGAGTCTGAGGAATGGTCCTTTATTTCAGGATTAAATTGAGTAGGAAGTTAAAATTTGGAGGCAAATAAAAGCGGTAGGCTGTCACAATATGGGGTATTACCCTTGAATAATCACTGTACCCAAGGCTGCCCTCCTCGAGTGTCTGCATAAGTGTTTTTTTGTGGGAGGAACAAGTGTTTTAGTAGTTGATTTTATTCTATTTTTTATATATATGTTTATATGGAGGTTTTAAGATCTGTTTATCTCAAGGGGAGTCTTTCAGCCTTTTCTGACCAGTTAGAAATCCCAAGTTTTTCCATGAAAATTTGGAAAAGGAAGTTGTCCTAATGACTAATTCAGTGTGTCCATAAGGACAATGTGGGTTTTTTTAACAACAACAGCAAAAAAAAAATAATATCCCCAAACCACCAGAATGAGAAAATTGTGAAAGTCCAGCATAGTCTGAAGAAATTAATTTGTACAGTTTTTATTTATAATTTTTTTCCCCCAAAAAATTAAGGTAGGTAAATATACATAACTTTTGAACTTTGAGGAAACTCGTGAATAAAGGCATTCATTTTAGGAAACTATGGGCAGGTCCAGGTTTTAACTCTCCACCCTCGCACCACTCAAGTCGGTGTTTCCTCTTGCACAGAAAGTAGCAAACATTTGCTAACAAGACTTACGGTGTTAGAATTGTGTCTTGAAAATCTGCCTAAGCCTGCACCCAGAACCAAGTATTGACTATAAATTTTCTTAAAAATTTATAAGACAAATTGTTATTTTTTGTATTTGTGGCAGCAGAATCACTGATGCGTTCTGGTGCTGTTTTGCTTTCTGAGATATCAGGATAAGATGGTGAAAGATTTGACAGTGGCAGAATGTTAAAATTAAGTCTTCCTAATTAAGAGCCAAATGCTTAAATGGACAAATTTTATACGGCAGTTATGCACTAAAATAGAGGAAATGTGTTAGAAGCATAGAGATAGACAGGGGTGGTGGGACCTGTGTCTGTTTCTGGACGAACTGTCAGAGTAAGGAATAATGAACAGAACTGTACATGGGACAAGGTTCACGTAGGCATTTTACCATCCCCAATTTTTTTGCCTAATCTTTCCCAAAATACTTTTTGTGGTATTTATCTATTTGGCATTTTAATCTTGTGTTTGTTTTTTAATTTCTTTGCCAGGTACATTCCCCCTGACAAGAGAGAAGAAAATGATCAGTCGACCCATAAATGGATGGTGTATGTCCGAGGCTCTCGGAGAGAACCCAGCATAAATCATTTTGTCAAAAAAGTTTGGTTCTTCCTCCATCCCAGTTACAAACCTAATGACCTGGTGGAAGTGAGGTAATAAAGAATTATTCCAGCCATGATACCAGTCTTTATGCTTGCCAGGCTTGCTGTGCCAAGTTTCTCGGAAAGTTAGCAACTTCTTTTCCTGGTTTAGTATTCCATGTCTGTCTTTAACCTCTGGCTTGGCTTGACTTACCCCAAGATAATAATAAAAAGGAATTAGTTTTTATGAAGCAAATGTGTCAAACAGGGTTGGTTGGGGTTTTTTTTTTTGGAATTTCCTACTGAGCATTCAATCATTGCATTTCATGCTATTCATGGGAGTTTGTGCATCTCCTGGATGCGTTACACACTGTCTGCTGCACAGGTTTGACTTCTGTTGCTAAGAGACGTGTTTTCTACCTCCTGTCCATTCCAGTGTGGAAAAGAAAGAGTCTCAGAAAGCTGTTTTGCCCATAATTGTAAAGATACATGTGCATTTGGGCAGGAAACTGTATCCCTCTCCCAAATATTTATCCAGTGGAGTCGGCTTCATGCTTGAAGGGATTTCCCAACTGTGTAATGGTGCTGGTGCTAGAGAAACAGGGCAGCTTCTCTGTCCTCTCCCCGACCAGTCTTCAAAGCTGTGACCCTAACGAGATGAGCAGGGTCAGTTCTCCGTTGGCTGCTGCAGGGAAATGCCCTATCAATCTTTCATTCTTGCTCCTTTGGACAAGACGGCAAGAGGATGCCTTCAGGCGACTTTGTGTCTTCCCAAAGAAATTGTTCTCCACAGGATGTTCAGCTGGCTCCTGGAGGAGGGTGGGGAGACTGCCTAGGTACAGAGTGGCAACTTAATTCTGGCAAAATTAAACTACAGAAGGGCAACTCCAGAAAGAATTATCTGAGATAAGAAGTGTTGGTAAGGCTAGGTAATGTTTCTGAGAAGGCAACCCCGAGCAGGACGAAAGCAAACTCCTTTGTGTTTCTTGTATAGCGTACTAAATTACACTTGACTGCTGTCTTTATGTGCCTTTCTCAGTTTCCAGTATCTGATGTCAGTGCTGTTTGTCTTCTGTTTTATTCCCGGCTGGTTAATTGATTTCTTGTTACGCAGTCCCAGTCATACTAGTGAACGTTAACGTACTGGACTAAAAATAGCCTTTAAGCCTCTTGCATTTTGTTTCATTGCAAAACTGTGTTTGGGATTTACAATAACAACAAGCTGAAATACAAAGTAACAGCAAACGTTAGAGATAAATACGCCCTTCCTTTTCAGCTTGGAGAATGACAGTGATTGTGTTAGCTCTTCCTTGTCTGTGTGTTGTTCTTTTGGCATTATATGAAGCATGTACCTTCTTGCTACTAGATATGCAATAGCAGAAAGTGATTGCAAAATGATGCATTGAAAAGTCACCTTGCAGCTGTGCCCTAGGAGCTGACTTGGGGGCTTTTGAAACAAGTATTTTTCATTTGGTATGACGCAGCCTTTTTTTTTTATTATTTTTTTTTTGAAGATGCTTATTTCCCATGTTCTCTCATTCAACAGTGTTTTACCATTTTCTTCCCTGTCTCCTTGTGCAAAATAGAAGTATGTTTTCAGGTGTCTGAAGCCATAAAATTATCATTTCTGTGGTTGCTGTCTCTCTGTGGTGAATAGCAAGCCTGAAGATAGCTTTAGTTGTCAGCTAGAAAAGCAATCTTTGGCTTTCTGAAAAAGAAGTAACTGGAAGCTGTACCATTTCTGCACCCAAAACGTGAATCACCATTTGTTTCCAGAGAACCTCCATTTCACCTGACCAGAAGAGGCTGGGGAGAATTTCCTGTGAGAGTCCAAATACACTTCAAGGATAGCCAGAACAAGAGAATCGATATCATACACAATTTGAAGGTATTTGAACAAAATATTTGAGAGAAAGGCAATTACATGAGGTCTCCTGCATAATCTAGACGAGGCTCTGCCTGTGCATGTGTGCTTCTGCCTCTCTCTGTTGTGTGTATGTCCTGCTGCTTATTTGCGTGTGAATAGCTGAGCTGGAGAATCAAAAAAGATATCCAGGAAAGCCTCTTACCTTGGCCATAGTGGAGTCAATGCGGTAGCCAAGATACCCAGCCTTGCAGCAGCTGAAACTGATTCTGCTTAGCACAGCAAAACATTTACCTGTTTTTTACCTACAGTCTGAGATTTTTATCATGCTCTCACTGTCTTTAACTTCACAGGGTGCTGCAGCGCTGTCTTTCTGTTGGTAAAGGGATTGCTATATCTGTTCTGTTCCTTCAGCACTTGCACGTATCAGCTAGAGATTATCTCTGTTGGTAGAGTGGGTGGGGAGGGGCTGCGATGCTGCATTTGTTCCTTTTGAAGAAAGCCTTCCTTTTCAGCTCATTCACCTGTTCTGCCACACTCAATAGGATTTATACTATGCGGCAGTCCTGGAAAACTAGGCCGTTGCTCTTGTTTCCCTTTTAATTAGTAGTCTCTAGTGTTTGTGGAGTTAATTCCTGAGCTGGTTTAGTTTTCTGTTTCTTTGAGCAGCATGATTAGTTTTTTACTTAAACTCTGCCTGCATTAATGAATTTTCTGCTAATGTAGATACCTCATTGCAACCTCGAATACAGACAGTAGAGAAGGTTGGAAATGTTTCCCTGGAACTTAGGGACTTCTAATGCAGATGATGAGTAAAATATATTTGGAGTATTTGGAGAGATAGAACTTGGGGAGGAATTCACAGCAGTACAGTGGGTGTTGTGCAGCAAAGGAAGCCCAGCCTAGAGAAGAAAACTGAGCCAGTCCATGGCACACAAGAACTCACATCAGCACATCTTTGCTGTTCGTGTCCTGAGCCTGTGGCTGCTGTGAGGTGGTGTGAGTGAGCTGAGCCCTCCTGCGTGGCTGGCAGCCTGTCTGCCCCTGAGCTCCAGGCACTGAGAGCCTGTCAAACCCAGCTTTGCTCTGTAGGTATCTTAATAGATGCCTCCTCATCAGCTGATGCTCTGTGTGAAGAGTCATTTAATCAAAATTATAGTGCAAACACAGCCTTTGTCCTGGTTAGTTCAAATGTCTTTGATTATTTTTTTCTCATTATTATTTCCTTATATTGACATCAGGAATAAAAAAGGATGCTCCTTGAAGGCTCCTCTTAGAGTGAAATAATAATTGCCCCATCCTTATAGACTGAAATGATAATTGCCCCATCCCTGGAAACATTCAAGGTCAGGTTTGATGGGGCTCTGAGCAACCTGATGTGGTTGGAGATGTCCCTGTTCATGGCAGGGAGGGGTGGACTAAAGGACCTTTAAAGGTCCCTTCCAACCCAAACCATTCTATGATTCTATCTCTGCAACAGTCTCATTTCCTTCAGCTTTTTTGTGCCTTTCTACTTTAGTGTAGGCTTTAGGTTGTGGTTGGCTTTTTTGCAGAAGAGAGGGTACTAAACAGAGCACGCAGATTTCTGACCCTGTGGCCTCAAAATGTTTGATGCGCTGCTGCTTAACTTACATAGTTTCAACCCCTTTCAAACAAATTGTATTGTAAATTCTAGCTAATCTATTGCTTTGCTGTGGTTAATATAAATATATTGTATTGTTTTACCCAGTTGGACAGGACCTACACAGGCCTGCAGACGCTTGGTGCAGAAACGGTGAGTCAGCGGGTTGTGGGATGGATGTTGTACTTTGATTCCCTTAAGGATGTTTATAAAGAAAAAGATACATGAGGCTAAGCACAGAGTCAGACCCATTTAATTTCACAATTTCTGGAAAGTAGATTTTGCTCTCTTGTTAAATGAAATCTTTATGACACCTTGTCACTATTCGTGACAACAGTCATTTCTTTCCCCCCTTTCTAGTTCACGGAAGGCTGTTTCCATCTCTTCTTTTATAAAGAATTTAACTCGTACTACAGTTTTAATTTTTATTTCTTTGTGAACCTTCTGGTACCAAATGTCTTGATTTGCATTCTGATGTGCTGCAGATCTCATACA
>NW_009647512.1:1582002-1586269 GCF_000708025.1 Charadrius vociferus | reverse complement strand
TACTTCTAAGTTTCTGTCTCTGTCAAGATTCAGTATCTTCATGGAAAATGAAGTCTTAAAATAAAATAAATGAATGCATAACTCAGTTTGCTATATCCCTGAAGTTGGTTTTTTTTATTATTATTTTCCCCTTGTTGTACTGTAGTGAATGGAAATTGTTATGGTGAAATTGCATTATTTCAGCTTTTCAGTCTGTGGACAAAACATTAATGTGAGATGTCTGCTGTGATTGAAGAACACTTTTGAAGGGTAGATAATGTGGTGTGGTTCTCAAGGCCTTATGAAAAAAGGCAGGCTGCAGTTTTGTGCCTGTCCCTAAGGGGGTATGCAGTCCTTTCCCTAGTGGGATGCTTGGAGCTGGGCTCTGTATTCCTTACAGTGTTCGCTATTCAGATTTCCCCGTGGACTGAGAGGTGTGATAGTTTACTGTGGTGGGTAAATGCTGCAAGATTTTTGTCTTAGCCCAGGTGCTGCTGCACCTCTGGGAAGTCTCCCTGAAATGAATGGGAGTTTTATGCAGAGGTGGGGGGAGGAGAGGCGGAGGTTTCCAGACATTAAAATAAAAATAAAGGGCGGAGTTGTTATAACTTTTTATATCTTTACCTAGCTACTGAATATTAATGTCATCCTTTTGCCTATTTCTGGAAGGTAGTGGATGTGGAGCTACATAGGCATTCCCTCGGCGAGGAGTATCTCTTTTCCCAGTCTTCGGAGTCTGACCTTTCTGATGTTCCTACATCTTTACCGCTGCCACTGAGTATCCCTGCACCAGTCAAAGCTTCTTCACCAATTAAACAGTTGCGGGACTCCAGCCCAGATGCTTCTGTGGACAAAGGTAAAGCGAATGGGTATTGGTGAAATTTGAGTTCTTGGAACCTCAGCTCTTCTGGATACCTCCTCTTAATTGCTCTTTTGGCTTAAAGGTTGCCAGTGCCACCTGCTCCTTGCTCACCTCAGATGATTATTTCCTCAGTGTACTGTGAAATGCAATTCAGAAATTGTTATGGTTTATTTGTTTGGGTTTTTTTTTTAAATCTGGAGTTTGTGGGTGGGCTGTGTTTTACTAAACATAGTGAATACGGAGCTTTCTGAGTGGGTGTAGTTGGAGAAAAGGTTGTTGAATAGCACTTGTAGTTTTACTCCTGGCAGACTGTTGTCAGAGGGTTTTTTAGGTTTCTGAATGTTTTGGGGAGTGTGTATAGATTTAGGGAATTGGTCTAGTGGTGTGTTCAGTCATATACATTGGTGTTTAACATGAGTTGACTGTGGGAGGAAAAAAAAAAGACTGCATAACTGTGGTGTTGAAAATAAAATTGAAAAAGATGTAGTGTACGTTTGTCTGAGGGATGGCGTCTGTGCATGTCGTGGTCTCTTTCTCACCTTCCCCTGTAAGATCGGGAAATACAGTGTCCTTTTCAATGGGGCAGCAGTCGATAACCTGGGGATCATCTGAATTGCCTGAAACAAGCTAGTGCTGTCCACTTGGGCACACTGTTATGGTTTTTAGTTTGTGTGAAGTAGGAGAAACTGCCTGTTAGCATTTAACTTCATTTTCTGAAATATATGGTGTCAAGATTTACGTGACAGACCTTGGTTAACTGGGCTGAGAAACAAGGGTGTCATTTATGGTTTGCACATTTAGTGTGAGAGACTTGCTGGAAAGAGCAACTTTATATTTCAAAGTATGGTTGCATGCAACATGGTTTGATGCCTTTCTTGATTTGTCCTGACACTCCTGTGTTCAAAGAAAGGCTTTAAGCTGATGTCTTGCACGGTGCACTTTCTGGTAGGCGCTGTAATGCCACTGGCAGTGTCTTGGCTCAGCAAGAAGAATGTCTGCTGTTTAAGTGCGCTGTTTTCTTGTGGCCAAAAAAGGAGAAACACAACCAAATTTTAATTACACAGACTTTTATTCAAACAGGCAGGTATGCGGCACCTTTAGGTGAGCAGTGCTACAGCCAACAGGGAGGAAGTAAACCTGCCTCTTTCTTACATTGACAGGCAGTGGCTTCTCTTGTCAGCTCCAGGTTAGTTGATCTCCTCCTGATGTCAGATAAGGTGGATTCCTTAACCCAGGTCAAAAGGCAGTAGGTAGTCTCCTTGTGCTCTTACTCCAAAAAATGTGCTGCGAGATTCTCTGCCAAGGAGATCCAGCCTTAGTCCTGTGGAGCCCTAACTGAGGACGCTCGAAACTACCGGCAGCTTTTGGTTAATGGAGAGGTCGTTCCAAGAAATTGTGTAAGAAGTGGCTGGCCCCCTGCCGCAGCAGAACAGGCAGTGCGTGGTAGCATTTTATTCTTCTGTTCACAGAGAAACAGCTGTGCAGGAGGAACCCCCTTCCCCACTTCCTCCCCATTCAGCACTGCCCACCAGTTGCTTTTCCTTCCTTCCTTCGAGAGCGTGTTTGTCATACCCGAGTTTTGTTTGCGTAGAGAAGCACAGTAAGGAATTAGATATCTCAGCCTAAGAACTATTTCTCTTCTTTTCCCTTTTTAATCAGGATTCCCTGGGAATGCTGAAACCGAAAGACATGCCGCGTTTTATTCCCTGCCATCTTCGATAGAACGGACTCCCACCAAGTTAGCCACACAGAAAGTTGCCTTTGGCTCTCATGGAAATTCAGCCTTTCAACCCATTGCAGCTAGCTGTAAAATAGTGCCTCAAGGTCAGAGTCCAAGCCCTGCAGAGTCGCCAGGAAAATCCTTCCAGCCTATCACCATGAGTTGCAAGATTGTATCAGGTGAATGTTAGTTTACCTATGCGAGTGCTTCACCCTGGAAAACAAGAGAGTGAACCAGTTGGGCTTGTTCTGCGTCCTTCCCCTGATTTCCTGCCAATGTGTGAACATCAGGCAGTAGGAAACTCTAGAATAAGGAGCTAAATGCATTTCCTAATGTTCAAGGAAAAAAAATACAGGTGTGGAATGCTTCACATCAGATCAACAGCAGGATGAGAGCTGTTCTCTCCCTGTTCTTGAATGCCTTTAAGTATGAAAATGATAGTCTTTAACTGGACTGCTACCTACAGAAAGGCCCAGGCAAGGGCACATCTTCCATGTGCCGTAGCTGTATGTGGGAAGAAGCCGTTCTTCTCCCTCACACTTTCAGACAGCTGGGATGGATTAAGATGAAAATTTTTTTCGGATTATTGGGCAAATAATTAGGGTCAACCTTGTAGACTCAAATGGTCCCTCTTGTACTTGCGATATCTCCTCAGATGGAACAGCTTTGGTCTTCCTCTTCCAAAAGTCCACCCTCTGTTGGATTAAATTGTCAGCTGACTGCAGTGAACAATGTGATACTCTTTTGACAGCTTCTGAACCACATATGGTCAAGGTGCTGTTTACTCATTTCACTTATAGTCCCTTCCCTGCCTGGGCACGATGCCATCCACTGGATGATGCTTTACATCAGAACGTTTTAATGTGCAGCTCACTGTGTCACATGCTGTGAAGCTGAAGGATGACCTGTTACATCCCTTCATTTTCTGGTATTCAGGGTAGAGAGGACGAAGCACCAGCTATCAGTATGTGTGATTTCTCATGATCTTCTCCCAAATAATTTTCCTCAAGTTTGTCTGGTTTGTTGGGTGTTTTTTATTAAATTTCAGTATTTTTTTCCTTGACATCTTAAAACTGTACTCAGGCTGATTTACATTTGAACCTATGCCAAGTGCTTTCTTCTGTCTTAATAAGCTCTTCTCTTGATCTTCTTTTCCCAAGGCTTCCCAGAAAGCAAGAATTAGAGGGGCCATCCTATCTTTCTTAAAATCCTTGGACTATTCTCTGGTTATCTTTGCTATTTAAATGTTTCCCTGCTAAATATTTTTCCAAGGTTCTGCTGAGAAGCGTCGCCCCTTTCAGATTTCAAAAGCAGTTTATAAGACGTGGGGATTTTATTTGATCAGCGTTTATGTTCCATTTTAATTGTCAATCACTGCCAAGAAAGCAGATTAACAGGCAGTTGAAGCTTAGTGTGCTTGCTGCCATCTCTTTTCTCTGATCACTTCTTTGCCTGTCCTTTTCTCTGCATTTCTTGTTTACCCCCAATGCAACTTTTTTTCTTCTCTAGTTTTTCTCTCTCCTGGTCCTCTTACCCAGAAGTTGCACATTTTACAGTTTGCTTTCAAGGGCTTCTGCTGTAGTGAGAGCAGTGAAGAGACGAGCGTCCATGCTTGTCTGAAGGCTGCTGTATCGCACAGCCTTTTTACGTGAATTGCTCAGTTCCTGGCTCTGAATGCTTGTACCGTGGGCTCCACAAGGGAAAGA
>NW_009647512.1:1577292-1581933 GCF_000708025.1 Charadrius vociferus | reverse complement strand
GAAAGAGAGCGCCTGTCAAGGAGCTTAGCTCTTTTTCTCCATCTCCTTGGATGGACTGGTCTTGGCAGTGACAATGGTTTAGGTAGCGAACCTCAGGATTCAGGAACAGACCAGATGGCTTCTCAAGGTGCCTTTTGAACCCTGCTTATCCTGGTAGGCAGAGAATGTCCAGGGTAGGTATAAGCCATAGTGTTTTATGTGCCTTTTCCTTTCCTTCTGTCTCCTCTTTCCTTCTCCAAGTCCTGTGATCTCGCTCAGGCTGGGAATTGAATCCTCAAAAAGTGTTCATTCTATAAGCCATTTAAGTAAGTACTACTATTGCTGTATTTTTATGTTCTTACAACATTTACAAGATAGAAGCATTGGACTTTTTTTCTTAAGGTTCTCCAATATCGACCCCTAGTCCATCTCCGCTACCTCGTACCCCAACCTCCACTCCGGTGCACATGAAGCAAGGCTCTGCTAGTTCAGTCATTAATAATCCGTATATTATTGTGGACAAGCCTGGACAGATGGTTGGAGCAGCAGCCACAAGCACAGGTGTGTAGTGTGATCACAGAAGGCAGTGGCTTAGTCTTACCCATCAAGTTTATTCTCCCTTTAAAATGATTAGTATAATAACAGTATTTCAGCTTGTGAAGATGGAAAAGTGCTCGCAAAGAAAGAGGGAGGTATTGTTGGCTTGCACAACTGGCAGATGTAACATCGTTAAGGGTATCTCAGAATTTAACATAACTTCCTTTAGGAAACAGTACATAGTGTAAGGCAAATTGAATTCATAGATACCTCTTCAAAGACAGCCTGTTCTTTGCAGGCACAAAGGGAAGAGGAGAAAGTAATGTAGACTGTGGTGCACAGAGATTTAAACAGAAACGGTGCACAGGTGGTTGGGTGAGGACCGTGTTGCAGATACGGGCAAAAAGCATGGAGAGCTTGCAGCAACTCACAGATCAGTCTTAAGTTGCAGTGTACAGTGCTCTAGATGTGTTGAAACGATTGAGTAGACTCCAATTACCAAGAGAACAGCCATGCTCGTTTCTGTTGCTGCTCTCAACTTCTAGCTGATCTGATTCCAGATGGTTTGGATTCCTCTAACTGGATTCCCTTGGTGCTTCAATGGTGACATAAGCCTGGGATCAGGGTGGGAGGAGGACTGAAATGCAGGAGATGGATGATGGGTATGGGAGTCAACTGGTAGTCTTTGTGCTGGGGCTGGAGGAAAGTTCACTTGGAAGTCATTTATTTGTTGTGATTTGTGGCCAAGAACTGCTATCTATTTAAAACCACACTTGTTTGTGTATGTGTGTGCTTGCCAGCATCTCAGAAGGATACTCAGAGTCATGTGGTGAACTGCAGCGTCCATGTAACACGCAAAGCGTTCGCTGGGCATGGTTGGAAGGTGCAAAAATTCTTCTCTTAATAATGATTCTTCCTCTTGTCTGAAGGAATACAGCTGTCTTGTTCATTTTAACTTCATCGCAGAGGGACTTGGTAGGGGGACCATAGTCGCAGCTGAATTTTTTTAAAGTGTTTTGGGGCTTTCTTGGTAACACTGAAGCTTCTTCACCAATTGGGTGGGTTTTTTTGTTTGGTTGGGCGTTTTCTGTCTTTTCTTTCCTGTTTCTTCCTTACGTCCAGCTTGACTGTCTGCTCTGCATATGTGGTTTATCATGGTTTGGGTAACCTTCATGTTCTCCTAGTAGAGGTTTGTACGTGGAGGATAGGATCTGTAGATGCACTAGACGGTTTGGACATACGAGTCTTAACTCCACTAAAGGTGCAGTTTCCCACCACAGTAGTGCGATGTAAGTACAGACTGGCCTGGAAGAAACTGCCTGCTGCCTCTCCTTCCCCTACACTCCTGCCGCTTCCCGTGTGTCCTGCATGAGTCAGACCAGATCAGTAGCAGAGCAGAAAATTAATACCATCCCCTCCACAAATTGAGCTTTGTCAGATAGCCTTATCAGCAGACCCGGAGCAAGAGAGAATGTGGAACTGGCTTTTTGGCAACAGCAGCCAGGCTGGATTGAGTGTAATGTGATATTACAGACAAAGTCACAGATCTTATTGAAAAAGAGGGGCGAGATCTGAAACTTCATGCTGTATGAAATCCAGCCTTCCCAAACCTCATTATTGCAAGAAGTGGCTGCTCGTTTACTTTTAAATTGTAGTACAACTGTGTACAAATGTGTGCATCTCTTAAGTGAAACTAACAAACCAAACCAACAGCAGTAACAAAACTGCTCCTGAGCAGCAGGGTTGTTTACATGCTCTGATAAAGCAGGGTAAGGTTACCACTGCACCCTCATCCATCTCAGGGGGTCAGGAGAGTTCTGTGGCACACATCTCCGTATGATGATTTTGCAAGAGCAGTCTTCTGCAGACAGAGGAGCGTATGTCTTCATTCCCTATTTTTGTCTCTTCCTTTTCCCTCCCTCACTCGGTCCCTTCCTCTTGTTACTCCTCCGTCTCCCTCCTTTTTTGGCCTTCCTTTTCCATCCCAGTCCAGCCTCCTCCAGGCCTTCCCCATGGCAGTGTCTAAGGTTCAGAGGGCTTCTGGGCAGTGGAGGGTGTTACATCTGCAGCAGCAAATTCTGACTGGCAGCTCATTTACTGTCCTAATTTCACATATTCACACCTCCAGCGGATATCCTCAGCCACCCAGGAAGATGCCTGGGCATGAATTCGGCTGGTGGCAATTCGGTAGTGGATTTGTTTTGTGACCATGCCAACTCCCACCAGTGTACCTCATGGAGAGAGTCAAAATGCAATGCTTCTTGTTAGAAGAGGTTTCATGTGTTCAGTGGCACTGCTCCCCATCCCTCACCCGACATCTGCTTTATTTTCCGATACACAGGGAGCCCAACCAGCAAACTGACCAGTGTTTGTCAGGCCTCTCATGGAACTGGATCTCCTGTATCAAAGACCCATGGGAGCAGTTTTGTCACCTCAGCTGTCAAGGTAATGTTCTCATTAGGTGCGTACTTTCCATTTAAAATCCAGCTTTCTATTAAGAAGGGCTTTTTAGTATTGTCAATTCTGCATTTTGGGCAAGTTCTTTTGGTTGTCATTTCATAAGGTTTACTGTTTCTAACAGATGGAGCCATATAAGAACATGGTTATACAAGATGATAGTGTCACTTTGTGCAGCTGTAATTTGATTTGCCTACACCTCTGTTAAAGACACTGCTCTTCTGCTTTTCTACAAGGAAATCCATGGAGGGCATAGCTCTCAAAGTGTCTTATCTTTCAAAAATGCTCTTCTGTAGCTGACTTTGATCTTCTTCACTTTGTTAGTGACAGTATGTGATTAAACCAGAGGTGTCTACCTCAAAACCGTCACTCTGTTCATTATTTTTGTGGAGCAGCTGTTCCGAGCAGCCTGAAAATAGCTCATTTAGGAGCTTTACAGCTGCCTGCATTTAGAAAAATGTTTGTGTAAACAGTGGAGTAACCAAATGTGCAAACAAACAGTGATGAATAGGGTTCGTGCTTCTGATCTGCAAAGCCCAAAAGGTACAGAGTGAACGGTCTCACATAAAATCTCTCCCACATCTTGTACTAGAAAGGATATTTCTGGCAGGCAAGTGATGTCAGCGAGGCTCTTTCTGAAAGCATCTGGTGGGTGTGCTGCTGAAAACAGGAGCGTTTCCCTGTCTCCAAGTCACAAGAATGTTAATTCTGGATATGGTGGGGGCGAAAGGTTTGCCAGTCAGCCTGCGGAGAGAAAATCACTTTACATTTGGAACTGAAATGCTTCCTGTGTCTGCTAGGGAAAAAGTGTTGAAGATTGCTGTCTGAAGCAATTACTCCAAAGTCACGTTTTAAGTGTCAGGTGTGCAGCTATTCAGCTTTTAAAAGCCTGTCTGCTCAGATGGGTTTCACTTAACTATGTTGAAAACCATTCATTAGTCTTTATTTTTCACTGGTTTGGGGCAGTTCTTTCTGAAAGGTTTTAAATGAGTCAAAGTAGGCACATGTCATTAGTACAGTTGAATTCTTTATTTCCAGCGCAAAGTTAAAAACTGAATATATTTTAAAAAATAAAAAAATCAGAGCTCTGTAAACAGAAATGTATTTTGATTTATGACCCTATGCCTTCTGGATGGTGGAAAGGCTGTAGTTTTGTGGTTTCTTTAAAGAGGATGTTATAGTGCGGTGTTACAGGTTGTGCTTAACTAACCACTTCTCATCTCTTCACTGAGTGCTAGTTTTCTCTGTATGTTTTTTTAGTGACTTAAGACTGTGTTTCTTCTGTCACTTTAAAATGTCTTACATGCATGCTGCTGATGAGAGGACTGGTTATGCCTCTAGCCTTGTCTTCACACCTTCTCCCCCATTTGCTACCAGTTGTTTAGCGGTGTGGTGAACCAGAGCAGACAACTGATCCAGTTGAATACTAACCTGTTTTCAGCCATGTGTGTCAGCACAAGGAAGACAGCAGGAGTATTAGGTTAAGATTCTGAGTGCTTGCTTTCTGGTCACAATCCAACCTGAGGATGGGCCAAGTAGTTGTGAAACCATGGCTCTGGAGTTCACATTGGTTGTAAAAGAGTATAATTATTTTAATTAAACAAAACATAAACGTAACAAACTTCCTCAAATGCATTTCACTTCTCTACCAGCCTCAGATCCAGGAAT
>NW_009647512.1:1533626-1577276 GCF_000708025.1 Charadrius vociferus | reverse complement strand
CGTGATTTCGCAGGTGTGGAAATGTTTTTTTACACCTTTTAGTTAGGTAGCCTCACTTTTTCTGCCAAATGGTGGGTTCTGCCTGGAGACAATGTGTGCCATCAGGTCTTTCTAGTTACAGGAGAACAAAAATTCATCTGAGAGAATTTTGCTTGCACATTTAAACAGAACATTCTTTTTGTTCCCCTCCGTAACTTGTTTCTTCTTACATTTTCTTCTCTCTCTGAGATTGTGTGTAGAATCACAGAATGGTTGAGGTGGGCAGGGACCTCTGGAGATTGTCTAGTCCAACTTGCCTGCTCAAAACAGGGTCAACTAGAGCAGGTTGCTCAGGAATTTATCCAGTTGGGTTTTCAGTATCTCCAAGGCTGGAGAGTCCATAGCCTCTCTGGGCAACCTGTTCCAGTGTTTGATGACCATTAAATTTAACTAAATAAATAAATCTTATAATGAAACAGAATTTTCTGTGTTTCAATTTGTGCCTGTTGACTCTTGGTCTTTCATTGGATACTATTGAGCATTGTCTGACTCGGTCTTCTTTACACCTTCCCATCAGGTATTTATATGCATTGATAAGATCCCCCCTCAGCCTACTTGAATTTTACAGCTCTGAAATGCAAACTCGCAAACGAGTCGATTTCTTGTGTATGATATGGTAAGAAACCGTTACTGCTGTTGGAGATGTAACTTTCCAGATAACAATTTGCTTTGTAGGTTGTATTAAGTATGTTACGCTCCTTTTACTTAAGTGTTGACTGACTTTGAAAATGGCTTTTGGTAATTTAGGACTGCCCAGATGGTCCACGCTACCCTTTATTAGCAATCATTTGTTTTATTTCTTGTATTGGACATTTCACCAATGTTTGCGCGGTGTCTTCCTATTTGCAGCAGGAGGATTCTCTGTTTGCCACCATGCCACCTCTTTGTCCTATCGGGAGTCATTCCAAGGTGCAAAGCCCCAAATCGGTCACTGGAGGACTTGGAGCTTTTACAAAGGTATTCCTCTTGGCTTTTGTGCTGGGACAAGATGCCCAATAGGGCTATTTCATGCTGACTTGTGCCACAAACCATGTAACTTCCAGTGCATATAAAACTATTGCTGGCACCAGTGTGTCTTGCTGCCAAGAGCTCTCTAGCACCTCTCAAAAAATGTATCTTGTTTTCTTTTCTTTTCCCATGGCTTTGCCGTTCCTGTGATCTTTCTTTCTATCTTCTCTTTAAGCCTTTCTTGTTTTTCTTTGAATCACTGTCATATTGAGGCTGGTATTTTTTAAAGCTATTTTTAGTGGGATACAGTAAAAGTAAACTGGGGTAGATTTGTCAGGCATTTCTTGAAAAATGCTATAGAGATTTCTGAATGTCAGATGTTGCCACTTGTGAGTACATTTCCATAAAAGTTACCATCCAGAATTTACAGTTGTTTCTGGCAGTAATAGGGTGATACAAGTAAAAGGTGGAAGAACACTTCCTGCCAGTTATGGTATCTACAGCAATCTAATGCAAAAAAAACCCCAGCCTTTCTTGAGTTGCTGGCTGTAGGGATTAGATTTAGGGCCTTTCCCATTGAAGCATAAAACATTAGCACAAGAGAATAATATCAGCTATAATAATTTACAATATCTACAGCTAGAATATTGGTTATAATTTTGTAGGATAGAAAAAAAATTGACGTTTAGAACATGTTTTCAGCAGGAAGGTACCTACAAATTGGAAACCCTAAAGTGTTCTGGCTCCTTCCTGAGATGTGGGGCCTGAAGAAGTAGTCAGGTCTGGCCACGTCCATCGTTAATATGGCTACTAGTTATAATATTAGTAGTGATTTCTGTGATTCTGCAATTTCTATGAGCACCTCTCAAATTTGGAATGTTTTGTAAATATAGACACCCCCGTCACACACTTGTGTGTTGGGAGTAGCCCTCACCTTGGAGCTGAGATAGAGAGTGCACCTGGTGCTGTGTAAGAACCACGTCTGAATTTACTGACTGTTGCCTACCCTTTCTTACACACAGGCTGTTCCAGAAATGCTCCCCAGTTATTTAAAGGTGTTTGTTTGGGGTTTATTTTTTATTTCTTCCTATTCAAAAGGTGATAATAAAGCAGGAGCCAGGAGAGCTGCCCCAGCAACCCCAACTCCCAGCGACAGGGACAACCACGCAGACCTCTGTGCAGCAGTATGTCACTGTAAAAGGGAGCCACATGTTAGCCTTGTCACCGCAGAAGCCGGTCGTGAGCACAGGCGAGGGGACGGTGCAGTCTAAGGTATGAGGGCTGTACTTGGGCATCTTTGGTGTGGTGTAAGCTGACTTTCTCGTGGTTTCATTGCAACACCTCATGCTTCTCTCAGGGGTGTAGGGTTGCTTCTGTCTCAGACCAGGCAGCAGCACCGTGGTTAGCTGGTTCCCCCGTGTGCACAGTGTCTCACGTCATGCTCACCTGTAGTCCCGGAGAAGGGAGCAGGGTGAGGAGGCACTATTGCATTTCGTTGTGTACAGGGAACATCTCCCGCTTTGTCTAACCCATTGCAACGGTGGGGTGGGAGTATTTCTGAACTGGAGCCTGTCAACCCAGAAAGTTGGCTGCTATCATCAGCTCTTGCTGAAACTCATCCAGGTCTTTCTGCAAGAGGAGGCAAATTCTTTCTTTGGACAACAGGCCTGAAATGAAAAAGAACAGGACAAATAGGGAATGGGGTGGAGGCTGAGCCAGAACTAATACGAGGTGGAAGCAGTCCTACTTGAGTGGCAACTCGAGTGTTTTATTGTAGGAGTCTGTGCCAATGCAGCGCTGCTACGGCAGGAGTGACGCAGCTTCTGAGAAGGCACAGTAACTGTGCAGTGATAAGATGATAGATGTGTCAGAAATTGTCTCCATTCCTGCCTGTTTCCATTGTGGATAGAGTCGAATCATGTGCCAAGCACAAGAGACTACATATGGAGCTTTCACTTTTGCATAAGTAAATATATATTTGCATTTGCAACAGTTCATTGTCCTTTTTACTGCCTGTTTGAGCAGGTATGCAAACTTGTGTTTGCCTGCAGTTATTGTCAACACATAAAATGCAAGCACTTTGTGGATTCTGCTTTGAGGCCATAGTTTTCCCAGGGAGTCTGTTCCCGTGAATGTATTGAAACTTAATTTCTGGATCTCTGTGCTTTGCCAAGGCAAGCTTTATCTTCAGCTGGAATTAAGCCCTTGCTTATATATCAGAAAAAAATGGAAGTGCCCTGTGATTTGAATGTACTTAACCTTTTGTGGGTGCTCTGCAAAGGTGTTTAACAGTTTATCTTTTTACTTGGGATTGGCCTCTTGCCAATTTAATTTTGTTTCTGAATGAATAGCTTTTATACGTGACTAGACACGTATAAAGTGTCCTGAAATGTCTAGAGATGGAGGAAGTGTACCAGCTAGAATTCACATGGTTGCCCTTGCCAGCAGCACATCATCCAATACTTATTTGTTGCAGGTTGTTGGCGTTCCAGTTGGTTCTGCTTTGCAGTCGACAGTGAAACAAGCAGTGGCTATCAGTGGTGGCCAGATACTTGTGGCAAAATCTAGCTCTTCAGTAGCAAAGGCTGTTGGTCCGAAGCAGGTTGTGACTCAAGGTGTAGCCAAAGCCATCGTGAGTGGAGGTGGAGGGACAATTGTTGCTCAGCCTGTGCAGACTATAACAAAGGCACAAGTTTCTTCCACAGGTGCTCAGAAAAGTACATCTCAAGGCTCAGGTAGGGTAATTTTGCATCTTGTTAATAGCTCATGATGGGTAGACTTTGGGGTTCTATGATGATTTCTTAAACTGCAAAATAGCTATGTGTGATTGAAAAACTTCAAAATGAATAGAGAGGTCTATAGGGAAATTCAGGCTGACTGCGATTAGTAATAATGAAAATGTTAACTCGTTATCTGTAGAATGGAAGAAGCAGCACAAGTACTTTAAAGCATGCTGTGTTCTGTGAGTGGGGGTCAGACAGATATGCTGGGGAATGTGCCAGAGACCTAGTAGATTTTGTGGAGCCAGATCTCAGATTTTTGCCTAGCATTGTGGTCCTTAGATGCTCACACGGGCTCCACATAAATCCAACCAGCAAGAGCCAAACTGTCCTTACTGCATCTTCACATCTTCCCCAGTGCTTACAGTTACAAGAGCTGGGGCAGAAGCACCCAGCCTTCTTCTGCACACAGCTGGCATGTTAGTTCAGGCTCTGGACTGCTTGAAAGGTGCTGTATGGCCCCTAGACTCAAGTAAGCCTGTAGACCCCATGGCTGTGCTGCTTTGGCCTGCAGCTGTAAGTGGCACTGCATGCAGAGAGGTTTTTTTCAGACCTATTCAAAGTGCCTGTGCATCAGTGGTGGAGTTAATCCGCAGTTAGGCCAGCTAAGACTGGATTATCAAAGGCTAGCTGCCTGTCACTCCTAGTTCTTTCATCCTGTGCAGATTTCAGTGCGTACTGCTTTCTGCAAGCAGTAGTTTTATTTTAATTCTTTTATTCTTTCTTTCTAGTGATGGCTACACTGCAGTTACCAGCCACCAACCTAGCAAACCTGGCAAACTTACCACCAGGCACCAAACTGTACCTCACCACCAACAGCAAGAACCCTTCTGGGAAAGGAAAACTGCTTCTGATACCCCAAGGAGCCATACTGCGAGCCACAAATAATGCTAGTTAGTCTTGCAGGGAAATCTAATGAGTTAAATAATGTAATCACTGCATGATTAATATGTTTGGCATTTTTGCTATAAAGCATCCTGGTACTGTGGAAGTCAGTAGTGGGATGGGTTTTCTTTGTTCAGAACAAATGTGATGTGTGGTGCTTTATAAGACTGAGATCTCACAAGCGTCATCTGTTTTAGGTGAAACTGCTTTTCATGCGAAGCTGTCAGTGTCTTTCTGTGCTGAAAGCAGACAGTATAATTTTCCTCAAAATTCAGCAAAGGGTTGTCTTTAACTCTTTGTTGCGATCTGTAGGAAGAGACAACTGCATTTCGTCACGTAGAACCGAGATGGATTTGAATGTAGTTGTGAAAGCTATTAAGTCATGGATTACACCCTGGAAAAACTAGAAACATAAGAAATTGACTTTGAAAAGAAGAAGATACTGTATCTGGAATGGGGGAAAGAAACAGTTTTGAATATTGATACAAGGTTTGGCCCCAAGCCCTTGGGACCAGCAGAAACCCTTTGTTGGTAATGAGCTTGTGAATCAAACTTGCCATAAAATACCTGGAGAATAACATTGCTAACATAGTTCCAATGAGAGATACTTTGTTTATAGAGTGCTATTGCTGTAGGGCAGGAGTGCTGCAGGTTTGGGACTCTGTAGAGGAAGAGTTTTGTTGTGAGCCTTCTCCAGAGTGCTCCTTTTGAGGCTGGGGGTTGGGAAGGGAAATGGATTGGATGTAAACTTTTTGCTCCCTGTTCTGATATTGGCAGTGAGGAAAAGGTATGATTCAGCTTAATATATAAGGCTGTAAATACCAGCAATGTAGCAATAAAGTACATGTCACGGAAAAGGTAATGAAAGTACCTTCTTGGTGAAGGTATATGGGGGTTGTAGAACTGGTGATGGGGGCCCCATTGCTTGAGATTTAGAGAGGCAGCTGGGGCAGTCCAACCTTGAGAGGGAAATAATCTCACAGACCTCAAGGAAGAGCAAATACTTGTGATTTCTATGACAGAGCCATAAGTATGGGGTTTTTACCCTTGTTTCTTAATGAGACTGCAAAAAAAAAAAATCAGTGTTCAGTCTGTTCCTTCTGGAGGCAGAGCAGTATCAGTGTTGCTGCAAATTACCACTGTTTGGTGTCCACGATCTAATACTCTGTTAACAAAATTGTATTTGAACAGCCAACAAAAGTAACATTAAGAAGCCTGGGGGATTTAGAGTGTTTTAGGGCTTTTGCTACAGCTTCATAACCTGCAAAAGACTGTTCATCTGTTGGACAGCATCTTCTTTTGAGAGAAAATTCAAAACAACCTGAAATGAGCTTTGCTTGCCCACCAGTCCTCCTTATTTACCCCATAGCCCCTTTCGTTCCTGGCATTTGCTGAGCTATAAGAGAGCGCAGCAGCACATCTGAACTGTGCTGGGTAATAATGTTATTCAGTTGCAAAACATGTGGCAGCAAGCATCTTGCAAAATATTCCCAATTACTTGTATACACAGGGACACTTTAGCAGCTGACAGTGGCTGGTTATGAAAGGGTCAAGCCTTTTCTTCTGGTTACAGGTCTCCAGTCTGGTTCTTCTACGAATAGTGGAGGAGGAGGAACCCAAAGCACAAGCAGTAACTTGTCACAGCACCTCACCTATACATCCTACATCCTAAAGCAGACGCCCCAGGTCAGTGGTGTAAGCATCTTAATTGAAGCATATCAACATTTCACGCTGCAGCGGTGATATGTGGATATCCTGTGGTTCTGCAGTAAATGAAACATTTTTGGACTATGGGATCTAGATCTTCTCTAACAACCCATGCTAACAACCTCTCCCCTCTGCCAGGCACCTTCTTTACCACTTGCTGTTGCTATTGGCACATCTCTGCCACTCACCTCTCCTTGCAGGATGGTACCCTCATGGCTCCTTGCAGGCTGAGAAAGCAGCACTGAGTAAGACCAGGGCGAGCAGTGGGTGGAGAAGAGACAGAGTCTCCGAAGTGTCTTCAAAACAACTCTTCATCTTTGTCATATCACCTTTCTTATCTTACACAGTAGGATGTGTAAGAGTTGGAGGAAAGCAGTAGAGATAGGAAAATAAAGGAGAGTTATACAGTAAAGGAGAGAAACAGCAAGGCTGAGTAAAGAATTAAAATGAGAAAACAGAAAATTGTGTAAAGGGATCCATGTGTGATAGTGGGTGAATGAAGCCTCTGAAGGGTAGCAACTGAATACTGATGTGGAGAAGGAGGAATGGCAAGGTCTCAGCGGGTTATTAGAGTGCACACCTTCAGTGGCCACTGCGTGCTGAGCTCTGACTAAATAGCCTTTGGGGGGAACTAAATACATTTTGAAGTGAGAAGGTGACGGAATGTCTCGATTTCTCTATTATTTTTTTTTTGTCTCTCCCAGCAGTAACTTTTCTAATCTTGCAACATTTCTTTCTGATGCTAAGCAACATGCGTCACAAAGAATAAACTTGAAGAGCATAAAGTGTGTTAAATTTTAGTGGAAGCTTCTGACACGACAAGAAACATTACAGCTTTTTCACCCCTTCCCTTGCGTCAGAAAGTGGTGTTCTGCACCAAGCAGGCTGTGTTGTGCTGTTAGTGCAGAAGCATCCCCTGTAATTAGCAGTGCCTTGTTTTTAGAAGATGAAATGTTGTTGCATTACAGCTACAGGCTTATGTCCTATATTGACACTCCGAGATTTCTGTTGACTCTTAACTGTGTTTCAAAGTGCTGACCTCCCTAACTTATTTCTGGAGCAGGGCACCTTTCTGGTCGGCCAGCCTTCTCCTCAGAGTTCTGGGAAGCAGCTGACTCCGGCTTCAGTTGTTCAGGGCAGTGTAGGAGTTGGAGCATCTTCTACTCAAGGACAAGCACTAAAAGTGATAACTGGACAGAAAACAGCTCTATTTACACAGGTAATGTGCAAATGATGTTGTTCTGTCTTACCAGTCAGCATTTTGGCAGATAGTATAGGAACCACAGCCACGGATTATGAAAGCTTTTCCTTTTGTAGTGGTTTGGTTTGTTTTTTGTACAATTATGATGCTGGCTGTACTATGATAAGGAAAGCACATGAAGGTCTACTTTCATATGCAGATATTGGACCACAGTTTTGCAGCTTTGTTTCTGTTCTCAAAGTGGGTCATGTGTAAGCTTGGGTTGCTAGTTCGTAAATGTGCTCTGGGATTTCTTAGTGAAATGGAATTAAAGAAGTGAATACAGCCAGGTGCAAAAATGTGCTTAAATATTTGAACCTTAGAAATGGGTCACCTGCTGAAGCTCTTAAAACCATGACAGTTTTGGTATCCCTCAAAAGTCCTTCTTTTTAAAACTACCAAGTGGTCCCTATGAAATTCAAACTCCCCAAGAGTACTTTTAATTGATCATCCAAAATTAAACATTGTTAGGCTTGTTTTTGCAAAGTCAACAGTTTGATAAAGTTGATTTTTGAGGTGATAATTTTGTTCCATCTATTATTGCCACAATTTGCCTTCTTCAAAAGTCTTTTGAAAATATTTTTCAGTAGTATAAAAAGCACTTGTATTGTTTGTCTTCTTGTGGTTCGGTTGTGGTTTTTTAAGTCATTTAAAAAAATCCAAACAAATACGCCTTTTTTCTGATGCTGAATTCTTTTTTCAAAGGCTGCACCCAGTGGACAGACATCGCTGGTGAAAATATCAGATGGGTCTATAAAATCAGTGCCTGCCTCATCCCAGCTCTCCAAACCGGGCACCACTGTGCTGAGAGTATCAGGAGGTGTCATCACCACGGCTGCTGCTCCTGCCATGGCCCTTCCCACAAACGGGGTGGCCCAGGTGAGAAACAACATTGCCAGTATTCTGTAATACAGCATTTTCACTCTGGCCAGTATAATCCCCAGGGAAGGACTTCTACTCCTTTTTTTCCCCTATTGGTATTCTTCTCAGTCAGCATTGCTGGTGGGTCTGCTCTTGTTCGTGTACCAGCGCAATGCGCACCACTCCTCCTCTGTTGGGTTGTTTGGTGTTTGGCTTAAAGTACTATCTGTGAAGAAACAAGGGGAGGAGAGAAATTGAAACTTGCACTTTCTTGCTTTTAATGTTAAAATTCAAGTAGGCCGGGAAGTCTTTATCTAAAACAGCTTTTGGAATCATACAAATCAGATTTTTTTGGGCTGCGCAGCTTTTGGAACACCAAATCTGCTGCTGGCACAAAATTTTGCAGAAGAATGTGAAATGCCTGAAGCTCTGTATCCAGCAGGGCAATGAAAGCCAGCAGTAACTACACTGTAGGTCGTTTCTGTGAGCTCACGGGCTCTACATGGGTACTTAGTGCACAGTCTGTCATCAACAGATTTCATAGGCCAGCAGTAGCTGTGGTTCGTGGTCCTTTGGTCCCGACTGTGTTCAGAGGATGTATCCCCCCTGTATCCTGGGGGAGTTGTAACAGCGCAGCCTTGGAACGGGGTGCTTTGGCATAGAGTGAGGTTGGAAGTAAAACATTTGCATTCCTAGGGTGAATGCTCTTGTGTGTGGATGCAGATTGTCCAACTGGAATGGGGTTGGAGTTCACAGGCTGGCAAGGAGGCAGCAAAAAGGGCAGCATATCGGTCACTGGGAGGATTCCTCCGTCTCTGCTGCTCTTGCCTGTGGGGAGGCAAAGATTAAACAACCAGCAAGTTGACACCATACTGCCCTCAGAGGGCTGAACGCTGACACACACAGCGTATGTAAGGTGAAGATGCTAAAATTTGCTTTAAATGCTACTAGCTGTTTTTACAGCTCTCAGTGAAGCTGCAGAGACAGAAATTTTCCATGCAGCCTCTGTATCCCAAACTTTTTTCTGTTTTTCTGCTGATACCTCTGGACGTCTGAGCAGCAGGGAACTATGAAACATTCCTGTCTCAAATTTCTCATCTGGAGGCCTCCCTGGTTGCTGAAGTTGAGAGGCCTGGCTCCAGATACTAGCAGAGCAGTTGTGGTAGCAGTTCCTGTGTGCACGGTTTCACTTTTTCTGCTTGAAACATATGGGCTTTTGCATACGTGCTTGAGAACCTCTTGCTTCTTAATGATTGATAGATAAACATTTGATTTTGCTACTTCTAGATATTCCCTCATTGTGCTTATTGTTGAATCACCTATGACATGAAAAGGAATTGTTATCCCTCTGTCTTCTATGCAGCAAATAGATAATGCAGGTTCCAGTTCATCATCTTCTGGAACTCCTGCAACAAAGATGTCTGGACAGCAACACCAAATCTGTATAAGCCAGAGCCAGTCAACTTCATCAGTAGTGAATAAGACTGCAACTTCCACTGTTGTAAGTGTTGCTTCTCTGATGACTACTCCAACGCCTGTGACTGGAAAAGCTGCAGTATCAGGTATTAAACTCTCTTTGTGATTTTCCTGTAGAAACTTAGAATTCAGGTGTGAGTTCTTCAGATGTCTTCACTGTAAACAGAAGAGTGTAGAGTCACCTGCATTTGCGAATGTGCAAAGGAAAAGTCATGCTTTCTAAAACGTGTCTTATTAGCATAACTTTTGGCTTAGCCAAAGAGATGTCTAAATAATTTGGCATCCTGTCACATCAGTGCATTGACTGTATCTGTTACAAATAACGGTGCGAGTTGCTTATTGGTGTTGGAGAGGGATTTTAGTTTTCATGCCAAGTTGTCATTAGGAGATGCATTCTGCCTATTCAAGAGCACAGCGTGTCACTGAACACTGAAACTATCGAGGTACCAGCAATACTACAGACTTGATTAGTTTGTGAAACTGCAACTCCACTGAAGTTGGAGAAGCTGCATGAGCAGAATTTGGCTCTGAGGCTTTGCGTCTGCTCTGTTTGGCTTGGAAAGGAGAGAAGGAGCTGAAGGGGGAGCTGAAGGCTTTGAAGTCAAAATCCATTAAGTGCAGTGAGGAAGTTTGGATCTGGAATGTTTCAAGTTAATAACGTTGTGGTAATAAATATGGACTGCCCTTATGTAGAGGGGAGTTTTCATTCTTCAATTTTATTGTCTTCCAGTATCTTTTGTATCATGGAGAGCAAATATAGCAGGTTTAGTTTGAGTATTATGGGTTAAAAATCAGAAATTTTCATTTTGACTAATTTACCTGCTGGCGTGTTCTGTTGACTTGAAATGGCTTCTTACTAAGCACAAACAGAGTAAAAATACGGAAAAGAAAGTAAGTTGCAGTGACCTCTTCTGACAGCATCTTTTTAAAGCAACTCTTCTTGTTTCCTATGTGCCACAGTCTTCCCAAACTCCTGTTTTCGTCACACTGTTTTTCCCAGAGCTCAAAAGTAAACAACATAGTCTGCTGACTGTCATAATTCTGCAGTAAGCGGTTGAGTACTTTCCTCTTTGCAAACAAGGCAGTCAGGTTTTTTTTGTGGAAAATATACCATTCTAAATAGCTTTCAGATTAAAACTCCCATTTAGGTATGAGAATGTTATCTAGATTTTGTTTTGTATCGGTTTTTATAACCTGAGGCACTGACTTCATCATAAAAAACGGTTTCTTCAGGAATCCCAAAAGAAGCAATGGCTATAAAGCATGTTATTTCAATGTAAAAACAAAACAAAACAAAACCCTGTGTTACAATTCTGCAGATTTTTATTTTTAAAGGCAACTTTTCAAAAGAATCTCAAATTTTTCCATTGTTGCAATGAGCAATGTCTCTGACCCATCAAGCTAATAGGGTTAGTTGCAAATGTCGTCTTATTACTCACTTTGCTGTTTGGGTCCCTTGCTGTCCTATCCTGACGCATCTATGGATCACACACTTGGGGCATCCCCCAAGGCACTTTTTTAAATGATGCACTTTCTCAAAGTGTGGTTAACTATTCTGGCAGGAGACTTGCAAAGTCATGAGTGTTTACTTGCTTGCTGGAGGCTGGCTCTGTGCCCAAAGAGACCTTCAGTTCACCATTTAACATCCCCAGAAGAACTGCTGGGGGTCGGTGTATCAAAGGGAGCCAACCACCACTGAGCTTGGCCATCCTGGGGCTGTGTGTTTGAGAAGGCTGGAGGCAGAAAAAAAGGTTTTGAGGAGATGTGTAGCAATCATATTTTTAATTCTAAAAATATGGGCTTTTATTTAAATGAGTCTTAAATAGAATGCAGTATGATGTTTAAAAATGAATTGATAATACTAGGTTAGCCTTCTTGCCTGGTGGTAAAAGCCTAACTGACCAGTGCTGTGCGTCTTTCAAAACCAAGAAACATCTTCATCAGACCTTGCATGTCTAGTACTTGAAAGGCAGCTGTGCTTCTTAAACAATAATAATAAAATATGAGAATTGAAACTTTAACTCAAAACAAATCGTGAGTATAAAATTACCATTGTGAAACTAAGAAGTCTACTGTTGTCAATGTTCTAAAATAGAAACCTGTTGAATTTCCACAATCTGAATAAAAGTTAGCTATAGATTGAATACAATTATATTGAAAATAGCCGGTTTACCAGTAGAAGGGATGGGCATAGGCCCAAATCACAGTGTTAGAGTGCTGGCTGTGGTGGCTTGAGGTGTCATCACTGTGGAGGAGAGAGCTGGTGGGCAGGTGATGAATACTACTCACCCACAGCACTGTGGTGCAGCTTGGAGCTGTGCTGGTTTCCACTGAAGTCACTGGTTGCTACCATTGATAATGCTGTTAATATCTGAATGTCCTACTTGTTCTTTTAGCCTTGACTAAAGTCAGTGATTTAATTCGGTCCCCGCTCTAATATGCTCCGTAGTTTGGTTAGCCATCCTTATGGATGTATTCGGTGCATGTTATGGAAAAACACAAGACTCTTAGTTCAGGTATGTCCTTCATCAGACTTGCTGCGCAGCTTTGGGCTTGTCACTTAGTTGAAATATGGTTGATGGTGCTCTGCTGACTGCAGTGGATTCTGCTAAGCTGAATTGCTGAGGTGTGTGTGGCACTCAGGTACCTCAGTGAGAGTGGCTGTGTAAGTACAACAGAGCTGTCCGTCACTGGCTTACCAGACCCTTGAGCACAAGGTGTTGTTTTGACAAGAGTGTTCTACTCTGTGCTGAGCCTGCTTCAGTTAAAAGGTTTGTGTTACATCAACTTTTGGTTAAGATTACTTAGGTAATTGGGAAACCTGCCTCACAAATATCAAAGTGCTGTGTGGCAGGTAATACTGCACACACTGTGGTGCAGCACCCCAGTATTTTAGCAGTCATTTGTGTCAGTAAAAACTTGTCTGACAGTTCACTGAACTGTGGCTTCTTAAGAGGGTGGCAGTACTAGCTTACGTGCCATCCTAGTTCAGGCAGAAAGGGAGAGAAGTAGCTGGAGATAAACAAAATGGTGTGTTTTATTTAACATTTTGTCTTCCGTTCTTCTTGCAGGGTTGCTAAAAATCCACTCAAATCAGTCTAGTCCACAGCAGGCTGTTCTGACAGTTCCCAGCCAGCTTAAACAGCTCGGTGTAAACACAGCTTCTGGAGGTGTTCAGACAATACTCATGCCTATGAACAAAGGTAAAGGGCAGAGGAGGATGACAGATGGTGTTTGAAAATCCCCTTTGACATAGGGTAGCTCTTGGTCACTGTTGGCATACATGGGCCAAAGTTAGAGATAGAAGAAAATGTAGCAAGGAAATTCATCCCTAAACTTTGTGCTGCAAACACTGTGTTGCTTCTGAACATGGTTATTTGTCAAAGTGTGTGAAGTTTGATATTTTTTTCTTTTTCTTTTCTTTGTTGTTTTGTTGGGTTTTTTGCTGTTCCTCTCCAGTGATACAGTCACTTTCTACCAGCAAAGTTTCAGCTGTTACAGCTGTCACAGCAGCAAGTACCATTGTCCCTAGTCCCTCTACAGCATCCATCACTAAAGGTAACAAGGAATTTCTCAGTAAGATAAGTAGTAGAAATAGGCTGGTGCTGCGTTATGCAAGTGGCCTGACTATGAAAGTAGAGTCTGTGACTGTGGGTTCCTTTATTTCCATTGTTAATAGGGTTTAAATCAAGTAAAAATGGCATTGGGGGACTAGGAAATTAACAGTGGCTTCCCCCTCAACAAATCCCAAAGGAGAGGCAAGCACAGAGAGAAATGAGGGTGCTATAGAAAGCTACCATGAGTACCTTAAACGTTCCTCGTTTCAATCCGTATTTGCAGAAATGCATAGAGCAGCAAGTATTTGATCATAGTTACTGCTGTCCTTAGAATAGCGACCGTGGTGAAATGTACTGGAGAATGCTTTCCAGCAGCATTAGATGTAAACAGCCCGTCTGTGTGTGTGCACACACATGCACAGGGGTAAGATGTACACACAGTACTTTGCAGAATAATGCATAGCCCAGAGCTGAGATACTCAAAGTCCAGTTCTTGCAGAACTGTCATGCCTCTCTCCCATCCTAGATGAATGGCCAGCCAGCCTGGCTGTTCTGGGTTGGGAACATCTCTCTCATATCTCTCTCTCCTGCTTCTGTCTCACCAGAGTTCTGTCCTAGGCATCAGAAAGTTCACTGATACCAACATCAGTGAGGTATTCAAAAAAGATTCTCACTTTGAAATGTCACTTCTTACTAAAACTGTTAGTAGTTTTCTCTACAGCTCTTTGTTTACAGAAAGGGCAACGTACATTTGCAGGCAGTTCAATCTAGATCAGGCAGTCATACGCAAAACTTCAGCAATTGATTATGCACATGCAAATTTTCTAAAGAGGATGTGAGCATGTTGACATTGGGGTGGGGAGAGAGTATCACGTTTTGGTGGCTTTCTTTCAGCAGACATGCAAATTTTCTAAAGAGGATGTGAGCATGTTGACATTGGGGTGGGGAGAGAGTATCACGTTTTGGTGGCTTTCTTGCAGCAGGATCGAAGGCCAAATTTGTTCATGCTTAAAAATCAGAATGCGAACAACAAATTAAGTGAAGTTACATAAGACCCTTAGTCTTACCAGAGTCTTGCAAGACATGATTTATCAAGTTTACTGGTACTTTTTGTCTCTTACAATGTGTTCTGTTTCTTTGAAGTTAAGATGGAGCCTGATTCAACAGGACAAAACTGCACTTCTGTTGGTACCCAAGAAGGCCAAGCAGCAGTAAAAACAGAAGAGAGTTCTGAACTTGGGAATTACGTTATCAAGTAATTCTTCATTTCTCTATCAGTACTTCTGATCTTTGAAATACCAGGGGGTAAGGAGGAGGCTCCAGGCAGACATGTGGTAGTGCTAAGTTTGACCCAGAAATACATTATAAAATCTTCTGTCTCATATGCTGCTGTATCGGTACTAATTCTGCTGGCTCACATTTGTCTCAGACAGTGTTGAATATTTTCTTTGTAAGTCGATTTGTATGCAGGGCCTAGGAAAGGGGAAAAAATATTTGAAGATTTGCAAATCAAGCTGCTAAAACCTCTTTGTCATCTGCTGCTTGTATAATTCCCATTGCCATTGTGTGTCCTTATTGAGGTCAAACTGCCCAAAGAAATGCAGGTCAAAAAAGGGGCATCTGAAATAAGAACTGTCTCTCTTCTTGCCTCTCTAGTCTTGTAAAGCTTATAAGCTTCTGTAATTACTTAGTATGACGGCTGCCTTTGTTCAGAATTTGAATTAAATAATAAAGATCATTTGCGTATTTGTTCACTGGATGCTGTGAAATCCAGTGCCTTGTTTGTGATGCTCTTGCAAGTACTTGTTAGTATTTTTTCACCAGAATTCAGTTTGCAGAATTTTCTCTGCATATTTCTTTTTAATGTGTAGGGGTTTTTTTTCCTGCTCTTGATTTTTCCAGTAGCTGACTTTCCTGTCTCTATGTTTTGAAAGCTTTTTTTTATCCCAACATATCCCTGTAGACATTGCCCTGATGGAGAGTTTGTGTAGGAGACAGGAATAAATCGTAAGACAATACACACTGGAAATTTTCTTAGTTATAAAATAACCAATGGAAAAATAGTTCTTGGCAGTTAAATACAGTATGGCTGGTTAAGTAAAATTTCCCTAAACTCCTGTAAGTACAAAGCTTCCTATGCAGCATCCCATGTTCCTACTGGGACAGCCTGTACTAACAGGGGCATCCTGTCCCTCAAAGTAGTGTTGCAGCTTTCAAGACGATGCAGGGATTTCTTCCAAGCCAGCCCAAAAAAGCTTGTCTTTAGTTTCTTCATCATGACAAATGCAGCTTCAGATGTGGACGCTTCAGCAAGAGGAAGTGCTGTTTGAAATACCTTCTCTGGATTGGGGCATAACAGTTTATCCTCATGCTAGTACTGCTATAATGCCTTGGGGCTAGGGACTTTAAAGCATGCAGCGATTTTGAAACCTTTTGCATCTGATTCATTGCTTCCAACAGTATTCTTCATTGTGACTCTCTTTATCCCTTGCAGCATAGAATATTTGGAGAACACCCAGCAGCTTTTAACAGCAATAGTGAAGAAGGTTCCATTAATTGCTGAAAAAAGTAAGCAGTAAATGAAAAGGCTTTGCTTTCTATTTTCAACGTATCAACAGAATGCCTTGCACACTCTGTAGCCACAAAAACTATTAAAAGGTGGAATGAAATTAAGCCGTTCTAGACAGCTTACTCCAGGAGTTGTTCTAAAGATGTTTAGAATCAGGTTCTTCCAATAAAGCCAAGTATGTTGTCAGCAGTTATTAACTTTCAACTGTGTTTTGGTTACAAATAGATTGTATTTCCTCGTATAATGGCTGCAAGTAGGTTTTCTTTTCCCTGCCTTGTCCTTAATAGATGTGCTGCTATCTTTTTTTCCTTCCTTAATGCCAGCATTTCAGAAATGCTTGCAAATATGATAACATAGCTCAGCATTGGAATGCTTTTGTTGTTGGGGTTTTTACTCTTGTTTTTTTAAACAAAAGGTGGCAGCTTGCAGAGAAACATTTTAGTCTTTTGTGGTACTTTATAATTGCATACCTCTTGCTCATGTACATAGCTGAAAATGTATCAGCATTCTCTGGTAACTAATGCACTCTGAACAAGTGGTCCAGGAGACTGCGTAGGGCAGACCCTCTCAAGGTAAGCACAGTAAGCAAAGTAGGAGTGGGCAGCACAGTAAAGCTTTCATTACACACAGTTCTCTGGCCTACAGTAGCATTCATGAATCAGTTGCCTAGGATTCGTACCTCCTCCTTGTGTTTTTGCCAGGAAACCTTTTCACTGTCTCATTTTTATATTACAATTTGTTGGCAAAAAAAATGTTTTCCAAAGGAAGAGACTTTGCCCAGTAAGACAGACGTACAGGTCTACATCATTACAGTTTTGGGGGAAGAAGAGACTTAAAAGAGCCCATAGCCACAGATGTCTGTATATCCTGAAGAAGAGGGATGCTGATTTTGCATTCAAAACCCAAAGTGTCTGCTGTCTCTCAGAAAGAGCACAGCAGTTGTGGGCGTTACAGTCCTTGATCCTACGAGCATGAAACAGATTTCCCTCTTCTTCTACACTAAATAACATCAAACCCAGAATTTATTTTTCTGACTTCAAGTATTAAAATTTAATACTGTTTTTGACTTTGTGGTTTCTAGGTGAAGATGCAAGCTCTTTTTGTGCCGGTTCAGTGGAACAGTATTACAGCTGGAATATTGGGAAGAGGAGGGCAGCTGAGGTAATCCGCTCCCCCTGTGTTTCTTAAGCAGTCATTAGGGACGCAAGAAGGGTTTCTGAATTATGGAACCTTCCTTATTGTTGGCTGGTTTGTTTTCTGAAGCAGTCTGTCGCATTTTAAATGGAACCATCCCTTACTGCAAGATGCACTGATTTGTGTCCAGGTTTATTGTTCAGAGACTTTCTCAAGCAGAAGGGACTCTAAAGGTCATTTTCAGTTGCTTCAAAGTAAGGTATTTTTGAAGCATTGTCAAAACTGGAGTTTTTGTAAAGTGAGCACTTTCTCCTCATCACTCCTCTATGGCATATTACAGTCAAGGGAATTTTACCCAACATACTTTGTCCATCTTTTCATGGGATTGTGTCTGCTTTCTGTAGGAAGAGAATTGAGGGATCTGACATAAGCAACGCTAGTGCTGAAGTAGATTGTCAGTTCACCAAAGATAAATATTTCAGTTAATCTGGACCTTTTTGTATTGTGATTATTATGTTTTTCTCCTGTTTCTTCATAGTTTTGTTATCTTGCTATGGAGTTTTACGGAGAAGACAAAGCTGATTAGATCCTCTGCTGTTGCCAACTTAATTGATTAAAGAGTTTAACCAAAATTTTGAGCACCATATATTGCTCTGGTGAATTTCTTGCCCTATGCCGTCTTACCTGGGAGATGAGACAGTTCAAGTCAAGACAAATGTGTCTGCACCCCTGTAAATGTGTGTCCCTTTTTCTTGAGGTTTCTTGAGGTTGGATGAGAAAGCAGAGTTTAAATGACCTGCCTACAGCTGCCTAATACCAGGATTAGGCCCATCTTCCACATTTCTTTTTCCTTGTCATTCTGACTTCTGAGCAAATCTCATTCGTTTTGTTTTCCTTGCAACCTGGATTTTTGTCCTGGGCCATAGTCCAGCCTTAAATGTTTTAGCCAGTGTGATGAGCTTTCCCTTTGGTGTGTCACAGTGGCAACGAGCAATGACAGTGAGAAAGATCCTTCAAGAAATCATAGAGAAGCACCCTAGGTTTCACAACATTACACCCCTGAAAACAAAGCATGTGGTGCACTGGTGTCGATGCCATGGCTACACTCCACCTGACCCAGAGACCTTGCGGAACGACGAGGACTCGATTGAAGACGTGCTGACGCAGATAGACAGTGAGCCGGGTGAGTATGGAGGGACAGAAAGCTCCTTTTTGCCAAAGACGCTGTTTATTAAATGGCTCGAGACTCTGTGCACGCACACACATGTGCTGCTGCTTCAGAGAAGGGGATTCTTTCTTTGTTTTTTAAGTTGATTGACTCTGGAGTAACAGGAGTTGGAGATCTTAAGGGCAAGCCTACATGTGAGGCTGCCCCTCGTCCTTACAAATCCTGATGTTCTCTGGGGCCTCTTTTGGGTTTTATTGTGCTTTGGGGCCTTTGGAGGTGCAGTGTAGAGAAATCTTATGAGAGATGATTCTTGGCCCACAGTGTAATCGTTTATAAAGTGGGCATGCAGACTAAGCGTAGGGAGTAATGACAGTTCTGCCCTTGGGTAAGCTCAGCCTCTGTTAAAAGACTTACTGTGCCAACAGTGTGAATGAGTTCAGGTGCAAAAAAAAAAAAACCAAAACTGGCAGCCGCAGTGTGGAGCTCAGGGGGTGTTAATTTACCTCCAAAAATGAAGTGAATTGGCCCATGTGAAGCTGCATGTTCTGTTATTACAGCTGCTGCATTATTGTAGGCATAGCTCTGGGGTCTCCGCAGTCCATTTTAGTATGTATTAAACATATACTTTTAATTTCATCCGTTCTTCATAGTTAAGCTCCCTTGTTTCACCTTCAGATAATCCCTTTCCCAAAGCTGAATGTTTTCCTGATCTGATCAAACAGGGATTTAAGGTATTTCACAGAAGTGTATGGACTTGATTATTATTTGCGAAGTCTGGCCCTGCGTTGCAGTTGTTGAAGGTGGAAAGGAAGCCTACATCCACCTTCTAATATTTGTATCTAAATAACTAGATTTGTGTTTGTCTTTGAAGAAAATAATCTGTTTATTGCATAGCTTTCCACTAAAGGTTTTACTCGCTCATGTTGAGTGTACAGAGAAGAGGTTACCCTTTTGTAATTCCACTGCGAATCTGTCTTCTGATTTTTCTAAAAAGCGTGATAATATTTGTTGCAATGTAAAATATGATTTAGTGCTACGTAGTGCCTACACAGTAAAAACTCCATTTCTCCAAGCAAGTTGAAGAGTATCAGACTGCTTTGCCAGTTGTCAAAAAGCTTCTCTGAGAGTGTTTGGGAGACTCACATTAGCCTGTTTTTGTTTGAAATGCAGCCTTCTTGATTGGTATAGGAGCACATGAGGGAGAGGACCATGAGTGTCATGAAGATATAATTAGAAGGCTCTCAATGACTGTTTGCATTTCTGTTCAGCCTTATGTTTGGTAGGAACTACAAAGATAGCTTCCAATTACCTTAATTTCTTACCATATTTTGTGAGTGGGCATCTATTTGTAAACAGCTTTCCATAACCTATCATGTGTTTAATTGATTGCTTCTTTTTCAGAATGCCCTTCATCTTATAGCAGTGGTGAGGAGCTGTGCCGAAAACTAGAGGAACTACAGCAATTTCTGAAACGAGAACCAGAACACGAAGAGGAAGTAGATATTCTCAACTTCAGCGAGCCTTTAAAAATAAACATTAAGAAAGAACAGGAGGAGAAACAAGAAGAGATGAAGTTCTACTTGGCTTCCTTGCCTGCATCAGAGTTTGTGAGGGACACTGCAGAGAAGGTAATAAGTGAATCAAAACTAGTAAGAACTGCTTTTAAGCTAGTTGTGGTCTTACATATATTTAGTTGCCTTTCTTTCATCTATATGGGCCTCTGGGTGCTTTATGAAAGTTTTTATAAATGCCCTGGAAAAATTGGACCTTCTGACTCATGACACTCAGCTGGCCATTGGTGGCAGGAGTAGGTGAAGCCTGCCAGCCGGGAGGTCATTTCAGAGTAGCTGTGTTGCAAGGGCTTAGTACCAGAAAAATCATCCTGGAAGGCTAGAAGCAAGGGGAATTGGGGGAAGAGGAGCACTAGCACTGAATTCTTCCTGTCCCATCACATGAAAGATTCAGGCTCGTTGCTTGGACCAGTGCTGTTTAATAGCAGCTCCTGAAAAGGGATTGTGGTAAGGTTTAGACCACAGTAAACTGCTCTACTGCTTGGATTTCTTCCCCCTACTCAAATTAGGGTAAAAGAAAGGGAGAAGGGGGGCTTCTGTCACAGCAGCAGGAAGAAAAGAGAGGAGACTGATTTGGCTTTTAGGAAAGAGGGCCCGCCATTAGCAGTTGTGGGAGAAAGAAATGGTCTCTGTCTCCACCTCAAATGCTGACAAGGCTTCGTTTCTGCAGTGTAGGTAGGTAGTCTCTGGCTACATCGGTGACAGGGCGCAGGCATGATGAGAGTGAGACTTGGGGGTGAAACTCTCTTTTGTGGAACTTTCGTGCCAGGGGTACTGTTTAAAGTGGTTTCAGTTGCCATAGTTAGGTGCTGAGAAGTTCATACATAGATGGATTGAATATATGTACAGTTTTAAAATGGAGCTTCCATTCTCAATCCAGAAATACCCAATGCAGCCTGTTTTTTATGTGGACTTTATGAAACAAAAATTAAAACCTGCTTTTGTTTCTTCTGTGTTTTAGAGGCATTTCTGCAGGCTGTTCTGATGGTCAAGCTTCATTTTTTCCAGAGATTTTTTTAAAATGAAGCCTGAGATTATACTGCTTGAAAGTTCTGCAGTGTCTGCTTGCTTGTTTTTTGACTATTTTTTTTCTGTTAATCTCATTCTCATCTAATTTGCAGTACAACATGGGTTGTGTTATTTGATGTACTAATTTATTTTTTTTCTCTCTCGTATTTTATAGATAGGGATTTCTTTTCAGCCTGCTGAGGTCCAAAAGAATGTTTATGCATCAGTAATAGAAGATATGATTTTAAAGGTAAGAAATTACTTCACAATAAGAACTTTTTGTCTGCGTTGTCTCTGCTGGGAGACTGCTGAATTCCTGCAAACAGTAGCAATTCTGCCTAGAAATTTCTCTATCATAATCACTTTTGGAAAAACAGAGATGATTTCTTACCAAAGCTTTGAACAGTATGAAGTTGGAGTTCTTGGGTTTGGACTAAAGGCTAACAAAGATTATTTTTAGCAGTGCTCTGCTGTATTTCAAGCCAAAGACAATTTTGGGGGTTGTTTATACAGGCTGCTGCTTATCAGAAGATCAGTTTTACAAAAGCTAATTGATTCCAGGCCACACATGCCCTTGCATGTGCACTTCTGCTGTGCTCTCTGTTACTTATCAAAGTTGAACTCAGATACAGATACACCCATTTGTGGACACAGATTGTAACCATCAGAGTGCTCCATTATAATTGTAGAGTTATGCCAGCTTTCCTGACTGAACGTCCCAGAAACCTCTGCTCTAGTCTTGGTACAGGCACAGGAAGCCAAGAGCCTTAATTACCTTTTGATTGAACCTTGATTAAGCCAAGTGTAGGGCATACGGCTGCCGTCTGCGTGTTGTCCAGTCTGGGAGGTTTTTGCGTGTCTTGACATAAGCCTGGTGACCACAGGGAGTGGCTAACAAGCATACACCAGCTCCCAGGAGAGTATCTGGAATCTGCCACGTACAAAACAAGCTCTGGTGTGTGAGAGGCAGGGCCTTAAAACGCTCTTTGAAGCACAGGCTCTGGAACATTGGATCCACCCTGCTGTGCACATACTGCTCTGCAGGTCCAGAGGGAAACCATACTGGGCAGTGGCAGTCTGAGCTCTGTGCACCTGTAAGTCTCTTCCTTTCTATTAAATATACTCAGTTCATATTACTGTGCTAATAAAACTCACTTGGGCATCTTGAACAGCCCTCTGCTGCTTGAATACAGGATTGAAGTGAGCCAGAATTTCAGCTGCTCTTATACTGATACTCGAGCAAATAGCATGTTCCTTGTCCTCTTTTCATAATGCTGTCTCCTAATGTTGTTTTTTGTCACAGGCCACTGAACAGCTTATGAGCGATATCCTACGGCAAGCGCTGGCAGTGGCATACCAGACAGCTCCTCACAACAGGTACAGCATCTTGGTTCCTCTTGGACCATGTATGCCAGCGCTAAGGGCCGAACTGCTTTGGGAATTTAGTCAGATTAGCTCAGACCGTGTGAGTGAGGGAATTTACCATCTGGGAAGATCCAAGCCTTAGGAGGAGGTTTATCGTCTCTTAGCTGCATAGTGGCGAAGGAGTGGTAACATAGACAACGTTAAAAACTGAGGCAGCATTCTCTGGTGTTGCCACGCTCAAAGGCAGATGGCCTGTTTCTACAGAGCCACTCGTCCCTTTCAGGTTACCATGTAGACAACTTGCCCATGGACCGCCAGAACTTAAACAACCTAAAAAAGCTCTTCTTTACTTTACTGATACACTCTTTTCTGGCTCAGTTACTGAGTGATTTTTATGGTAATGATTAGGCCATATTTTGTTTTCTGTTCAGCAGCATGATTTGGGGTAGCTTGAAATTAAAAAAAAAAAAAAATCACTATGAGAAGATGCCTAGTTCAAATATTTACTTGTATGCAATATATAAGTATTTCTATAATATATATTAAACATATGTATATATGTTATATATAGAAATAGGTACACATAGTCTGTGCTATAGAAGTTCAAGAATTAATACTTCAGCACTTGATTTTCCAGTCCCAGTGCCCAAGATGTTTCCCTCAGTCACTTGGGAGCAGCTTTTTTGTGCTGTGACATTTTAATTCTTTTCCTGTGTTGCTCTAACACCTGCTCTTTCATCCTGCTTTTTTTACTGATTTTTTTTTTCTTTTTTTTCCCCCTCTGTTAAGAAATGCATTGACTTGCTGCTTTTTGGACACTTGTCTTTTTATGTATTATAATAGCATCTCTGATGCATTCCCTGCAGGACTCCAAGAGAGATCACAGTGATGAATATTCACAAAGCCATCTGTAATATTCCCTTTCTTGACTTCCTCACAAACAAACATATGAAGATACTAAATGAGGAACAATGAAATAGAGCAGAGAAGATGCTACAGCAAAGGTGGATTTATGACTGAAGTTGGGTCGACAAATCCAGTATTTCTGTAGGACACTATTATATACATTTATAACATTGGGCTACTAGATTGTTACCTCCAATTAAAGATGCACCTTAATGCAACAAAATGATGCTCTGTTCCAAATCAAGTTGTTAAATGTCAGTGTTTACTTGGTAAGTGTATGTTCAGTGGCTGAACAAACATTGTCAGTTTGCATCGAGTTGCTAGCTGTGAGAGACTCCACAGGCCGGTCCCTCTGAGACAGCTGTATTGATGAACTTGAACATTTTTTTAAGAAAAGAAATTACGCTTTTTGACGCAGTCTACATACGAGTTGGTTCCCCCATGTAGTGGGCAGAACAGTTGCTTTGGCCCTCCTAACATGAGAAAAGTCAAAGGCAGCTTTTAAAGGTGGGTCATTTGAGTAGGTGGGCGAGTTGGTTGGTTAGGTTTGGGTGTGGGGGAGCAGAAGGTTGATGGCTGCAACAAACTCTGCCAGTACTGCCTGAGCATGATGTATGTGACTGAGAACACAGCTGGGTAGGCCTATCATTAACTTATTCAGCTAAATGTCGCCTAACCAAATTCCTTACCTCTCTAGAGGAGGTGTCAGATGCCGCCTTTCTTAGTCACCTCAGAAAGGGTAGACTGGCACATGCTCAGTCAAGATGAACAAACCGTGGTCAGGCTTGGAAAGATCTGACTGACCACTTGTCCTGCATGGGAAAGGAGAGGAGTAAGGACAGTATTCAGTGTTCATGGGCTTGGACTGGCTGAAACCCTTTGCTTGCCCAGCGAGTGCCTCCCCAGGCTGCCAGAAGGTTTGGAGTGTGCTGGACGGCAGGTGACCAGCTGTGTTGTACAAGTCTTAATGTTTTGATCAGCGCAGATTGTGAAGTGCTGTGGGAGCAGTACCACTTTGGCTTAAGTTCTGCTCAACACAGAGAGAATCAAAATATTTGGTGTGCTGCTTGTGGGGAGCTCCTCTGATGTCTTGACTGCAGGAAGAAGTTCTGCTACTAACCCCAGCACTTACCTGTCTCAGGAACATCACTAGTGCAGGAGACATGCCTTCAGCCTGGCTATTGACACATCGCTGAAGAAGGCTTTGCTGACAACATCCTAACCGCCCCTTTGTCCTGCCCCATGGGTGCTTGCTAGTAGTGTGAATAAGCCATTGTAAAGTTGGTGGGACTCCTGTTGGACTGTCATGCTTTCAGGGTGCTTGTTTTGTGAAGCAGTGCTGTCATGTGGGTGAAGCATGGGTCAAACAGCCAGAACCTCCAACGCGCTGATCTCAGCTGGGTCTCTGATCTGCTGCATGGCCTTTGATTTAATCACTCTGTGCCTCAGTTTCCCCATCTCTGAGCATGGGGAGCAGGATACCTACCTCACAGGGGTGTACTGAGGCCTCGCTCTTGTTGGTGCCGTGCTTTGACAATACAAAGCCTTTTATAAACATTAAACTACAGTTATCTTTCCTGGCCTGGGGTAGGAACAGAAATCTTAAAAATGTTATCTTTTGGTGCTTTTTTGGGGCTAGAAGACAGATGATGGTAACTCCAGGAGTCTTCAAGAACTGTGGAAGACGGTTCAGTGAGAAGGTGGTTTCAGGCTTCCATGAGAATAGCGCAGGTTCTTAAAATGAAGAAGGTACTGTGTACCTCATATGAGGTGCTGCCTGTCTTCTCCACCTTAAATAAAACTAGGGTCTGCAGATAAGCCCCTCTCGGTTTATGAGAGCTAACAGGGAGTTACAGTTTGCTTGTGTAAGGGTGGCAGAACCTGGCCCTTGAACGTAGGAAGTGGGACCAATGGATGAAATCCAAACAGCATTCAGAGAAGGACTTAAACGCCCCCTAGAAAGGGCGTTTCAGATGCTCTGGGTTCAAAAGATAATCCTGGCTTGTTCAGGTGAGCTGAGTGCAGGGTTGCCTGCACAAGTGAGGTGCACAGCTTAGCCCTGACGTAAGTTTTTCAGCTGAGGTCGGTGTGAGAAGGAGTTGAGCAGTGGTGATTATGTTTGAGCTCAGTGCTGAGAGCAGGGAGGAGTCCAAGTCGCTGGGGAACTGCGGGCCCCACGCTTTGTTTGTAGGCTGTAGTGAACTCAACGTCCATACTGCTTTCAGGCACCCCTGTACGCAGCTTTTACAAAAGAGAAGGGCATTCTCAAGATATCTGTCACTATCGCTATGACAGCCTGCAGGTTGTGTGGGAACAGCCTTTTGGGCAAACTCAGTCGTGCTGTGATCTTCTGCAATGACACACGCATTTCCAGCCCCCGTCTCCTGCGGGCTTAGTTTCTGGGATTCTGATATGCCCAGAGCAGCTCTTGAGGATGCAGGAGCTCATCTTTGGGCATCTGTTTGCAAATTGTGGCTTTCTTGCCTGTGTCCTGCTTTTCTATGAGGAATGGAGTTTCAGAATAAGTCCTGAACCTGGCCCTGAAGCAGACAGGTAAATGCCCCTTGCTCTTAATGGGGTTCTTGCAGTGGAGATCTGTTGCTACATTTCTGAGCAACCACACATTATTCTCCTAGGAGATGCTGTATTAATAATATATGAAGTTTGCTGGAGAAAAATAACAAAAGCAGATAGAAAATAACACATTTGTTTAGTTCTTCAGATGTAGGAAATGTTTGCAACAAGTTCTTGGAATTTTGAAAATTGGTAGGAGAAAAATCTGTTGGCGAGAAGTTCCTGTGGGAATTGCTTGGAGATGAGTTAGAGGTGGTGGAATTTCACGCACCCGTTCGGGTGTGTGTGGAACGCTGCAGATGATATGGTGTGTAGAAATGTTACGGTATATTTCTCTGGCTTTCTAAAGAGTCTTGATACGAGTTAAAGATCTCTTTACCAATATTGCCCCTGTTTGTAATGCTGAGTGTTTAAATCCTTCATGTTATCTGTATTATACTGTATAATTGTGTAAGATACGTATGTTTACAATAAATTCTTTTATTAGCTGTGATAGGATTGTCTTGACTCTCACCTGTCACTCAAAGTTTCTCCAAATCCACATATTTCTGTGTGCTCTGTGTATTCAGAATGCTTTAGTTACTTCTTGATAAAAATTGGTGGTTGGGGAATTGATCTGGCAGAAAAGGTAACCTTTCCCTTTTCTAGTTATTTTAAAAAGCTCTTGGGTTTGGAGGCTGGGGGAAGGGAAGCCAGGAGCTTAGCAAGCTTGGCTCCTCCAAGCGTTCATCCTCCAGAGCAGCCTGTTTAAACCGCAAATAACTGGTTTGTGTTGAAGATTGAAAAGTGTGGTGCGCTGACATTGGCTGGCTGCCAGATGCCCACCCAGCCACTCTCTCACTCCCCTTCAGCCGCACAGGGACAGAAAATAAGATGCAAAATCTTGTGGGCCAAGATAAAAACAGGGACATCGCGTACAAATTACTGTCGTAGGCAGAACAGACTCAACTTGGGGAGAGTCAGTTGAACTTGTTGTCAATTAGAATAGAGTTGGATGGTGAGAAACAAAGAGAAAAAAAATGAAACACCTTTCCCCCATCGCTTTTTTCCTAAGGCTCGACCAGTCCTTCATTCCTGACTCCTCCCTCCTCTCCCCCTGCAAGAGGCACAGGGGAACGGGGGGTTGCTCATAACAGTCCCTCTCTGCCGGTCCTTCCTCCTCCCTTTCTTAAAACACACTCTCAGGTCTCCTCTGTGGAGCTCAGCTCCCTAATGTGCCCTGGGGCTATCCGTGCTCAGCTTCCTCAGCTGCCCTGGGGCCATCCACTTTAAAAATGAAGCTGTTTGCACACACAGCTGGCTCAGGAGCCAGGGGTGTGTCTGGCTCCCGTCTTGGTGACACCAAAGCCTATGCCACCAGAAATGAGGGATCATCCACCCCTTCTGTGGCATCTCTGCCCTGAAAGCAAACACAGCTGTCTGGGCTACACAGCACCAACATCCATTTGTGGTAAAAACAGGTTGGTCCTTAGGATCCTACATTACTGCAGTGGCCAAGATAGAGAAAACCAGTATGAATAAGGCAGAGGTGATAGGTTTGCACCTGATTGTTCACCCTCCAAGAAATCAGTGCGATGCAAAGAGAAACATGCAGTTTACGAAAGCAGGCAGATCATTAATGCGCTGCTTGTGAACTTTCCAAGTTCAGGTAAGGAGAAGTGTCCTGAGCAATGGGTTATTTCCCACACCAGAGCTTCACCCGAGCACGTGGAAGTGCAGATGTTCACAGCTCCCTGGCATAGTGCATGCAGCTGACCCAAAACTCACTTTCAGCATCCCACCAGGCCAGGTGTCAGCAAGACTGAATAAAACAAGCTGGTTCAGTGTCAGCCTATAGGTAGTAAATTATAATGCTTCAACCAGTAAAACCTTCCTTTTAAAGGGCATTTCTTTATGTGTGAGATAACCCTTGTTTGCAGTGTGATTCACAGTTGGAAAGCCTTGATGGACTTGGCTGTGAACCCTGAGCAACTGGGAAGACAAATACTAGTGTGAGAGCAGCATTGGAAGCAGTCCTGGCATCGTGACTCCCCGGAGCCTGCAAAACCTGTGTAGATTTGCCATCTTCAGAGGAATTTGCTGTGATACCTTTCAATTTGGCCAAGGCAGGTGCTTTCCGTGCAAATTCAGGTATGTTGCAGACGTCAGCAGCCAGTTGCATCACCCCGTCCCTTGCAGTGGTAAGTACCTGGTTCGTTTTCCTTCCATTCTTCCCTCCTGTAGTTGGAACCAGGCAACAGCTCGCGAGCCTTTGGCTTTCTCCTGGAAGTCTTCTAGGGCATGGCTAGATGAGCTATCGGGGGAGGCTGGCTGTACCTGCAGCACCTTTACTCACTAGAATGTTCTCGGGAGCAACTGTGAAGCGATGGTCTCTGTTCAAATTCAAAGCTAGCACCATTTTCATAGAATCATAGAATGGTTTAGGTTGGAAAGAACCTTGAGGATCATTGAGTTCCAACCTCCCTGCCATGGGCAGGGACACCTCCCACTAGACCAGGTTGCCCAAGGCCGTGTCCAGCCTGGCCTTGAACACCTCCAGGGATGGGGCCTCAACAACCTCTCTGGGCAACCTGTGCCAGTGCCTTACCACCCTTAAAGTGAAAAACTTCTTCCTAATGCTTAATCTAAACCTGCCCTCTTCCAGTTTATAGCCATTCCCCCTCCTCCTGTCATTACGTGACCTAGTAAAAAGTCCTTCCCCAGCTCTCCTGTAGGTACCCTTAAGGTACTGGAAGGCCGCAATAAGATCTCCCCGGAGCCTGCTCTTCTCCAGGCTGAACAGCCCCAGCTCTCTCAGCCTTTCATTTTCCCATGATGTGTGTGAGATGGCAGAGTAAAACAGGTTGAAACGCAAGTGGCTTGTCCCGTTCTGTTAACAGGGCACGCTGTGGGCACCGCTCAAAGGGGGTGTCGCGTGGCACCTGCGTCAGAGTAGATCCAGCCTCTGTGTCCCCAATAGCGCGTGTAGCAAATTGGTATCATCGGTTCACCCCTTCATGATGCTTCACTGCTTGCTGAATGGTTTGCTTTCCCTTTGAAAACGTCTGGGAAAGGTCCCATAAGTGATTATGAATTCTGCAAAGCAACAGCTTTCCTTTGAAAAGCAGTTGCGCTTTCAAATCAGCAGTCGGGCCACAGCTTGAAACGCGCCTCGGGAGCCCTTCTTGCTGGGGCTCCGCGCCTCTGGATGAGTTTGAGGAGTCAGGAGTTGACAGCTGAGGGCTGTGAATGCAGACGGGCGTCTCTGTGGCACCGTGCTTGGTGTCCTGCGTACCGCGCTGTTCTGCACGTGCAGCTGTGCGAGAGAGAAATGCAGTGACAAATTGTCCTGCAAGGTTGAATACCCATGGGTTATGTTTTACAACAACAACAACAAAAATTTGGGAAAGAGCCAATAGCCAAAATACATTTTAATTTATTAAATTAAATTCAGTCCATTTGATAAAATACAAGCTTATTATATTACCAGTTTGTTTAGAACTGGGTTGATTTTTTTTTTCTAAGAAATACAGTGAATTAAGAAGAGAGACTGAATAGACAATTTATCCTTTTTTCTTTTTTTTTCTTCTTTTTTTTTGCTGTTAATAAATACCAGGATTGAAATGAATTTAAATTGTTTGAACAAAACTGTTAAAAACATTATAAAGAGATCAAACAAGCAGATTGAATTCTTAGAAACATCTAACATGCAAAACCTTTAGTACAGTTTGAATGTTTCAAATGAATTTCCTGAAAAATGAATCTCCTGGAAAAATTATTTTGGCGAGTACTGGTATTACTGTATGTTCCTCTGGGTCTAAGGATGAGCGTGCAAAGTGCCATCCTGTCCCAACCGAAGGCAGCGTACTGCAGATGTTACCTATTCTCACATCATGCGGTGAGAAAGATGCTCTCTGCATGTATTCCAAATACAATCCCCCTGCCAGCAGCTCCAAAATTGTTTTTCTGGGAATTACCAGCAATGCATATGTGTTTGCGGAGTCCCCAGGGCTCGTTAGATTTATCTTCAACTTCAGCTAGTAGGAAGGGTAAGAAAAAAATCCTCCTGCGTTGAAGTCCATTTCGGTACAGATGAAAGAATATCCCGTCACTGTTCAAGTCTGAGGATAGTTTCCTTTCCTTCTGGCCAAGACATTTGTGTGTTTCAGACACATAAAGTAAATGTTTTTCAATTTGGTCTTTTTTCCCCAAAAAGTAATTAGCAAAACCATGAAATAAGCAGTAGACTGATTATATTGCATAAGTCATTGAGATAGAAACTGTAAACCCACTACAGTCTTGATGAGCAAAGGATAAAAAATGGTTTCTTAAAACACATGTACCTCAGCAAAAGTTAAATGCACACCAATCTAAAAAAAAATCAGCTTTAGAATAATGACTCTTAAAATGGCCTATCTTAAAAATGAAGATGTCTTACATTCTACATTACATTTTTCTTTAAGACAAGTTTCTAAGTAACATTCGCTTCTGGTTGTTCCTAGCATTAGCATTACCAATATACAGGCAATAATTTAGGAATTTCAAGGCAATATTTTCCACCTTGCATATGCAAAGAGTTAATATTTATTAAAAGTATAAGCACGTCCTTTTCATTAAAGGCTCACAAATTGCTTTAGGTAAAATCCATGTACAATATTTACACTCACTCTAACAGCTATACAAATTACGTAAATATTTTGGATCCTGTGGAGTCTGGTAGGTGCCTAGCTGACTTTGTCCCTGCTGTCTTCTCCGAAGCAGGCTGATGTGTTGCTGTCAGGGCTGTCTCACCAAGTTCAGTCCCCCCTTGCTCCCACATCAGCCCACCAATTTTGCCAATATCCAGCTTCCCAGGACACTGCACGTGCCCGTTTTATTTTAGAGTTCAACGGCACTGGCTTCCTCCAGCTTCTAAAACAACCCTGGAAGTTCAGACCAGCCTCTTTGGCGCTATGATTTCTGGTGATGCCATTTGAGGTCCTATTCCCAAAACCCCTCAAGAAGCTCAGAAGTCAGCCAGGCACACCCTTCCCTCTCGTTCACTTGGCCTACTTAGAGGGTGCTGCTAAATAAAACTCTTTTTGGTTTTAATTACCCATCCCGCCTGTGATTGTTTCCCCTCCCACCCTGCGCAGTTAAGCGTAGGGATGTTGCCTGCAGTGCTGCCTTTGCTGCCCAAAGTCGATCTCCTAACGTGACGCCAGCTGGCATAGTCATGAACCCGCTCCCGTGAAAAACTAGGTCACTCCTCGCAGTGTGCTCTGCCGGTCCCGAACCGAGCGCTTTGCCGTTTGTTGTGTTGACAGAAAGTGTGTGTGCATATCATTAATCGCTGGAGCTGCTTTTGATAATACCGGTTCTTTGATCTTAACGCTCCTCATGAAAATTGCATAGTGATACATCTTAACTGAAACGCTGCGTTTAAGCTGCCTGGCTGTGAGGAGGGTCCAGCTTCACACGTTGAGGATCCGTGATGGCGCCTGGAAAACAGCAGAAGGGTTGGGGGAGAACCTGGTCTTCACCTCTGGGATCTAGTGGGGCGAGAGAAACATTAGTGCAACACAGGGTGCAACTGTCTGGAGAGTTTGAGGGGTCTGGAGCGCTGTGCTGGTGGATCTGCTCTCCCCTCTAACGTGCCACTCACCAACAAGCGTTAGCCCTTGGCTGGGCGTAGGTGAGACCGGCCTCGGTGCACAGGATGATTACAGCCTCCCCTGCACCACCGAGCAGGGTCTTTGTGGACCTCGAGGTGTGTGGTGTGGTGTGGGACAATCATGGCTGGGCAGGCCTTGGCAGGAGCCAGCCTCTGCCAGAGAAAGAGCTGCCCTCTTCACGTACCCTACAAACACCACAACACATTCCCCGCCGGGCTGGTGCTGGATTTCAGTGAGGGGAATTGCAGTGGTGTATGTCTCGTCCTTAACCTTTTGGAGAATGCCATCCAGGCTCTGTCAGAAGGCTCCACTGTAGTGCTTTATGGGGCCACATGTTACGTGTGCTGTGAACAGGCCTGGGGTACCCCAAGGAGAAAAATTGGTTACTGGCCATGCCAGGCTGTGAAACTGCAAGGGCTTTGATAAGGACCTTAACTCCTCAGGCCTGGAGGAAAGGTAGAGGTAACAGAGGTTGTTCTCTCTGATGTCTGTGGAGTCAGAATTTCACCCAACACGTAGCTGTTGTGGTTGTGCTGAAGCATGAAGGACACCTGGATGCTTGTGTCTTCCCTACTGCTTAAAACCCAAAGGATCTGAAACAGGACTGGCCTTAGTTATGCATCCAGCCCAGGACTATGGCCCCAGAGAAGGGCAACGAAGCTGGTGAGGGGTCTGGAGCACAAGGCTCATGAGAAGCGGCTGAGGGAACTGGGGTTGTTCAGCCTGGAGAAAAGGAGGCCGAGGGGAGACCTTCTTGCTCGCTACAGCTCCCTGAAAGGAGGTTGTAGCAAGGCGGGGGGGGGTGTCAGTCTCTTCTCCCGAGTTACAAGAGATAGGATGAGAGGAAATCACCTCAAATTATGCATGGGGTGATTTAGATTGGATATGAGGAAAAATTTCTTCACAGAAAGGGTTGTCAAGCGTTGGAACAGGCTGCCCAGGGAAGTGGTGGTGTCGCCGTCCCTGGAAGTATTTAAAAGACGGGTCAATGTGGTGCTGAGGGACGTGGTTTAGTGGTGGTTTTGGCAGTGTTAGGTTAATGATTGGACTCAATGATCTTAAAGGTCCCTTCCACCCTAGACGATTCTGTGAATCTGGCCGTGAAACATGAAAGGGTGGAAAGCTCTTCTGGATGCTGAGTATTCTGATGGCACCATCTGAGCAGAAAAAGAAGAGCAAGACCACAGGCAAAGACAGTATAGGGAAAGCTATCGATCTGTTTGTTGTTGTTGTTGCATTGTTCTGATTTTTCCATTCCTCTGGGCATGCATCTGACATGCTAAGGAATAAGAGGAGCGTCACAAACAGCCTGTGCACAGCTCAGTAGCTGGGGAGAACCAGCAATCTGAGTCCTACATGCACACTGTCAGGACACAACATAAACCTGACTCCCACGTGTCCAGCAAAGCCATAGGCTTCAGGCAACATGGAAAGTCCAGACGGCCAAGTGTAAACCAGGGAGAGTCTGACTTCAGCTTGAACTGGGGCTCCTCGGCACCATCTTCATCCCAGACCTCCCATTTCCCATGCTGTCCTTGAGAGAGGCTGTGGTGGTAACCTGGGGCTGCAGGAAACAGGACCTTAGCTTACATGGTCCAGAGTGCGGTGTCCTTGGTGACATGCGTTTGTGTCTGGCCTTCAAGTATTATATCAAGAACTGGGATAGGGACTCTGAGGGGTTCATCTAGGACCCTCTCCTTTACGTCCTATCTGCCAAATAAGAAGACACTGTATTTTGCCCCTCCAGGATCAAAACACAAGATTAAATGCGAGGTTTAAGGGTTAAATACGCTCTGTCCTCCTTGCTGCCCCTCAGTAAGCGGCCCAGACTGTTCACAGCAAGGAGGAAGTTTTGGTGAGGTTTGCAAATTCTGTTTTGCCTGAGGTCACTGTCCCACTTTCAGTGGAGCTGGATATACCCATCGCACGCCTTGTCGCAGCAGCGTGCCAGCAGTCCTCTGCGGAGGAGGCACTTGGCTGTCTGATCATTAAACACTTCTTTGTCTCCTCCAAGGCAAAGATTTACTTTGTACAAGTGGCCCTGGAGTAGCTGCTGTTACATCTAACGGCACGGCAGGCTGCGGCTGGGGAATCCAGCCCTGGCCCCATCTCTGCTTTCCGAGTCGCTCGGTGCAGCTTCTGATCGGCTTTTGTGGCTGGTTGTGAGATGCCGTTCTCTTTGGTGGTCTAATGCAAAAAGAGAGCTAAACCAGAGCCTGGTCGGTGCGCACTTTCCTTCTTCGTGCGGACAGGGAGCGTGTGGAGCCCCGCTGGGGAAAACGCCGAGTACAGAGAGAATGTTTCCTCGTGGGATTTTCAGTAACGCTTAGATGTATTTTGCCAACGAGAAAATGACCTTACGCTGCTATAGAGGGTTGTAGACACTCACAGGAAAGTCTCAAGGGAGTCCCAGAGGCCCAAGAGCCGTGGGGCTGTGACGCTCACCACAGCTGCGTCCTCCTTGGTGTTGGTACCGAGGGCAGCTTCTGCCCTTAGCAGCACCAGGGGGGAGGAAGGGGTTGTCCTGTTCGGGTGGGTGCCATTCCTTAGGCAGCTATCTGCGAACGTTCCCATGCACAACACCTGTGTCCCCGGTTGGTGTTAGCACCAGGGGTTGAATCTCCTGCTACAGCCCTAACGCTTGTGCACACTGACTGTTCTGAGTGTGTGCAGGGGGTGTCAAATGCATCTTACGGAAGGAGGGAATGACACACACCTTGTACGTAAGGTATCCAGATGAGGGAACTGTGAATCTTGACCTTGCTGACTGGCATGCAGTATAAAATCTTGGTCTTGGGTTGACTTATGGTAAGTTATGGTATGATATGCTCTAGCATGTCTCTCTGACGGCAAGGCATGGCCACACTACCTAACGGGCAGTGATGAAAGAGTGGTCAATGAGGACACGGCTTTATTCTACACCAATAACAAATGAAGTGTTCCTGATGCCTCACATTTACTCACATTGACTTTGGGATTTTAAAAAATGTTAATTACCTTAAAATCTGCCTTGTAGCTTGTCTCTTGAACAAAATGGTCTTCTGGGATAATGAAGCCTTGCTTTGTCTTTATAGGCTTGGATGGTTTTGCTCCAGTCCATGGGCGATACTCTTGCCTGAAATGAGATTGTCAAGTCAGAAGAACCTGTGAAACACAACATACTCACAGGGGAATTTCTGCTCAGAGTGGTTGTAGAGGCAGAAGGCAAGGCTGGTTACAATCAGCTCATGAACTTGCCTACAGCACACTGAGAATAAAAGAAGAAGTGAGCCTAGGGGCTGTCTCTCCCTGAAAGCTCAGGCTGAAAGCTGCAACAGGGCACAGAGTGGGCTCACTGCCTGCCCTGACCTCACTCATCTTTTGTTCCTGACAAAATGTGCTCTCCCTGGAGGTGCTCGGTGCTTTCCTCCTGGGTAAGAAAAAGTCAGGGTGACTTTTTGCTTGATAGCTCATTGACCACTTAGAAGGTAAAATGATGGCTCATTGGCCACTTTATAACATGAAACAGCGTGGTCTGGGGCTGGGAGTGCCTAGCCCTCGCACGTGGGGAGGGAGACTGCTGGTGCTCCCTTACTTGGCTTTAGCTCTCTCTACAGCAGGCGCATTTGCCAACGCATGCTGAGCTGCGCCTCTGTGGCAGCTCGGTCTGAAACGCACACGAAGGGAGACACCATCTCAGCGGGCAGATGCTTCTGCTGGTGATTTTTCTTCAGATGGGGGCAAGTGCTCTGACTTTGCATGGTGACATCTGAGGAGAAGGCACTTGGCTGACTTACTCTTGGAGCAGTGACACGTGAGAGGTGGGTGCAGAGACCACCCTGAGAAAGCAGCAGCACGCGCTTCGAGAGCACTGAGGGACAGCGTGGCAGGGGCCGGCTTAGCTCAGCTGCCAGCTCCCTTCTGCGGCCTTCCCGCTGCTTCTCTGTGCCTCTTGTCATGAACGGGCTCCACTAATGCCCTCTCCGTCAGGGCTTTCTGGAGGCTGCAGGAGCAGCCAGCTGAGCTGGCTTGTTTGCTCTCAGGAGAAGACAAGTCTGCTCCATTTGTGTACGTACCTCTGGCAACCAGTTCCAACAGCTTCTGTGGCAAAAGCAGAGGTGACTAACTGAGATGGGGCAATTTTATGTTCATACCCTGGCATACTTAAGAAATAACTGCATTTTACTAGCTGCCTATATACAGGATTGAGGGGTAAGGCTGAGTCCTGACTCATGTCCCGGGGAGGGAAATAGGCTGTGCATTAATGTGCCGAGCTCAGCTTTCATCACGGCCTTTCCAATTTTCATTTTTCCAAGCGTGCGATTTGCTGTTTTGATAGTAGTTGCAAATTCCTCTTTTAAAAAAATCTTATTTAGTGTGTATACAACCATGGAGTATTATTTTAGAATGTGTAGTTTAGTCTTGATCCTTTTAGTATATTACCAAAAATATCCACTGCCTGGTTTACGCTTGATTTCTAAACGTAGGCTCAGCCTTAAAACGCTGCCTCTTTTCGTGGTTGGTTTGTAGATAGAGGTCGTGACTCTGGGCTGTATCGAAGCCAGACAAACCAGCATGCTAACAAAATTAATTCTAAAAAAATTAAGTCACTGTTTCCTGACTGATTTAGCCGCCGGCACTGGCCCCCAGGCAGGAGGGATGAGCGCAGGCGCCGGCACAAGGGAAGGGGCAGGAGCCCACAGCCCGGGCTGGCGGCCGTTGGTCAGCCGGAGCGGAGATGGGGTGAGTCCTTAAATCCACTCGGTTAGTAACAGATATTGCTCTACAGAAGAGATTCCTGCCCATGAGAAAGGTGGGCCCTTCTCAGGGCTGCCTAAGTGCACTGCAAATCTTGTCTAGAATGGGTTTTCTCTTGTCATCTGAGCCGCCACCTTCGACCTTCCCTGCACCTTGCTCAGGCAGCAGGTGAGCTCCTGCGCCGCTCTCCTGGGGCTGTTCCTGCTGCTTTAGCACCGCAGGGTAAGGGAGGACCTTTGCAGAAAGGTGATTTTGGCCAAGCGATGTGCCGGGAAGGCAACCTTTCAAGCTGGGAATCCCAGACGTGTGTGAACACTGAGTTAAATCTGAGCTCCGCTCTGCCGCGCAGCCAGAGGCGGGACACGGAGCTACTGGGCAAAATACCAGCAAAGTGGTACAAAGCCATCAATTACATCCCAGCGGTTTCCAGGAACTGGAACCTGCTGCCCCACATAAAGCCGGACTGCCTCAAAGGATGCTGGTGGCATTGATTCCTAACCACTCATCCCCGTGCTGGCCGGTCTCCCTGCTGTGTTATGCTGCAGGGGAGTGTGTCCCCGGCTCTCGGTGAACGACTGTGCTGCCCATCTCTGCAGCCAGCTCCGTCTTGCTGCTCCAGAGCAGATCATTTGCTGATTTGGCAGGCCCCCAGACACAGGCCCTTTTGGATCTTGGGACCCGCGTTTTGGCTGGAAACCAAACCGTTCTCCTCTCAGCCTGGACAGCCAAAACGATGTTTGAGGCACCTACGTGGAATGAGACACTCTGCCTTCAGCCACGGAAACAGAAATGTGAGGGCAGATGCAGTCAGGGCTCAGTCACGTTTCTTATTTGGACCCAGGCTTTCCTCCTGGGGGAACCCAGGACACCAGGCCGCAGGGAAGGGCTGGGGGAAACAGAGAGGGCTTGTCCCCTTTGGGAGCCACGGTACTTGAAACGGAGCAAGAAATGAAAATGAGAACCTTTGGTCCGGAAAGTACAGCTAACTACATTCGCTCTGCCTTTCAGCTTGCAGGACACACGCACCCATCTCCAGCTTATAGCCGAGAGCTAGAAGGAACACGAGCCCGAATACCAGTTTGCTGACTTGTCTAAAAATCAGTCATGAGTCGAGTCAAAATGCACGAGCTACTCAGAGCCCAGGGAAGAGGAACCACCGCTTTTTAACAGTAATTAGTTTGAGATGTCAAGTGTCAAGATTCAGTGACTTTCTTCCCTGTCGTACTCCCTGGTGCAACATTTGCTTCTGGTGCTTGAGGAGGCCAATGCATCAGGTCAAGCTCAGCCCGCGCATCACCTCTCCCTCCCCTCCTGCATCCACCGTGTCCATCCAAGATCACACAAGTAGCAGTTATTAGCATGGTGGGAGAGGAATTTACAGAAATGGCATGGAGAAGGGGAGAGCCTGGTGTGGTGTGACATCCAGCTGCTGCTGGGGATGAACACAGGAGACATTGACTGTTGCTGCTGGAGACAGTCATCTTCATCCTTCCTGCTGTACCCTCCCTCCCTCCTCCTCTTGTCCCTGACAAGCAGCAGTTGTCAGGTTGTTTTAGGGCTGCAGCACCTGAAGTGGAGGTGGAACAGCCTCCAGGCCCATAACTCAGTGTCCGGGCTCTCTTTAGGCTCAGTTTTCTTCTCCACTGTTATAACCCAGAGGTGAGATTTTTTTGATCTCCATACATAGAAATGACCCAGTGATACTTCTAAGCACTAAAGCGCTGGGGTTGTGAAAGAAAGAGACCTCCCGAGTTGTAGGCAGGCTTTAAAATAGCAAAGATCAAAAGGGAAGGGCTGCTTTCTCTGTACTGCTGTTTCTTTACCTCCGACTTGCTCTAGGAAGGAATAAGCAGCAGCTTTTTGCAGGTGGTTGCCCTGTTACTCTGTGGAACTGCTTTGATTGCGTAAATCACTGGTCTGTCAATCGTTTGTTTGCTCTTTCTCGTAACTAGTTAACAGAGCCTGGGGAAAGGCGTTTCTTTTGTAAAGTGTCAGGATGAGCTGTGTGGAGGGGAAGGTTTGGCTCAGTGCGGTGTGGAAAGCGGCAGGCTGGTGGCCTGCTGGGACAGTTTAACCCGCGGCAGTGATGGGAAATGGAGCAAGTGGGAGCACAGCTAATGTATATGCTAGAAACAACGACGACAACAACAACAAAAAGCATTGGACTATTAATTACCAGAGTGTTCCTACAAAGCCCAGCTTTGAAGAGAGCTGTTTGAGTGAGCTGGTGGTTGTGTGTCATCTCTCTGCCCGGGTGAGCAGGACCGCCTGTACCAGGGCTGTCGAACAGCCTGGGCAAGGGGTCGGGCTGGGGGATGTTCTCACCAATATTCACCGTGTGGCCTCGCAGACTTGGGGGCGTGATTTGGGAATGATGGATTCGGGACTGGTCCTTCTGTTCCTTCCAACGTAGTGTGCTGCTGCAGCCCGAGTTGGTGGGTGCTGAGAGCCATACGGCTGCTGGCCTGTGTGCTGCTTTCAGCTCTTCCCCCATTTCATGCTCTCCACAAATGTTTTCTGGCTTTGCAGAGAAAGCTGCCTGACAAATCTTTTTTCACTTTATGGACCTGGTGAAAATCTAACCTAGAAAATTTTGATTTCATTGAGATAGAGGGCATTTATATTGGGGTGGGGAGGCAGAGGGTGGAAATACCAACCATGCTGTTTGCAGTGCTGGGGCTGCTGCTCACAGCCAGATTTCCCTTCGGTGTTTATAGCATCCCCTTGCCCCGTAGTACACCACCAGCGCCGTAGCAGTTGGCTCTTCAGTACCTCATCATGTCATGGTTTCCTTCAGGTGATTAATTATCACTGGTGTTCTGAGCCACTGCATTATAATCCAATTTCTCATTTAAGAAATAGAGAAAAAGGCTCATGCTGTATAGCTGGACGTAACTCTGAGCTACACGGCCTGAGCTAGCCTGCATTTATTCTTCCACTGCCCTCTTCCTTCTCGTACCCAGCGCGCCAGTGAGAATTAAGCAGCATAGTGAACATTTGTTGCATTTCCCCTTCAGAGGGAAAGTCCTGTGCACATTTTGGGGGTCTCTGTTATTAATATTTTCTTTTTGAAGTACACACTACTCCAGATATCTGCTGGGAAAGCCAGACTGGTGTGCGTGGGGTTTGGGCAGGAGGTGGTGAGGTACGCAGTGGTACCCCATTTGCGGTGCAGCTCCTGGCGGGTGCTCGGGCAGGTTCCTGGCACAGCCGTGCAGGTGGTGTCCCACCCTTCGGGGGGACAGTTGTGTCCTGCCCAGGCAGAGCTGGCAGCCCGCGGTGCCCTCCCAGAGGACAGGCAAAGACCTGCACAGCTCAGGGCGCTGTGACATCTCCCACCCAATGGAGGACTGCAAATGTCACAAGTGATGGACGCAGTGCTGGGAGCGTTGGGGCACAAACAAAGCCAGGAGCCCTCCTGCATAACAGAGCCATTAAACTGCTTTTCCTCTGAGCTGTGTCAGACACCGGTGGGGTGCTGGAAGCCCTTCCAAGCCTTGGGTCACAGGGGCAGATTGTGCCCATTCTCCTGTCCAGCCAAAGAGCACAGCGCGAGGACAGACATGGGGGAGAGGAGAGGCTGATAGAAAAAGCTGGAGGGGTAGACGAAAGCTGTAGCAGAAGGGCAGGGAGAGCAGGGGAGATGAATTCCAGAGGAGGAAGGCAGAAGACATCTGGCTGCTTTCTGCCTCGGCTCTCACCTGTAGCGAGGGGTGGCAGCACTTAGAGCTGCTCATGACTGACCAGAGAGAAGCAGCTGCAAAAGACTGGACTGAAAGGCCAGGAAGAAAAAATCCTCAAGCTTCAAGCTGTTGTCTCAGGGTGAGTTATGGGGGCTTGCTCTGCTCACAGCCAGACCCCTGAGGAAGGAGCCCTTACAGTGGTGTGAGCAGATAGGCAGCTGCTTCCCTCCTGTCAGAGCTGTGTGAATGGGAGTTTGTGGGTATTCCTCAGGGTCTTAACTTCTGTCGTTATTCCATTCTTCTCCCTTTTCCTCTAACATAAGTTGGGGTGTACTTTGAGGGGAGGAAATTCCTCCTACTTTTACGCAACAGCTTTGAATCTTCCCCACTTCAGTTCTGCCGCGTACTTTGCAGAACGGACGCCCTCTCTTGAGCCACTATTTCCAGCCCCCCTGGCTCTCTGCTCCCATGGCTCTGTCCCCCTCCAAGCCCTCCCTTCCCCCAGCCAGGCTCTGCACCGCACAGTGCGGCTCCCTGGATCCATCCCAATGCCTGCACCAAGCAAGCTTACTTCTTAAATAGCGTAAAAATCAGGGGCTTCAGTATTAATTTCCCCAAGCAGCGAGATACTTAAGAATGTAAAGATAATTGTAAGCCTTGATTATAAAAGCTTTACTCCCGTTATTAAGGATAAGCACGTGTTTAAATATCTTGCTGGATCAAGGACGGAGCTCCTCGTACACAGTACTATTAACCCTGCCAGCTCAGGTGTGCGCGGTGATCCCATACTCTGCTGAACATCAGGGCAGGTGTCTTCTCAGTTTTCTTCTGCACAGCTGAAATAAGATGCTTTCCAATGCGAAGCAGTCACCACAGCTGACCTTGCCCTTCCACACAAGCGCTATTTGAAGGCAGGTGAATAGTACAGACAGCAAAACATGGGGGAAAGTGTCATTCCCCTTCATTCTGCATTATCTCCCCTGGTGGGGAGGACGTTTCTGCTCCTGCTCACGGCGCATGTGCTGAATACTTGCCCAAGAAGGTGGGAGTTCAGTTTGCAGAGGGATCCTCCACCCTGCTATTCCCCAAATCATTAGCAACGGCACATCAGGCCCTTTACCCTTCACGACCCCAGCTCTTTGTGCCTTTTCTTTTCTTCAAAGCAACAAAACAAAATTGCTCGCTCTGGGCGAGCAGGAAACCCTGCTGCTCTCACGGCCCCCAGACTGCTCTGCGTTCCCGCTGTGCCTCCCACCTGCAAAGCGGTCGGGTGCTCTCGACTCTCACACCCGCTCGAAACACCCATGGTGTGGGAACACCAGCGGCAGAGATTAGGCTCTGCTGGGGGCTGGTGTTGCGTGCGTGTGCGGAAATTCCCGGTCATCCTCCCCCTTCCCCGAGTGCTAATAGAAGCAAAGCCGATGGGTGGGGGAAGAAGAGGCAAAACGATCGCTGCCAGCTCTGATGCAACATTTTCAATTACATTTTTGAAGCGCTTTCCAGAAACCGGCGGGTTACCGAAGGGAAAACTGAGGTCTGAAGTGACCTGAAGAAGCACAGCTGAGCCTTGAACGGGGCACTTCTCCCAGCAATACCAGTCCTGGCAGAGAGGCTGTGCCCTCAGCCCCCATGCCTTCTAACAAGGCAAGAAGATGACAGCCAGAGAGCAAAGCCAGCTGGAGATACCTCCTGGCAGCACCAGCTTCTCTCATCCACTGTAGAAGGGAGCTAAGTAAAACACTTGTCTACTTCTAAAATGTCTGCTAGATGCAATCAAGGCCTAGTACTGCAATTAATTGTGTGCAATCAATCTCTGCTGTGTCAGGAGTACACAGCACCTTCAACTTACTGCTGAAAGGGAAAAGCCACTTCCATGACCCCAAAGAACAAACCCCCAGGGAGGTGCACAGAGGGTGGCTCAGCGCTTCCATCCACCTCCTCCAGCATCAGCGAGGTGCGATCTACCGCAACCCTCTGCGGCAGTCCCCGGGATCTTTTCACAGTTGGAACACATCCCATTTTAGCCTTTCAAGTGCAGCTCGTATCGATCTGCCTCAGCCTGCGTGCCTGAGCTCCCCCCATGTAGCCCAGTTTGACTTCTTTCGGACCCTGCAGAACTCCAGCCGAAATCCAGGGACTGGAGACAGAACTGCCCCACAGGTCTGAGGACCTGGGGTGATAGTTTGGAGGGCGGGCAGCTGTCCCTTTTTTCCACTTCCACCCCGTATACGGAGTTCTTTGAAAATGAAAAATAGCTTTGCTTCTTCAGAGGTACAGGTATCCTTCCAACACCCCCTCCACCGTTATCTTTCTTCTGGCCATAGAAAAGCTGCCCCAGAAGTCACTCGGAATGGGACTGGTCTTGGTCACCGATCCCAGGGGTTTATTTTGTTCTGGGAAATGCCAGGTCAGGCTGGCTGGCTGCACCACGTACAGCTGGTTTTGTATGCAGCCAAGTTTCCCTCTCAGCTTAAAAAAGAGTGGCAGAGAGAAAGACGTAGCAGGACTGAAGCCTCCCTGGAGCAGTGCGCTGATGCACAAAAGCATCTCAGGCGGTGCTGAACGTTACAGGGGACTCACGGCCACACTCGGGCGCTCCACAGAAACAGACATGCTGTTGTAGAACCATGCAGTCAAATCCTCTGAATTAAAAAGAAACAAACCAACCGCAAAACCTAAAAAAAAAACCCACCCAAAACCTTACAGAATTCAGCAAGAAAACCACTACTGCCACTAAAAGCTTGGAGCGGACCATGTGTCGATGCCAATTTTTCTGCGCCGTCCTGTTCAAGCCAGCGTTTCCCTCCCTTCAAGATCTTTGCTCTTTAAGATTAAGCAAGCCCAGGCAGCTGTTGGGACCAGACAAAGTCGTAAAATACAGCTGGAGGCTCTGTCCACCCGGCAGGAGCCCATCAACTACCGGCAGGAGCCTCATGGTGCGCAGCTGCCCCGGCTGAAGCACCAGCACCCCAATGGTCCATCTCTTGTGAGAGTGGACACAGCTCCCCACGTGCGCAGCCCCCTCCTCGAGGCCGCCCTGCCCGCTCGCGGGGCTGAGCCATAGGGAAGGGATGATATTTCTGCAACAGAAAAGGGGAAATCACCCCAAGGTTCTGCCTAGAAAGAAAATAAGAGGGTCTGACCAAAAATGTGTCTTCCACGCCTTTGCTCCTCTCTAACCTACCTGCAGTAGTTCCTGTGTGTCTCTGTGCAGGACACCCTCTCCCTTTTCCCAAACACCCTAAAGGCATTACGTAGTTCACACCCAACCTCCTCCTCCTCCTCCGGACCCTCCAGCCGCCCCCAGCTCCAGACCCCCACCCCTCACTCTGCCTCTGCCACAGCTGATGTGCCTTTCCTGCTGCCCTGGTGCTCCGCATCACCTGTGGGTGGGTGCAGCCTACAAGAAGTAGGGCAGGTCCCTCCTGCCAGAGGTTAGTGGAGCTGTGTGACCACCGAGGGACAGCCTAATGCACAAGCAGGGTCCTTCTGTCCTTTGTTAGGAAGCTGAAGAACGGTCAACCCTTAATGGAGCTGTTTGGCTACTGCCTGAAGATGAGAGACGTGTTTGCGGACTGCAACGCTGCCTCTGGAAAATAATACGGTAAGAGGAAAGGAGACCTGACCAGCAGGGGTGTTACTGGAGATCTCCTTGGGGTTGTGGGCGCTGAGCTGGCAAAGGGCGGGCGGGCTGTGGGTTGCCACTTCCCTGTCTCAGGCCAGTGGGGCTCTGGAGTGACTAAAGCTACCAAATACAAACCCAGGAGTAACTGAAAGCGAGTGTGAGGAACTCTGCCAAGTACCGACCA
>NW_009647512.1:1531926-1533498 GCF_000708025.1 Charadrius vociferus | reverse complement strand
CCAAACCAAAACAGACCCTTGCTGCTTGCAAAGTTATTGTGGACTCTTCTCCTGCTGGTTGTTGTGACTTCTCTAGGGCATGCTCAGTGGTACGGGCATTTATTAAATTTGCAGTGTTGAACTAGGTGATAACTCAAAGAAACTGTGGGAATTGCTGGAATAAGCCCGAGGTGGCTTGACTCGCATAGCTGTGCGTGCGTTAGTTGTACCGTAGAGCCTTCAAACAGTCTAAAGGTGTCTGTGAGAACTTTGTCCTGGTGTGGCTGCCCCCGGCTTGCGCCTCTATCTGCACTGCTCCTGCACGCCCCGCACTGCTCCTCCCGTCAGCCACGAGGAGTTCCTCCGCTACCTTTAAGTCTGTCTTCTTGTGAAATATTTTTTATTTGCTTGTTGGTATCTCGCTTTGGCCAGTGTTTGTCCTGTGACCTGCAAATTTCTTGCCCTTTCACTCCTGTAGTTGAGAGCCCTGTGCAAGAACAGACAAGTCAGAGGGAAGAAAGGAGAAAGGTGCGAGAAGTGACTTTGCTGAGCGTCAGAAGCGCTGTAGGGCAGCTGCAGCTCTAACGCCGGCTAATGCGCCCTTCCTCAGGGGTCAGGCTGAAGCAGGGGGGGGGGTCTCGCCAGCAACGTGGAGGCGGATGTTTTTCTGAAAGATGAACCTTTATCATCTTGTTCTAGGCAGGTTTCTCTGAAGTAATTCCCGTGCTGCTTTAAAATTTAAAAGTGCTTTTCTTCAAAAATAATAATTCTTCTGTGATTGTCTTGTGAGATGTGGTAAAGGATGAAATGGCGCATAAATTCAGACACTGCAGTTATCCCTTCCAGAGTCACTACGTTAACTGTAGTAGTACCAGGGCAGCCGCCCGTGTGGGGAGGAGTGGGATAAGCAATATGCGCTCTCATGCAGGACTGTAACCCTTCCCAGGGCCCCCAGTGTGTTTGTCTTAAAAGCCCTGTGATAATAACCTGATGAATTGTGATTATGAAGAGAAATGTCTCCTAGGTACATAATTGAGAATAAGTGTCTAAATACCTGGGGTTCTATTAGAATAAAAATAATTACTCTATTAATATACCTCATAGGTGTACTAAAACCTGCCGAACGTCATTATTAGGGAGCATTGTTGTAAGAACGTGAAACGGGTAGGATATTCAACAGCAGCTATGTAGGAGCTGAAATCCCCTCTCCTCCCATGGTGGATGTCAATGAGAACGGGGGCTGAATTTGGATGCATCCCTCCTGACTGCTTGTTCCAAAAAATGAGTGCCTGTGATCAGTATGACTGATCAGCGGGAAAGGCGGGCATCAGTAACAGAAAAGTCACTTAATGGTTTTCAAAGGCTCTTCGGGAAAGGTGGTTTCTGACATTTTCCCCCCATTACCCATACTGGTGTATTTTTTGGGGGTATATCCCCTACGCCTTTGTGTCTGACCAACCTCTGGGGCAGTAATTCGGCTCCCCTTGAAGGCGGCACCCCAGGAGTTTTAAAGAGGCAAAAGCGGACGGCACCGGGGGGCCCGGAGGCGGGGGGGCAGCTCGGTGCGGCTGTAGCGTATGGACGGGTCGGGGG
>NW_009647512.1:1513538-1530648 GCF_000708025.1 Charadrius vociferus | reverse complement strand
AAGAGGAAAAACAACAAACAAACCCACCACCGCCAAACCCAAACCTTCACTTAACACCCCCCGCCCCCCCCTCCTTCACATTTACAGTTTAACTGCTGCACTTTTAAAATACTACCTATTGACCAAAATCCAAGCGTCTATTACATATCTTAACATATGGTCCACACCGTTACGGTCTGCAGCATTTAGCATTTGCCAGAAACTGGAAATTACAGCTTATCTTTTATACATTCACATTCAAAATCAAACAGTCCTGGTGCAAACCACTGAAGCTGACAGAATTACATCGGGGATAAGTCTGGCTTTTGAAATTTGACATCTTATGTAATAAATGGCCACAGGCCATAATGCTCTTCCACAATTCCCCATTCAGATGGTTATTACCAAAGCTGAATCTCCCAACAGGTTGCCAAACTAGGAAATATAAGGCTGTGAAAGCGAAGAATGCAGACAAACTGAGATGCCACCTATTAGAAAAATCATCTATTTAAAGGCTAACTAGACAGGTACTTAATTTTAGAATGTAATCATCCAGTTACAGGTGATTATCTGATAAGATCTAATAAGAAATTAATAATGCAGTGGAACTCCAGAAGATTTACAGACTGCTCAGCTGAACTAAAGCAGTATCTTTAGTGCATTAGCACCTCAGTCCAGACCTGCACTTGCTTCTGGTGGGGAGGAGGGCTAGAAATGTGGATATGGACTGGGGCAGAACCACTCTGCGAGTGCTTGGCCTTTCTTTGAAACACTGTTATGGAGGGATAGACAGAAATTCCCTTGCAGATGGTCCTGTTGTCCTAAATAACAGACTTGATGCTTGCTGGTGCTACCAGCAGTTTTGGTTTCACACACGCACCCCCCCGTGTGTCAGCCAGGACAAGGGGACTCAGAAATTTCAGGTAACCATGTCTTGGTCTGGCACAGAAGTCTTGACACAGTAACGGATGGGATATTGGATGCTGTGTTTCATTTGCTGCCTGAAAAACACCCAAACGGAATTTTTACTTCTGGGAATATGCGGGGAGATATTTCTTACTTCTCTGCTGCTCTTTTTCTTTTTTTTTTTTTTTCTTTTTTCTAGAGCCATTCTGCTCTATGTAGTAATTTGTAAAAAATAAATTGTATTTGGGTGAAACTCATAACGCTTTACCCCGGTGAAGAAAAATGGATTTTACTGTCATGGGAGAACACAGAACATCCGCTTTATCCTCTGCTATCACTGGCACAGTACAAACGATGCTCTGATCCTTGTTCCTAGGCCTGACTTAGCAAAATACGTTGCAGAATAAATCGGATGTCTCTGCTCTCCCTGTGCCTGCCGCTTCCTAGCACCGAGTTCGGCTCTGGCACTGTGCGTCTCGGAGCCCACCTACAGCACCAGGAAAGCTTCGAGCAGCTGCTCATCATAGCTTGTAGGATGAAATTGGCACAAGGCCTTTCTCAGACTGGATGAGATTAAAAAGTTGTCTGCATTTAGAATAGACTTATCATGATTAAAAGCTGGGGGGGTCTTGGGGGGAGTGGGGGAGAGATGCTGCACAGAAAGACAAAGGCAAGCCACCGCATCAGACAGCAAAACAGCCGCTGCTGCCAGGAATGGGGGCTGGAAGCACAAACAGACACTGTGTGTTCTAATGCTAAAATGGAATTTCAATAGAGCAGATAGATAAGGAATATTTTGCTCCAGTGCAGTTAAGAACGGCAAGGCCACGGCAGACTTTCTTAAAGCCATTGAAAAGGGATGGAGGATTGTGTCTCCACACAATTAACCACGACTTTACACTTAGTGCTGTTTTCCTACACAAACGCTAGCTGCCTCTCTGCCAAGTGTCCACATAATTACCACATTGTATTTTTATTCACAACAATAAGCTCTTTGAAAAGGCGGGGGGGGAAGGTTTTTCCATGTGGTTAGTTTTGGTTTAGGTGGTTGGTTCTTTTTGTTGTTGGTTTTTCTGGGGTCAAGTTGTTGGTGTGGTTTTTTTGTGTGTTTTTCTTGGTGGTTGGCTGTTTCTTGGCGTTTTGTTTTTTTTTTCTTCTGATTTCTTTGCCATTCAAAGCTGTGACTAAATACTGAGATACTGGCATATACTGTGCCAGGTTTTGCAAGAAGCTTGCCAGAAAGGTGTCTCGTTTACTCTGGTGTAGCTGTCATAACTCCAGGCCGTTCCTTGTCTGACTGCTCCGAGTATTGACTTTCCCATTGCAGTTTGAGTCGTTTTGGACCACAGAGGAGTTTCCCTTTGGCAGAGACTGCTGCACGAAGGCTCAGGTGCAGAACGACATGAAAGCCGCGTGCTTGGCCCCATGAATGTTTTTGTACAATCTTACGTATGTTGAATACCTTTAGGCTTTCTATAAAGGAGGAAGATTGAGGTATTGAACAGCCTTTAGAAGGGTGAAAGCTGTTAAGGCCTAAAGTTAAGGTGAAGTTTAGGCACAAGACCCTCAAACCGCAGCCACTGAATGAAAAGTCAGTGACTTCCAAACCTCTCTGGCGGCTCGAGGCTGCTTTCTCAGGAGCTTTGTGCCCCTGCAACTCTGAGGCTCCAGCAGCAGCACAGGCATCGCCTCTGGAGGGGCGGCTGTGAACGGCTCTGTGCTCATCCAGCACCACGCTGCTTCGCAGGTCTGACGGACCGCGAGAGCGGGACTCCGGCCTCTGCGAGTCATGCAGGGGCATGATTTTCAAACTTTGAGGTAGGAACTGGCTACTACGGTGATGAACTTAATTGTAACCTCGGCTTATTCTTCTAGGCCTGGAAAACATAATGTTCTTTAGGGTTTACACACTGCATTTCCTGCAATGTTGCCCCCTGCTGCTTTCAGCCAGGATCTCCAAAACAAACCCTCAGCGCATACAGAGGTGTTGAAGAGAACTAGAAAAGTTGTTGAGTGGGCAAGAGGTAATGCAAGGAAGAGAAGGGGAAAAAAAATAATAGGAAGTGGACAAAGACAACAGATAAGTGTTAAATAGGTTCAAACCCCCCATGCAAAACATGGTGAGCTATGGCTTTGGAGCTTCTTTGGCGTGAAATACCCCCTCATGATAAGCCTGTTCAGTGGCCATCTGCTGATGCTGCTGGCTTCCCCCTGCCTCCGTGCGAGGTGGCACCGGGCTGCACATTGCCCGCCCTCTGCTGCAGGCAGGGCAGCGCTGTGGCTGAAGCCCTAAAAGCTGGCATGCTTGTGTCCCCGGTACTGGAGAAGGAAGCGGGAAAAGAAAAGAGGTGACAGATGACAAACAGAAAGCCAGAAAGCTTCTGCAGCAGAGCAAAGGAGTATTAGATACTCCCAACTCTTTCATTTTTTTTTAAGTGCTTAAATCGCCAGGCGCTTAAAGAAACAAATCCTCGAGTGTCTTATTTTCCAAGGAAGAAAGTTTAGACTTGAGCGCTGGCCTGTGGCAGTAAGGGAGTTTGCAGCAATTTTGTACTCCATCACTTATTACAGCTGGTGCCGTTTAGCATTATGTATTCTTCATCCCTCTGGGAAATACATGTTCTGCAAAGCACTGCTGTAAAGTAGAAAGGCGCAAGCTGCTTCTTACAGATGCAACGTGTTCTTTGGCAAGTCAGCCCATGCAGAACGACTAATTCGGCCTACGGGCAAGAGTTAAGGGTTTGAACCCACCAGCTCGGACCTGGGCAGACTCCTCAGCCCCCTGCAAGGGGTTTGGTAGTCATCCTTGCAGGCAAGGCACAGAGTAGCAGCATACCCAAAACCCAGTTTTTGTTTTTATTTGTAGACAGGAATATCAGTTGTGGTGCTGCTCTCAGGTTTTCTTTAGTAGTTCCTTCCAGCCACCGCGTTGCTGATCTTGGGCACCTCATGTATTTTTATTGAAGCTGCTTATTTTTCTACAATTGGCACCTTCTGAACCAAATGTTGCTGTTTTAAAATTCTTAGAAAAACCTTAAAGGAAACTAGCAATACGGCACAACTTAAAAAAAAAAAAAAGCCTTGTGCAGTGAAAAAATATAGAAAGCAGTATAACTCATGGCAAAATATTCAAACCCACAGTGTAAGTCATTCCTCTACTGTACATAATTCTGAAAGAGAAAAAGCTATCATTGTAGTAAATTCTAACAAGATGTGACAACATCTTGGAAGCAGACAGAAATTAAAAACAGGTTGAATAAGCCACAGCTGACAAATAAAGCCAGACCATTAACTGGTATGTAAGCTTTGGCAAACAATCCAGTATCACTTTATGTATTTCCAGCTTAAGATCAAAAAGAGACCACTGACTTATCTTTTCAGTAATAAAGAGCACTGAACTTCACCACATTAGCCTTATCCTGAGTCCAATCGGTCTACAGCGTGCCTTCTAGGAAAGCACTTAGTGCTGTTTGGTGGACAACAGGGGGATGCATGATCCGTTAACCTCTTCAGTTTTAAAAACGTTTATCTTCCTAAGTGTTAGCCAGTTGCACCCCATTTTGAAGTTTTTTGGGCAGAGCTTTCAGTTGCTTCATTAGAAAGCTTTTTTTTTTAGTCCTCCTTTAAAAAATCGAATGCAGACTGTTACCTCAGAGAGCAATAAGATAAAAACCTTTATTGTTCCACCTTTATCAGAGTTCATTTTCTATTGATACGCATTTGTGTAACTGTAGTTTATATCAGAAACTTCAGCTCCTCAGAGGCTTAATGTGGAGTAGCAAAAACACCTTCAAAACCAATTCAATCCCAATTCAAGTAATATACCACTTGGGCACAAGGAATCTCTAGGATTAGAATCAGTTAGACTTTCCACCTCCTCCTTTTCCTGTGTTCTTTGTCCTCATTTCATGCCAAGCTTTCACCAGTGGTTCTCTGTTCTTCCATATGAGCTCGTGGCCGTAAGTCACGTACCACCTGAAAAAGAAAATACCAGTTAAAACTAACTGCAGCTTCTCTCTGTATCTGAGGAACAGGCTGATCACTAAAATCAAGTAACTCAAATGCTTAGTGTAGGAGATGAGATAAACTGAGGCAGAAAGAGCATCATTCTTGGGAAGTGGCAGTGGCAGGTAAGCCACTTGTTCTCTTGACTCCTAATAGTTAACCTCTTTGTGTTTTTTGCTTATCTCGGTCCTGGGGTACGGTTTTCATGCCTTTAATTTCACGCTCTCACAATTTCTACTTAAAAAGATGCAAAACACTATTTTCATTTAAGAGACTGTTAAAACAGTACTGTTGCTCATGCTAATCCTTACTGACACCACCAAGTGAGAGTCTTCTTCTGTTATGTAAATTCAACTGCCCCATAATAGACAGATACATTCCATTCAAAGTGAATCTTCTTCCATAAACATCTAAATGAAGATTTTAATCTATCAAAGTATTCTAGCTTAATTTATATTCATAGAGAACTATATATGCTGATATATGAACATCAACATAAGCGATTAAGCAAGGGAGGTTATGGTCGAGAGGTGAGAGGGGAAGCAACTGCATGAAAACAGGCTGAAGGTTCTGCGACAAGCCTAACTTCGCATCTCAATCCTGAATAATAAAACCACTGTTATAGGAGCCATCAGCCAGCGCCAGGTAAACTGGCTGTTCTGTTAAATCATACAGCCGCCTTCTGAAGGGGAAAACCGTCTGTGAGGCGATGTGTAGAAAATACATTGGCCACTCAACATATGTCATAAATAGAGGCCCTGTTTTAGGATGAAGTGACCAAAACGATCACAGAGTAGAACGTGTAGGTAGAACATACGTAGGTGAGGAAGGAAAGATACTTGTCAGGGCAATTTTTACTGCAGCTGCTATCCTATTTTAATAATATGTGAATCCGTATTGTAATGAACAAGCATCATGGTAGACAGTAGTTACGAATCAGCAAGACTACAGCAATGCATTTGTGATGCCAAAGAAGGGGGGGGAAGGAGACTGCAGCACAGAACTTACTGATGCTAAAGCCAAAAAATAGCAAACAAAGGCAAACCAGTTCGCAGACCAAAATAAAAGCATCCTCCACCTGGTTCTTTGTCTGGCCTTGTTAAATGTGAGGTAGGCTTTTACTATGCCTATATAAAAAGTTTAAAAAAGCTCTCAGCAATAAGTGTGCAAATTAAGGTAACGTGGCGATCAGGTAGAAGGGGAAACACTCATTAGGTAACATAGTTCAAACATGGAACAATGCAGAACTGTTTCCTACAAGCTGGTTTCTAGTAGTTCTTCCCAATTAGGAAGGCCCCACACAAAGACAACACAGCAACACTGAGAAAGAGCAGTAGAGGCTGCTCAAAGGAATTTGGCCTGAGCTTATACTAACTCTGTAGCTCTCTCTAAATTGGTAATTAGAGGAAAAACACTGTGACAAAGGAATTTTCTTAGCTGTTAATTCTAAAGTTATTTTAATTTGTCCATGCTGTGCTTTGTGAGAATCTTTTCTGCCTTGTGACTCTCCTCAATGAGCTGGGGAGAGCAGGACAGAGACAGCCAGCCCAGGTTACGGTGACAGGACAATCTGACAGCTAAGCTATCGTTCTAAGGCAGTCCAACTCAACTTCTTTCAGTTCTAAGAATTTGTTAATAGTATTTTCCACACAATTTTATAGCGCTACAAGGATAACAGCGAGTTGTCTTCAATGCTACTTAAGACAACTTTCAAAAAAATCCCCACGCTTCAGAGATAAGACGAAGTAAAGAGGAAAAAAAAAAAATAAAAAAAAGGGATGAATTTAAATACGAAACAAACAGAAGTCAGTAAATATAGACTTACATTCCAAAGAGAGCTCCCCCAAGATGTGCAGCGTGGTCAAAAAGTCTCCAGCCTAGAGCAAGCCCTGCCGTGTCAAATGCAATTATGGCTTTTAAAGCCTGGAAAGGAACAGAACATGGAACGGGCAGCATCAGTCACAGCATATAATGGTCACTGATAACAAAGTTTCATATTCTGGCACACAGCAAAAATTTGGGATCAAAAAATATCACATAAATTTTATATCAAAGCCATCACTGTAAAATAAAAAAAAATAAAAACAAACAAACAAAAATGTTTTAAACCAACACACTCAGTCCTTAGCTGTACTGTGCTGCCAAAATACAGCCATGGGCAGCTACAGAATAATGCAGGGTAGGAATGTGTCCTTTTCAAATACTCAATCTTCTCCAATATTCATTTCTAAAGCTACACGTAGATTCCAAACTCAGGTCAGGAAAAAAGAAGTTACTTGAAAGAGTACATGCTGTAAGAGACCACAAACTGTGGAACTGTAACATTCTCTTTCACTAATTCTGACATAGCTTAGACTTATGTGCATATGATCTCCCAAACACAATCCTCTAGTGGATGAAGCGTGGGGCAGCATCCCTGTCATCGTATCTGATATAAATTGATCATCACGCTCTCTTAAACGACCCATCTGTTGGAAGGTAGAAAATCAGGATGATAGTGAACAACTCCATGGCTGGAAACAGCATGAGCAAAAGTATACCGTCCTCAGGTGACACAAACTGTAATTATGCAAAATTTTACAAAATGCTTCATTCCAAAAAGAACAACAGATTTAACATTAGGATGAAATCCTACTTAAAGTAACATTTCTTTCCTTAAGCACATGTGTTAGAATAGCAGCTATGTTGTTACACTGACTTGTTTTAAAAGGAGATTACAGTATACGTAAGGTAGGCTAAAGCGGTACACACAGTTTACAAATACAGCTACACAGTAGAAGTTCTTACTTAGGGTTAAAATTATTCCAATGCTCACACTGCAATAGCCAATATTGCTCGTTTTACTGTTGCAATGTGTGTTTCCTCATGGCAATGCTCTCTCTGGCTCTGCCAATATTTCTTCCTTGGCGATCTTTTTTGGGAAAGGGTAGCACGCAAGAAAACAGGTCCCCTCAAGCAGAAGTGCAAGAAAAACATGAAGGCTGCTTCTAAGGCGCTCGTTCAAATTTGTAAGCTTTGCTTACAAAAAATATTAAATCTCATGATCTTGAAATGACAAAGCTTAACTGCTTTAAGTAAACCAGTAAAATAACTTTAAGTAGTGGACCAAAGATGATTAACTTATTAAAGCGAGTCAAGATAGACATGAGCTGCTTTTCTTAAATGGGGCAGTGGATGTGCTTAAACGAACTTAATGAAACGGAAAAGTAGTCCTAGTACTAGACAGGAAGAAAAGAAGAAAAGCCTCAGTAGTGTATTTCTAATCCCAACAGTGTTCTTAAAAGTATCAAAAGACGGTACACAAATGGCAAGGCAGGTATTCCTTCAGGGCTGGAAAATTAGCTCCCTTGAGAAGCTAAGTTCTGTTTTTCCCATCTTGATAAATTTTTCTTCAAAAAGAGTGTATAAGATTAGCATGTAATGAGCGCTGCTATAAAAACTATCACCTATCAGAAAGAACAGCGCGTCTATGCATGTCTCCTCAGACGGGAACCTGAGTCCCTCCTAACTTCTTTCACCTATTAGTATCAGATTTGAAACAGACTCATGGAGGATGGAATTTAGGATAATTCTAAATTCACTACACACTTGTGCTAGGCTGCAACAATTCAGAATCAGTCTCTAGGACTTCCACGGCCTGTATTCTCTTTCAAAATAAATTTAACAGCTTAGAAGCACAAACGAAGAAGACACACGCTCAGATACTGGAAAGGTATGGGGAAAATGTTTTAAGAGTAGGATTTCTTTGAAGTTCTAAGGTACTTACGTTTCCCGCTGTAAATGTGAACATTGGAAGAAATATGATGGCTAGTTTTGCTTCTGGCATCTTTGTACATACGGCTGCAAGGACAGTCATTATAGCTCCTGACTGCAAATACATTAAAACACATGGAAGTAAGCTGAGATGTTACAGAAGGGGAAATTTATTTTTCTGCATGTGAACCCATTTTCCTTTTGGCTTTTATTTGCAAATACAGCCTTGTGGCAAACCTCAAATTACAAAGCACCACTGCTAAGTTCAAAATAAAAATTAAGCAGGATACCATTATTTAATTACAATATCTCAAAAAAAATACCCTTCAGATACTCTTATATAATTAAGAAATACCATCCCACCCCCCTCCCTGATTTTTAAGGTAACAATTTATGTTAATGTGCTTTTTTTCCTCAGTAAACCCTATAAATTTACAATACATTAATCAAATACAGACATCGCAGATGAAGAGAATCATTCTGAAGCTTGCACCAAAACAAGGAAAATAACAAGATAGACAGGGACAAGAAATCTTTTGTCAGTGAAACAAGCAATTCCCCAGTCTGTACTAAATTGACCATGGGCTTTTGTATCCATGAAATATCTCAATGGAAAGGCTGTGAATACAGTAAACTAATGCAATGTGTGGCAATTTCAGTAAGTTCAGATCAGTAAGACTAATGGAAAGTAACTTGCTCCAGATACAGTTTATTCAAAAGATAAAGGGACGATACATAGACAGCGCTACCGAAAATTCTAACTTCAGGGCAGCTTAACAGATGTTTTCATTCCAATTGAAAAATAAGAATCTGACTTTTGGCTTTTATCAAAATTATTTAATAAAATAAACTAAGACGTTTTCAGAATTTGGCAAATGGCTAGGTTCACCTCAAACTTGTAGCAAGCTGAACGTTTTAAAATCTTCTGCTACTAGAAACTCTTGTAAAGAACAGACAACCACACCACCTCCTCAACCTGCCTCGGACCTTTCATAGTGTGAGGCTTCTGGCAGGAGCGCTGCCCTTTCAGCACAGCATGCCCTACAGCTTCCGCTAGTATCGCACGCTGATTTTGATGGTCTGATTACATTCTCTCTTTCTAAAGTATTCTATTTTCAATTAGAGAAGACCGATACGCAATTAGGAAATGACATTTATGAAACAAGTTATAGAACTGAACTATCTGCTCGGTGACAAGAGCTCCTGCTGTTCAGTAATTGTTTACAGGCCATTAGTATTAAGTGGCATTACTGCTGGGCTGCCGCTGCAAGACAGTTAACATATTTGAAGAACAGGCAAGTTCTTGCACAGGAATCACTGCCTGGTTACTTGGGTTTGGTAAACCTTCCTAGTTTCCATTATCCCCAACATATTCTTGGCTTTTAAGCAGGTAAAAAAATACAGCAGGCTTTGGAAATGGCTTCAGAGATCATGATAAGGTCCCCCATATTCTGAGACACTTACAGCTCCAAGGGATGGTTCAAACTTTCCAGTGGCCATTTTAGCAACGTAACTGACAAAAGTGGAGATAACCCCTAGAAAGGAAAAAATATTATGGGAAACAATGCCAGCAATGCAGACAAGAATGAGAAAGTTACAACGTTATCGGAACATCTTCCTACAGAAGCTACTGTAGATGGTGTGGTTGGTTGGTTTGTTTGGGTTTTGGTTTTGTTTTGTTTAGTGGGGTTTTTTGTTTGGTTTGCATTTTTTTTGGGGGGGTGTGTGTGCATGTGTTCATTTTAACTTGAATTAACTGTCATCTTTTCGCATGAGTCTGTATTAAGAGCTACTTTATTTTGGTAGCTAAGCATGACTTAAAACCAGATACTTGTATCGTCATGATATTTTGAAGCCAAATATCCTAAACCCACCAAAATTCTGTATGACAGCAAATAAGCACTGCAGTTAGTATAGAGCAATGTGTGGGACTGAACGATGGCCATCTGTCATCACACAGCTATTAACCATGCACACACTTTACTTGCATTAATATACATTTTAAAGTGTTGTAAATATATGTATGTATTTAACATTACCAGCAGAAAGATACACTGCAATGAACTGCTCACAGCCCAGAAGAGAGACAATGCTGCTGGAAAAACTCCATAAAACATACATATTTGCTGCCATGTGGAATAGAGAGAAGTGACTAAACGTAGAGAGAAGCATGGGAGAACACAGGGCTTCTGTAAAAGAGAAAAACAATGGGAAAACAAAAAAAAAAGTCAGCATTTTAATTTGCTTCAACTTACATATCATGCAGACTAGAAACTTAACAAAACATACTATAGGCTAATTATGCTTAGAATTCTCAAATACAAGCTATGTAATAAATCCTGAAATGTAACAAATTTCCAATTCCAAGCAATACCTTCTGAAAGGTAGGACATATACCCCAGAGATACGCAAACTATACAAACAGCTACTTCAGAAAGTCTTTATTACCTACTGGGGAATGTTTCATATAAAACATTTATCTTAAGACATGTCTCCTATGCTTTGGAAAGGAAAAAAGATTTTATTTATATATGTATATGGTGAAACATTTTTAATATATTATATGAGCATCTATATAAAATTATTTTGCTGCAGAGATGGACTCAAAGAAAAACTAGTTTTCTTTTCAAAAAGCTACTAGCTCTCCTCACTGAAACAGCAGCCTTGAAAATGCAAAAAAGCCAATTAGCAGCTTTAAAGGTCAACAATATTTAAAATAGGAGTGTTTGGGGTGACTGATGCTCACATCTGGATAATAGCTACCTTTAGCTTTGGAGTGTGCATTGGGAAATTGGTTGAGTTTCCACTTTCTCAGCAGAAATTAAGAGGAAAGCAGAAAGTACTCTCCTAACGCATGTTTTGTCTTACAGTTCTTTGTCTCTTAGTTCTTTTCTCTACTGTAGAAATGAAAACTAACTGTTCTGCCATTAAATACTAGTAACTGGCTTTCCTAAGTTAACCTTTTCAAAACACTTCACACAGAGTGAAAGCCAAGTTTCTGTGGGTTTTTTTTTTCAATGTGACCCAAAGCACAGCTTTGAAACAAGGACTCTGTACATAACATACAGAGTAATGCTCTGTATGTTCTCAGAGGAAAGCACGCTGATGACTGTTTTATCTGCATCCCAGGGAACATTAAAGGAAGAAAAAAAAAAAAATCACATTTGAGACTAGTTTTTGAATGGCATTACATAGCATGATTTATTCCCCCGCCTTTCCGAAGACTGGCACGATTAGTATTCTTTGCAGGAAAGCAGTAATATCCCTGGGAGAAGTGCCTCTTCCCCTTTACAATGGCAAGAACTGCATCCTGCTGAATGCAGTGTAAGGCCAGACAGCAGGCAACAGTTTTGACATTAACAATATGTAGAAAAGCACCAGCAAGGTTTTTTTTTTTTTTCTTAATCCATTACTTCTAACTTTTTTTCCCCCTAGAAGTGTTTTCTGCCTAGACAAAATGATGTATTTGGGCATGACTGATATTGCTTGTGGGTGACAGAGCTGCAAGTAAGCTGTGTGCCATTCAAAGCTTTTGCTATACAATCAGGGGTTCTGTGTCATCCAAATTTATAGAAGTTCCCCAGATAACTGTTCACTTACTGGAGGATGGATCTGAGGTGAAATACGTAAACATAACCCGTCGCATACCAGGCAGTCTCCATAAACAGAATACAAAGACATTTGCAGCTATAATACCTATGAAGAGGAAAAAACAGTACAGAAGCAAGTTATGAATGTAACAGGCCATAATGCTTACTGTAAACAAGCATTCAAAAGTGAGCTTACAGGAATTCTACTTTTTCTTCACTATTTCATTAAAAGCAGTATCCACTTCTTACTTTACGAAGAGTTCAGAAAAAGCAAAGAAAAATACTGAAAGCTGCATTTATATAGTGGAAGCCTTCCAGAAATATGACATTTAATTGGAATTGTTTTAATGTACGATGTAATGAATGAATGCAACATTCCAGAAAATCTGTACTTAAGACGTCCAAGCTCTGGTTTCAAATTTCTATTCCACCGTAGAACCAATGAAACAAAAGCCAGCTTAAGAGGTCTCATTTCTTGCCTTTTGAGCTGCTTAATCCCAAATGCCACCAATCTGCTGCACAGTTGCATTTAACTGCGTGCGGAGGCAAAGGGAAGCATGCAGACACACAGTACACATCCCTTCCAGTTTCTGGGGAGGTTTGGTTTTGAGGTAATTGTAAAGACAGTGTTTAGAGATGGAGCACAAAAATTTGAGTTGGCATTGCTAAGGCACAGTTACCTTTGGGAGACAGCAAACGCACAGCTTTTTACTTCACAGAGAAAAAAAAAAAAATCACTTCAGTTTACTGCAATCTTATTTCAGTTTAAATAAGAACGTAAATAATTAGAAACATGATGATGCAAAGTTATTGTTTCTTGTTTAAAGTGCCTTCTCTATTTCTATCCAAGCATTTAGGTATTTAAAATGTTTTAGAATAGCTAGAGACAGTAAAGGGGAAAGTAATTGTGCTTCCTTTACAGAATGGTAAATGTCACATAATTATTCTCTATTTGAAGTTTGCAACAAAATGTAAGAACTGTGAAAAACGACAATACATAAATCCCAGAACCAAAACATTAACAGATTTCTTCTTTTGGCACTCCATCCTATTCTACCATGCTCTTTTATTAGAGGAAATATTTTCCCTGCGCGCTACGCCAAGACGTTACAGAACTCTCAGCAATTTCAGCACAGTAACCCCAACCTTGTTACAGCAATCAGGGGTGAGTATCCGAATGGCTCAGGGTCTACCGGCTAGAACTGATATTGCTTTTGAGATTAACTCCATGTTGAAGGATCCTCTAAAGAATACAGAATATGAATCCTCACACCCCCTGCCCCAATACAGTATTTGTATCTGTATCATGACTTGGCTTGCATGTTGAAGAGCAACGCAAAGCATTGTACAAAACTTCTTAACAGGACTTGTTAGCACGTAGAATACATAAAGGCAGATATGGCTTAGCTACCTTACTTAGGTTCAAATCAAGTTCCCATCAATTTCTCTCCACATATTACATTAATCTTGGGGGTTTCAAGGTGACGTTAGGCTAACCAACCAACCAAAACTATATCATAACCAAGGGAAAGCTCACAAGCTTCTTGTTTGCAACGCTATGTATTTAAAATAGCAAAAAATTATCAGTGAGTTTTATTTCAGTGGAATATATACTCATGTTCCTTCTAAAAGCATTTGCTGTTTTTCACAGTTCCTAAGAAAAATGTTGCCAGGGGAAGATTCTAGCTAATCCTCCACACTCTCTCACACAGATGCATATGTGTTTTTTTTTTTTAATGCATACAAAAACTAGTTTGTGAGAAGGAAGTGTAGCAGAAATAGTGTATGTGCAGGTGTGAGTTTACACATGCTTTGTGCCTAACAACCTAAATGTGGTACGAAAGCCATCTGTTTTAACATACTGTACCTGTTTGCCATATTTCTCTTCCTGTGAATGTCTAATACTTGTAAGCTAACACAAACCTGTCACAGTCCGCTGACCCTCAGTCAGGTTATTCCACCAGCTGTTAACCTGAAACGGAATTGTTGTACATCAGTGCCACTTGTAGAGTATTTGCAATTTCAACACCAGCCACGCAACGTTCTACCTTTTTAAGAATGGAAAGCATTTGCTTGAAATCTGCTAAGTAAATCTGTTTCAAACTTTTTTATTTCCGATTGGTTTAGCTTTTCAAGTTGGCGTTTCCTTACTCAAGAGTAGTTATTTACCCTCCTTTTCATAAAATATCCCAACATAGATGAAGAGTTTCTTCAAAAAGAATGGGGTTATCCTTTTAAACGACTCCATGGGTTTAACTCTGCTTGTACTAAAGAAGGAGCCAGCCCATAATGCTTTCTTTAGCGGATTAGCCAAAGTTAGCATAAACCCTGCCTCCACTAAGCCTCACCCTAGCGCTGTCTAACATCACACCACCCACCTGTGAGAGATTCCACTTTTGTGCCAGGGTCACTTTTGCGGAGGTGGCTCACAAGATGTGGAATCCATTCCCCCTTGCGTCCAGCTCACCCAGCCCTCCTCCAAGTTTAAAACCCCTGAAAAAGTTTATTTTGAGCCTGGTAAGCCCACAGACAAATTCCAACCCCCTCTCCCTTCCTCAGCTTTCAAAATCATTTTGGACAAATATTTTATTGATAGCTCAATGACCCTCCAGCCCCACTGATGGGGACAATATCATACAAATTATCTGTAGGTTGGAGGCAGCAGGAAATAATGCTGTATGAAACAAATCATTCGCTATTTGATACCAAAGTAACAAATTTATTGCATTTTTTTTGTTTAATTCTCTGGCACAGGATATGGGTAACGGTATTGCCTACAAAGTTCCCCAGTATAAGAACACTAACCAAACATGACTTTTCTAAAATGCAAGCAGTAGATGCCCTCAGAAGCTACTGGGGGACCCTGAACTTTTAAAAAGAGAACTTACCAGTTGAAGACAGGGATTGGGAGTTTCAGCCTATTAACAACAGGGCAGTTTTGTTTTATTTTTTGGATAGCTAATCACCAGATATCCCCCTTCAGGTTTTGAAGGAAAATAAAAGTATAAAACCAAAATTACTTAACATATTAAGTGGCAATCATAACGTCACCTGCAGTTCATATGCACCTAGCAAGAAAGCATGGGCCTGGATAGGACAGAGTTAATTTTCTTTAGAGCAGCTCATACATGGTGCTGTGTTTTAGATTTTTGACCAGAACAGTACTGATAACACACTAATGTTCTAGGTTTTGCTGAACAGCATTTGCACAGCATCAAGACCTTTTCCATTTCTTACTCCGCGCGCTGCAATGAATAGATTGGGGGTGCGCAATAGGCTGGGAGGGGACACAAGCAGGCAGATGACTGGAACGAACCAAAGGTATATTCCTATCATATAATGTCATGCTCAGGGAAGAAGGGATTTTAGGAGGTTCAGCCATCTTTTGCTCACGAACTGGCTGGGCACTGGTCTGCTCACGAGACCATGAGTGATGCCTTTGCATCACTTCTTTTAACATTGTCTTCTCTTCTCTCTCTTAGCCTTCACTTACTTCGCAATTTTTTGGTTGTCGTTTTATCTTTACCCCCAAGTTTTCTTGCTTTTATTCTTCCTTTCCTCTTCCCCCACCCCAGTGGGGGCTTGTGGGGGAAGTGAGCAAGCGGCTGTGTGGCCCTTAGCTGCCCACCAGGGTTAACCCACAACACGTGCCCATTTCAAAAGAAGTACCACTTCCCTTGGACAAGCAGACCTGAAAGAGTAATCAAGCCTGGTCCATCAGAAGCCAGGGCAGTAACCTTGAAACAAAAGTAAAACATACATGCATGTTCAGTCTAGTTTTAAATACATTTAAACTGAAAAATAAATGACTGATACGCTCGGGCTGACAACTAAATTTACAGCAAGTCTTGCAGTACTTGCGTTGCTCTTACTGCCCAAACTCCAAAGTGTTTGCGTGGAAATGTCAGCTGCCAGAAAGAAAAAAGCCCCCTAAACCCTCATATTCATTAAAAGTACAGGTTGAAAATACAAATGCATTTCAGAAGCCAGAGCGTTAGAAAACATCATGCAAGGTTCAGAATTTAAACTAGCTCTGTCCTCTTTGGGAGTTCATGTTCACTTTTGAGAACATTTAGACATGGCAAAAATGGAATTTTTTTACAGTCAAAAATCAAAAGGTACCTAGTTTGGATATACAAACCAGTACTACCGACCTCTCTTCCCTGCACTTCAGGGTGAAGATGCTATTTCTCTCCAGTGTAGCTTTTGCAGTGACATTGGGACTTACAGTTTTCTAGAATGAATTCTATAGGGTTGTTTTCCTCATAAGGAAACGCATCTAACGTAACGTGCTGCGAACCCATGTGTTATTTATAAGAGCTCTTTAGATGTGGTGTTGGGGGATATGGCGTAGGGGAGAACTTTGTAGAGTAGGGTAGATGGCTGGACTCTATGATCCCAAGGGTCTCTTCCAACCTAGACAATTCTATGATTCTATTATTTCTTCAAGTCAGAAATCAGGATGACCAGGATTAGCGTCCATTGCACAAACGGTGCATGGGGCGAACGCGGCGGTGACGTTTGACGCTCCCGTGGGGACCCCCGCACGCGGGGGCAGGTGCGCCCGGCTCCCCTGTACCTGCTTTCTGAAGTCCCCTCTCTTCTGCGGCCGTATTTTATCCAGCCAGTCCGCTCGGGCTCCCTCGAAATAGGTCTGGACCCGCGACTTGAGGGACTCGTACTGCCAGATGGCGGCGGACCCGAAGGCAGAGCCTGTGAACTGGGCGACAGCCGACACAAGTCATCACGAAGGCGCCCTCCCCGCCCGAGGGAGCCCGGCTCGCCCCGGCCCGCCCCCGCACGCCGTTCCCGGTTGCTCAGCCCTCAGCAACGCTCCCGCCTTAACGGCGATAAAAGCGCCGCTGACCCCCTCGCCG
>NW_009647512.1:1499709-1504135 GCF_000708025.1 Charadrius vociferus | reverse complement strand
CTGCGGCTGGCCAGGCACAAGGCAGCTGCTCCTGCCCCGCAGCCTCCTTTCAGGCCTCTTCTCAGCACTACCTCTCGCCCGGGTCGGTTGCCCCCAGGTTTCCCGTGACCCCCGTGCTGCCGGCCGGGGCTCCCAGTCTCTGGCACTGTGCTGCTCTTCCTGCCGCCATCGTCGTGCCAACAGTGTGCCGGCTGGTTCCCTGCAGGGCTGGCGAGGCGTTGTGCTGGCAGAGAGCAGTCCCTACCCAGCTGGTGCTGCGAGCACTGACACCCTCCTGAAATTGAATGGAAAAAGAAGATAGGTGGGCTTTGAAAATAACTTGTAAGTCTCAAGAAGTTGCGTGCACCTTTGTAGTTATCTGTGTTGCTGTGGATATACTAAATGGGACAGCCAAGCGGCCTACGTGCCAGTCACGCCTGGGCCTCCCGAGATCAGAGTGCAGAGCTGCTAAAATCAATCAGCTGAATAAACAGTGGTTTATCTCGGAGGTGCACGGAGAGGACGAGAGGCAGCAGTCAAAGTTTTGTGTGGGTGTGAGGAACACACTCCACAAGAGAGTGGTTGTGCGGTCTCCAGCCCTGGAGGCAGTTCTGTTGTTACCGGACCAGGCTCGAGCAACCTGACCCAACGTTGAAGCTGGGCTTTCGCGGGAGGTTGGCGTCAGTGCAGTCCCTTCCAACCCAAATTATTCTGCAGTTCATTGTGTGGAGGGAAGGTTAATAGCAAGATGAGAATATCTGTGTATTTTAATTGCAAGTAGCTATAAGCCTGATTAGACTATTAATAAGTTAGACCAGCTTTGGGAGCATGGTTACAAAGTCAAATCATTTGGAAGTGGAGAGGAAATAAATTAACATTGTTCCTCTTCTTTTTTTTTTATTTTATTTTGACAAGTAGTAAAAGAGTTTGCTTTCTCAACTTAAGGCCAGACTCTGACCTGAGGAAACCTCTGTAAGCTTGTGGTGGGACACTGCTCTAAGTGGTTTAGTACTGTATTTAAATCTGCATTTTATCTCTTTCTGATTGTACTGGTGGCCATCGGTCAGCCTCAGAATTTGCATGAACTAAGAAACGATTAGCAGGTTCAAGGTCATATATTGCTGGTGTTTAAATGTATATATACGTATGTAAATGAAACCAGTGTTGTAATCAATGCTTTGTCTCTGTTTTTCTATGTAAAAAAATGAAAAAGAAGTAAGAGTTTTTTAACTTTTCAGGTTAGACACTTCTATCACTCATTTTTATTTCCAGAGACCTTACCGGGAGTGATTTGTTTGTTTAAGTGACTTAAATATTTTTGTTTGTTAACTCTTCCTGTCCTGCGTTTAAACCACATACATTTTGGCTGTGTTGTTTTTAATGTTAAGGTGATCTTTTTGCTCCCCCAGGGCTTCTTTTTATCACACTACAGCTCTTAGTTGTGTGTAGCCTATGTGTGTAATTTGCGAGGGATGATGCTCTGGGCTTCACGTATTTATTTGGTTTTGGTTTATGGTCATTTTCCTTTGTGCAGTTGCAAAGCATATTTGCTATTAGTTGTGCCATCATCTCAAATCTATAAGCAGCGAGAGCGTATGGCAGCTAGGACAATCAAGTCCTGAAGGGTAAAGTGTACACAGTACTGGTTGAAAGAGGAGGATGGATGTGGTATCAGTTGAAGTAACAAGCTGTTTGCTTTGAAAGCTTCTCTTTTGCAGGTGGTTTCTGTTAGTGAACTCTTACCCTGTTAAAGCAATGCATTTTAGTGGCATTACTTTTTATTGTTAAAACTACAGGAGTGGTAGGGAATCAGCACCGCCATCGCATGGGGATTGCAGTCTTGTGCATGACTGGTGGCCCAGAGGGAATAAGGTATCGTCTTGACTGTCCCATGGGTTTTGTGTGGTAGCAGCAGGGTCAGGAAGGGATGAGTGAGAGTGGCTCCTTGGGGCAGAGGAAGACAAAGACAGGAGGAACAGCAGCAGCAGCAGCCTCCGCTGTCCCTGCCTGTTCTGCCTCAGGGCATGTCTGAAATCACAGTTTTGTTTGTTAATGTGATCCACTGGACGGGTGTCTGTCCACACTGGTTACTGATTGCAGGGCTTAAAAGCTGCCAGGGAGAGATAAAGAATATAAAGAAAATGGATTTTTTTTTTTTTTTTAAAACAAGCAAACAGCCCCCATCCCCCTCGCTTGCTTTTTTTTTTCTCCTTTCACTGGCCCTTATTTTACCCACTATAGACGTGCATTTCGGGAGAGGCTCTAGGGCTCTCTGCTCCTACCTTGTATGGCCTGTTGATATGTGGCCCATCACCAGGCTCTCAACCCTCATTGAGACACCAGACCCACTCCCTGGCCCCTGAGGATTCAAATACCAGCACTGTGTGCTTTGCTTTCTAATTACTAAAGGTTTTCTTTGCTTGTTTGTCTTAAGAAGATCTGGAAAATAAATCACCTTTCTATCGTGCACCATGCTATCAAAGTTTATCCTTCTTGCGACTTTACATCTGCCTGTGTATTGAACTGAAACATCACCGTCTAGATTCATGTGCACCTTTCTGTTGAGGAGTACTTGCCCACAGTGAGGAGCTCAGGGGTGTTGTATCATTTCTAACAGGTGCATTAATACGGGACAGTTGTTTTAAGAGTGGGAGAAGGACTCTTACAGTGGTATTTGTAGTCCTGCTACATGTCCATGTTATAACATGGTTGAATTTGGATCAGGGTAGAGGAAGGTTGTTAACTCCCTATTGGTGAAATCTAGTTTCCAAGCTTCCTTACTTTGAAGCCTATAATGGTTGAAATTATTGTTTTTTAATGAGAAGTTTGTGTTTACAATTTTGACATATGTCCTACCCATAGAGATGGTGTAGAGCATATAGTTCGATCTTCTTTTCCTTACTGCCAGGCAGGAATTGTGATTGCACGGGTCATGTGCGGAAACACTCATTTGGATTATTGGCCTGCCCACATGGTGTGAAGTCTACTTGAATTTGTTCCTTAATTTAAATTTATAACTTATTTCAGATATTCTCTGTTGACAGTTATGTGTGTTTTGAAGAGGCTACACAATCACCCAAGAGACAAATGCTCCCTCTACAATGTGAGATTAAACTTTTGTAGTGGAATATACACATTTTTTAAGAGTGGAATAAGCTTCTTCCTTTTTTCCTTGTGCAAACAAATTCCAACTGCTGCAGTTGTTTAAAATGAGTGATTATAGGAGGAAGGTTGAATTGTTCTTTTCTTCTTTTTTTTTAATGCAGAAAACTTGCATATTCCTTCACGGTGTGGCCTGCATTCTAAAACAAATACTGTCTTCAACTGTTTGCCTGTTGTATATGGACACAGACCTCCTTTCATGAAAACAATATCTTGGTGACAAGTGCAACAAAAGTTTCACGTAAAACAATCATTGTGGTTATTGTAATAATATTTTTCTGTATTGCTTTGGTGTCTGATGGTATGTGGGCAGCTCAGTGGCACAGACAAAGCACATTACATACCAGTGATTGCCAGGTTAATCTGAGCATCTTTGCTTCTAACTTACATGATTTTGTTGTAGTTTTAATATTCGAGTCGTCCATTTCACTGAAGCTTCGCTATAGCTAAAAACCATGCCTGCGCCTTTGTGCAATAGTCAGGCAGAGCTTTGGCCCCGGGTCCTTGATTTTTAGAATGAGGGGAAAGGTCCTAAAGAGTACGAAACTCTCACTTGTTTGATCGAACTGGTCCTTACAGAGTGCTGACACTAGCGTCTAGCAGGAAGGTAGATGAAACAGGTTAGAAACATACTGTAAACGTGAGTATCAAAATTTATTTTGTTTTAAATTTGTATTGATAAGCATTGTAATTGGGAGATGAATAACTTATTAATGCATTTGATAGTTTTAATTTTAAAAGAATTTTAAGCTAGCAAACAAGTAAAGAACGGATGAAACATTGCAAATTGAAATTAGAGAATTCCTCAGTTGGGTCCTCTTGTTTTGCTCTGTTGGTATTTTTTGTGGGAAACACGTATGGTAATAAAAGTGTTCCTAAGAAAATACTCAGATGTCATAGAATATTTAAGTATTCCAATTATTTAATGAGATTTAGATTCCAGTTCAACAATTCCCTTATGTGATCAATTATTTTGTAGGTACGCAACTTTTTGATGTTTTCATAAAGGTCAGGCTTGTGTAAAGATAACTCCATGTACTATATATGTATAAACTGTTTCAACAGGTTTCTAATATCAGAAATTTTGGGAGGTTTCTTTGAAAAGAACTTCTGTCAGAAGAATGGCGTCATCTTCTCTACAAATTTGTGCATTGCTGCTGGCTTTAGCTGGATTCACCATTTTACTTGTTACTACCATGTCCAACAGATGGAAAATTTCCGACACTGCAACAGTGCTAGTTACTGCAGACTGGATTTCCGAAGGTCTTTGGATGGACTGTGCAGT
>NW_009647512.1:1480232-1499664 GCF_000708025.1 Charadrius vociferus | reverse complement strand
TTCAGACAGTAAGTGCACGTGGCATATGTATATAAAATCCTGGGGTGTAGTTTTATTCCTTCTTTCTGGACAGCATGTTAGCATGGTTGGATGGCATATACTGCGTTTGTCACAGAGGGTCTAGTATGGACCGGATTTGTCCTGTAGTACTTGCAGGCAGATTAAAGGGCCCCAGTGAAACACACACACTTCAACCTGCAATTCAGCTCAGTAACTGCTGTGGCTTTATTGCCATCTCTGTTGTGTTGACATAAAGGTACGGGTGATATACAATGATTGCCATCTCTGTTGTGTTGATGTAAAGCTATGGGTGATACACAATGAATCTAAGATTTTTTGTTGTTGTTGTTTTGGAAGGAATAGCATCCTTTTACTTGTCCTAATACTTAACTAAAAGCAGATCATAGGTCAGTGGGCACTGGTGCTTGTTTGTGCTTTGATGTCAGACAGGGCTTCGTAGATATTCCAGAACTTGTTTGATACCTTTTGCTAAATCTGTGTATTTGATCTGGAGTTTCTCAGAGGCGGCCAGCTTAAATTAAAATACATCAGTGCGACTGATGCTTTTGTGTTTTCTGAGGTGGACTGTGCTAGCAGGGTAGTTTATCTGCAAACAGAGAAGGATTGTCTTTGAAGGGACTGAAAATTGTTTGGGTTGTTCTGGATTTTAAAAATATCTGTCTGTAAACACCATTTCTATGGTAAAGGACTAAGAAGGACTGTCATTGAAGTTCTTTCCTCAGAAAACTGAGTGTAAAACAGTAACAGTATAGCCGTTGAAAACTGGGATTTTGTTAAGCTTTCTTAAACAGAACTTTGTGTTTATTCTTTTACAACTTCCAGTATTGTGCAGTCACTTTATGGGTTATATCATGGAATCATTTCTTCAAGCCTTCCCTGCTTTATAGATCCCTGATTACTGTCATTGCTGTTTGTCTGGACTCTTTCCAGCTGATTTATTCTCGATGCGCAGTGCTCAAAACTTGTAAATACAACATCTCTCGGACTATGAGTGCTTTCTTGACACAGACATGGACTCCACTGAAGTCAGAGCTGCCTAACTGTAAGGCAGATCTCTAAAATGTGAGAGTTTAACTCTCAAGAGTTAACTCTCAAGATTCAGCATATCGGTGGCTCTTCCTCAGGGCCTTGGCTTTGGCGGCCTCATCTGCTTTCATAACGATGATGCCAGTTCAAGGATAAGCGTCAGCATCCGGAAACAGGGCCAGAATTTGTAGCCTCAAAAGGAGGCTAATCGCATGCTTCCAAGGGTTTTAAAAACACTACTCATTATGTCAGAGACAATGTCAGCTTTTCATACCATTCTGGTACCTGTTCTGCTGCTCTCTAAGACTTCCTCTATGTAGATACTAGGATGCCTAAATTTCATCTAGAAACTTAGATATGATTTCTGGAAATTAGAGTGATGAGGTGGGGCTAACAATCCTTCAGTTCTTGTACATGCTAGCAAGATGGCACAGGTGCTTACGATGGTGTGGCAGCTCTGCTTTGCCTTGTGTAACAGGGAGAAAGAGATATTTCAGCCCTGTTATGGAGACAAGCAGAGTCAATGCAGGACAGCCTCCTTTTTTTTTCTAAAATGCAGTTTCATTACACCCAACATGGAAAGAAAATATTCCCCAGGAACAGAAGAGTTCCTGGGGAACTGAAGCAGTTGCCTCCCAGGAGTTCTCTTCCCTCCCTTCCCATAGCCCCCATAATTGGAAGAGAGGACCCCTGGTTGGCAGGGCTGGGTGGATTGTCTTCAGATGTTCAGAGAACTGTTCAAAGCCCTCAGTCAGCATTCCTGGTCTTGAAACAAATCTACTGAAGGGATCAAAGAGGTACAGCTCGTGTTGGTCAAACATTTAAGGTGTTAATATTTTCAGTATTTTTTCCCAGCTGTATTGGCTGAACTGATTTTAAACAAAATATTATTTCTGCCTCTAAACCCTTTTTCAACCATAATACGTGCAAATATGCTCTGTTTTGAGAATATCAGAGGTGTTGGGAGCAATGTCTCTCCTTGGTCATATATAGCTGTGGTCATATATAGTCACACCTTGGCGTGTCTATGTTAGCATTTTACTTACATCAGAAGTAGACTTTTGTGTTGAATTTTCCAATTGTTCCCATTTACTGCACTTGGTTTGCATTGGGAGTGGTCTTGGAGTCCACAAATTGGTTTCCTTGCAGATGAAACAAAGCAGGGAAACATGCTCCAGGAACGCACTTCCAGACTTCCAGCTGTTGACGGGCATTCAGTTCACCCAAGCAGGTTAGAGCAAGTCTGAAGGAAAACTCCCAAGTCATGGGTGGTGTTGATGTGAAGCTGTCAGCACAACACTTTTATGCTGCTGATGCACAGCCTCCTGCAGAGCAGCATTTGCTGTTATGTCCATCGCTTACCAAACCATAGTTTATGAAATTTAGTGAAGAATTGCCCTGTGTTCTTCAACACCGTTGAAGAGCGATTTCCTTAAGGGAATGATTAAAATGCCTGGTGCCATATGGGAGAAACTCATGCATTCCAGGTCTGTAGTTTAATCTTTTCTGTTTACATGTGTGCTTTATGACTGCCTGTTGAAATAGCTTTTTTTTTTTTAATTAGGAAGAGATTTTTTTTAAAAATGAAATTCTTAAAAAATGTTTTATCCTAGGCATCAGTATAAAATCTGGGGACACTTGATTCAAGGTCCCAATTAAACTCAACTTTGCAAGTGCTGTCAGCAGAAGTGATTGCTGAGGTCACCAGGGTATCATGCATGTATGAATAAATTAATTTGAAACTCTTTGAAGGGCTTTTGATGGGATGTAGATACTCCAGTATACTGGTACAGTGTGTTCATTTTACTATGCCATCATTTTTCAAATTGCTGTGACTTAGCAGGAGGAGGGAATTCTGTGAAAGTCACCTGAGAACATAAATTCTTACCACACAGCATCTAGTTTCTTTAAAAGATTGTAAGTACAGAGCTGCACAGGATCACATTGGCTGAGCTGCCAAATCTGTTCTGACTGAAATAAACAGCAATGATCCTCTTGGTTGCCAAGGGAGCAAAAATGTTGCAGTGGCACTGTCGTATCCTTTTGCAGTTAAGCCTACTAACCTTCAACATCAGCTCAAAGTGACCAGTGAAGTTTGAAAAAAAAAAAAAAAACAAAAACCAAACCCCAGATACCTGTTACGGGCAAGTTGTGACTCTCTCAATGGCTAATCTTTCTGGTAGTCTTTATGTAAATGCCGTGAATCTGTTACCATGTTGCGTCATAGCAGGATTATTTTATGAAGAAACTCTGACTCCATTTCCTGGAGATAAGAGCAGGTTATCACTGCAAGAGATGGTTAACCCCATTTGGATACACAAGCAGTTTAAGGTATTGACATTAGTGGGTGATGTGAATTGAGTCTGTGATTTTGTCTTCTCAAGAGCAGAAGCAAGTAAACCAAGTTTAACGTACTTCTACTTTGCCTAGAATAGAATAGATTTTTTTTTTTTTTTAATACTAAGATATTCTGATAAACAGATGCAATCAGCTGATATGTATTATTCTTCATATAGCTGTTTTCCTTCATCATTTCATTCCTTTTGAGATAGGTCTGTCGCACTGGCTCATTCATTGCCTTATATTTCATTTCTGTGAAACATACATCATTACAATTGTATTCAAGTGTAAGTGGGACTATTTTTAAGACTGAATGCGTTTAACTATAGATCAATAGACTGTAAAATATTAATGGGAACCACTCATTCACAGACTTAACCTTCCTGAAAGAAGCTGGCAGTACAGTTGCTATGGATTACTTATGACCATAACTCCAAAAAATGTGCTAAATTTTTTAGCAACAGAATAAAGTTCCCGTTCTCAAGCTTTTTTTTATACTTGAGTCATCAAGACAATAACACAGTAAAGCTTTTTGATTTGAGATCAGTATTAAAGTTACAAACAATTTTCATCATGTGTAAATCCTAGTTGACTTCAGAGGAGAGACAGAGATAAAATATTTGCCAATATTACCACTCTTACAAGATGCTTTGTAGAAATCATGACTGGACCTTCATTTTGTCACTTCTCATTAGAAAAAGAATTAATATTTTAATTTAAAAAAAAAATGTTAATATCTTTATCATGAACTGCTCCCACTTCTTATTGTCATGCACTGTAAGCCTTATCTCTGGGGTTGAGCAAAGAGCAAAGGTAGTCTCATTTTGGAGTGAAACCCAGAGATAAAACAGCAAGAAGGCTTCTGAAAGGCTTCACTTGATTGTAATCTAATTAGAGGGATATTTAACTGTTACTACTCACAAGCATGACTGCTGCATTGGAAATTGTTGGTTTTCTTTTGTGCTTGGGTGGGTGGGCAATTATTGGAGCTACTTTGCCGAATAATTACTGGAAAGTCTCCTCTATACATGGTAGTGTGATCACAACGTCTACATTGTTTGAAAACCTGTGGAAGAGCTGTGCAGAAGACAGCACTGGAGTATCCAACTGCAGAGAATTTGACACTATGCTTGCACTGCCTGGTATGTGACTTTGCGCAGTTTTGTTTATATTGCTTAAAAATTTGTTGGGAAAAAACTGGAAAGGCTTTTGTTTTGGTAATCTGGTAGTACTGGGAAAATAACTGGCTAAGGAGGACTTTGTGGGTTGAAGTAATAAAAATCTTTAAGCAGCAGGATGTGTCAGGCACATGTGGAAAGGCTATAAAGTAAGGCAAATGAAGTCGCTTGATCAAGCATTTATTTTAATAGGCATTTTAATTATGGTGTAAACGCTTTTCTGTCATCTTGTGGGAGGAATTAGTAGGAGACATTTTTAAATACATCTTATGATCTTTATTTGGAATTATTGTATAGGCCTTCTTTTGCAATATTTGATACCTAATGTACTGTAGCTGGAGTTTTTTTATATAATAGGTAAGAAATACTATTTATAGCTAAGAAGCAGTAGTGGGTTTTGCGTGTTGAGACTGAAAATCGTAGATAATGCAAGAAATATGAGTATATGTTATGCACATTATAACGTATTATAAGTTATACAATGAGTATATTTTATAAATTAATATATTTGTCAGGACTTGTTAAGTACTGTCTTGTTGGATGTGGTTCTAAATATCAGGAAAATTAGATCTGCTGGCTCCTGTACTCAGTCTTCAGCAGAATTGTGGTTTGTCTTCAAATGCTCAACGAAGACAGTATTCTGTGGCTAGTAAGCATGTTTATAGACCGTAAAGCTAGTTTTTGTTAATCTTGAATAATTTGGTATATAGATACTTATCCCAGAATAAGTTGAATCCTACTTGGTTGAGCCTACACTGCGAGGTGGATAAACTTAAATAGGTAGGAGGATACTCCCAAACCGAAGAATGTGTAATATTGCATTAGTGGGAATGAGGTATTAAATCACTTTCTGTCTCAGTCTGAATAAACTGATGTTGTTGACCTGCTCTGACTCCAGCGCAGCAATTCTCTGAAACTGTCTGTGTCCAGTATTTAGGGAATAATCCGTGCTTTTCATCTTTCAGTGTTATCTAACAAGTGGTTTTAAAATGCATGTGTGTATTGAGAAACATAGCCCTGTTTAAAATTCTTAGACTCAGCAATAGCAGGATCATATCCACTGGACATTATCCTCTGCAGAGTGCTTGTGCAAGTGTGCATTTGGTTCATGTATAAACCACTTCAAGGGTTAGTTCAAAACTTAGAATAGTTTGGGTTGGAAGAGACCTTTAAAGGTCATCTAGTCCAATCCCCCTGCAATGAGCAGAGACATCTTCAACTAGATTGGGCTGCGTAGAGCCCCATCCAACCCGACCTTGAATGTTACCAGGGATGGGCCATCTACCACCTCTCTGGGCAACCTGTGCCAGTGTTTCACCACTCTCACTGTAAAAAAATATCTTCCTTATATCTAGTCTAAATCTCCCCTCTTTTAGTTTAAAGCCATTACTCCTTGTCCTATCGCAACAGGCCCTACTAAAAAGTTTGTCTGTGTCTTTCCTGTAGGGCCCCCTTCAAGTACTGAAAGGCTGCAGTAAGGTCTCCCTAGAACCTTCTCTTCTCCAGGCCGAACAACCTCAACTCTCTCAGCCTGTCCTTATAGGAGAGGTGCTCCAGCCCTTTGATCATTTTTGCGGCCCTCTTCTCGACGTGCTCCAACAGGTCCATGTCTTTCCTGTGCTGAGGGCTCCAGAGCTGGACGTGGTACTCCAGGTGGGGTCTCAACAGAGTGGAGTAAAGGGACAGAATCGTCTCCCTTGACCTACTGGCCACACTTCTTTTGATGCAGCCCAGGATATGGTTGGCTTTCTGAGCTGCGAGCGCACATTGTTTGCTCATGTCTAGCTTTTCATCCACTAGTACCCTGATGTCCTTCTTGGCAGTGCTGCTCTCAATCCCTTTATCCCCCAGCCTGTATTGATGCTGGGGGTTGCCCTGATCCAGGCACCGGACCCTGCACTTCGCCTTGTTTAACCTCATGAGGTTCACAGGGGCCCAATTCTCGACCTTGTCCAGGTCCCTCTGGATGGCATCCCATCCCTCAGGCACATCAATGACACCACTCAGCGTGGTGTCATTTGCAAACTTGCTGAGGGTGCACTTGATCCCACTGTCTGTGTCATTGATGAAAATATTGAACAGTACTGGTCCCAGTATGGACTCCTGAGGGATACCACTTGTCACTGATCTCCATCTGGACATTGAGCTGTTAATCACTATCCTCGGATGCGACCATCCAACCAATTCCTAATCCACCACACAGTCCACCCATCAAATCCATCTATCTGCAATTTAGAGAGAAGGATGTTGTGGGGGACTGTGTCAAAGGCCTTACAGAAGTCCAGATAGGTGACATCTATAGCTCTTCCTTTGTCCACTGATGTAGTCACTCCATCACAGAAGGCCACCAGGCTGGTCAGGCAGGACTTGTACTTGGTGAAGCCATGCTGGCTGTCTGGAGTCATATCCCTGCCAACTTACTGCCAACAGACCAACTGACTGCCTCTGACTCTAGACAGCACCTTGTAATTGATGTATTTACGGGGGTGTTGCCTCTGAGAGTGTCATAGAGCTCCCATGTGGGCAATGGGGCCACATCAGGTCAGCATCTTGGAGCTGATGAGAAAAAAGGGGGTTTTAAAGAAACTGGGGTGGGACATGGAGGGGCAGAGAAGAGTATCGTGAGTAGATGTGCTTAAGCAAAAGAGAAAGGAAAAGGAAAAGCAGCTTGCAGAATTGTAGAGAAAAAACAGTTTCAGAAAGGTGAACTGAGAAAGAAACAAGTTAGAAGACACTGAATTATAGAAAGAGCTGAGAGGGCAGGTGGGCAAACCAGGAAAGAGGAAGAAAGCAGGGTTGGTAGCAACGAGAGCTGAACAAACAGTGGGACCCCCAAGAAACGTCTGTAGCACATGCAGGTATGAGCCAAGACAGACTCAAAATTATCTTGGTCGGTTTAGGTGTGTTTTAAATTGCTGTTCAGAAACTGCTGCTGCAGCAGAAGATGCCAGAGATTGGTGGGAGGGGGGAAAAAAAAGAAAAAACAAAAGTGTCTTTGTTACCTCTCATCAGAAGGACCATAAAGATTTTCCATTAAGGTTTCCTTATTGGCAGCTGAACTATGTGGTATACCTTTTGTTTTGTGCATGGGAAATACAGCCGTTTGCTTCCAAGCAGTTAGCCTGAGGATGTGCTTGTGTGTTGTAGAAAGGTATGGGGAGTCCCATCTAATACTGCAGGAGTCCCAAAGACCTGAAATGTATGTTGTTGGATCCCTGCCGTGGATAATCCCTGCTGCCGTGGTGTAAGATCCCAAACTAGAAAACAGCGTCAGAGTTGAGTGCTTGTCCAAACAGTATCCTCTGCAGGCAAAAACTTTGAACTGTTAGTGGTACTTCGAGGGGTCCTTTCACTTTTATTACTGTCTGTATTTTTTCCCTGAAAAATTTAAAAATAATGCTTAATGAAACATTAATTCCTTAAATAACGTTATCGTTTAACTCTGTGTATTTATCTCATGACTGTTCATTACTGTCTTTGATAATTCTCAAGCTTGCGGGACCAATACTCTTAAGCCACATCAAGCTGTACAGCCCGCTGAGTCAGTCTGAATCTGTTACTTCGCCTCCTGGTTCTGTGCCTGATTTTTGTTGTCTGGAGAGTTACCGACTCATTCCACTACAGAGCTCGAGAGGGGGTTACCGTGGAGGACACGGAGGTCGTCAAGGAGCAAGAGCTTGAATGCTAGCGTCAATGATGCGACTGTCCAGATGCAGTCCAGTTCAGACCCTTTTGATGTGTGCTTAGACTCGTAGAATCATTTAGATTGGAAAAAACCTCTAAGATCATCAGGTCCAACAAATCTAGCAGCCAAGCCCTGCCAGATTGGTGGCACTTGGTGTGTTTATCACGTAACAAAGGTGCCAAAGTGCCATTTGACCTGGAATCTGCCAAATCCAGGGTCCTATTTTAAAGGAGCTCAAGTCCCCGTCTGACCTTCCTTCTTAGGCTGGTTAATAATCTGATCCCAGTTTTTGTGCAATCAATACCTAAATATGAAGACTGGGAGCTTAAGTGACGCAGAATCGCCAAAACAGGAATTTCCCTAATGTGCCCACACCAGCTGTAACCTCTCCACAGGAATATGTCTTAGGGAGGAGAGGAGTGCTGCAGCTCTCAGATCTGCTCATTTCCCCTTTGTTATCCCGACTCAGAGTTTAAAGTGCAATGCTAACTTGAGCACTTTCTTTCCCATCTCACTGGAAGTAGCAAAGCTGGCATATTTTTCCAATTCCTCAGTAGTGCCAGAGCCCCACATACCTTGGCCAGGCCCTGGAGTTCAGAGCTGTCCCCTGCACACCACTGTACAGGTGTAAGGAAGTCACCAGGACTTGCACGTAAGAGACTTATTTCTGTTCCTGCAAATGACCATATTTACAGCTATGCATTTTCACAGGACTTAAAAATCTAAGCTATGAAGGGCTTGCTATGTTTTTTCAGGATTTACTAAAGGCCCAAGAGGATTTACTGAGCTTATAAAGTGTAAGTGTAGTTCAACTCTGAAATCTGATTGACTTGAAGGCTAAGCACTCTCGGGTTTGGATGCTTCTCTGAACAGAGTAACGCAGTTGGACAAGATTCCCTTGTTACTGCCTCTGTTAATTTTGTCACTCCGTCTAAACACTTTTATTTTTTCAACACAAGATTAATTTAATTTCTGTATAGTTCCTTATTTGTTTCCTCTTTTTTTGTCTTAGCTCATATTCAGGCATGCCGTGCCTTGATGATTACTTCCATTCTTTTGGGATTCATAGCTACAGTAATCTCGCTGCTTGGTTTGAAGTGCACAAAGGTTGGGTTGAGCGATGAAGATGGAAAAATGAAGTTTGCTGTCACGGGAGGATTTCTTTTTATTTTGGGAGGTAATGTTGAGGCTGAAATGAGAATGCTATCAATACTTTGTGTTGCTTTCACAGCTAGACTAAATGAAATGAACACTTGTTCTTGGTTTAAAGGTGCTACAGCCATTAAAGGAATCATTCACCTGTGTGCATTTTAAACTTTTTCTGGCAGGTCTGTGCTCCATGGTGGCTGTTTCTTGGTATGCTGCGATGATTACTGCTCAATTTTTTGACCCATTGTACGCTGGAACCAAGTAAGTTACTAGATCTGTCATACCAACTTCCATCATGTGTTACAGATAGCTGCACTAGTATCATAGAATCATACAATGGTTTAGGTTGGAAAGGGCCTTGAAGTTCATCAAGTTCCAACTGTTATCTGGTCCTACAGGAGGAAAAAATTGTCTTCAGGGAATCTTTTCGTGTCAGAGATGTTGTTGGGGAGGGAGGAGAGTTCTCTACCGGAAGGTTTGGTGAATGGGGAATATCAACCCCACATCTGAGGCGTTTCTGTACTGTGTTTACATTTTCTTGTGAGACTCATTTAAGTGCGTATCTCAATATTATGAAGAAGAAAAGGTAAAAGTCTTAATTTTCTTTGGTATTTAGACCAAAAGAGGTACAAAATTCTAGCTATGGCTAGAATACAATGCCTCAGATGTACAAGCAAATGAAAAAACATAGAGAGGTGGGCTTGAACTACGTACTAGTGACCTGCAGATAACTAAGAAACGTCATTGAAGTGTGCTGCTAGTCTTAGAGAAGTAAAAGAATATTTTTCACTGTATATTAACAGCTCAACATTTGTTTGCTTTATGAATTAAAATAAGGCAAAGTTTGTGGGACTATCAGCTCATACAGTTGCGCACAAACAAGTTTTGAGGTATAAAAGCCCTTATTCTTGTCTGATATAAAAGCAACAGTCTTCAAAACCGAATGCCTGCTTATGGCACCTTATCTAGATCGATAGATTTAGCAATGAGGAACAAGGGTGGAGGTGACTGGGCCTCTCCTTCAGAGAGGGGGGGAAAAAGGAAGAGGGAAACATAACATGTTACCTGTGGAAAATGAGAACACTGGTTTGGGGAAAAGGGGACGTTTGCCAGTACTGCTACTGAGTATATAATTTTTAGATCAGTAAACTATAATCTTTAGTTACTAGGATCATATTTGAAGTGTTTTGTTAGTTTCCTCCTGAGGATCAGTTCAGGGAAGTCAGAGGTGAAGCACTTTGTTATGAATCAAAGTACTTTAAGCAACAGCTTTGGATGTTTGTCAGTTTTCCTTGTATTTTTCAAACACGTGCTTACAAAGCAATTGCATTTGTGAATACTTTTTGTTGTTTTATATCCCCTTGAGAGAATTATATGAAGGGTAATAAATACGTTAGAGGACCGAAACAACTGTTGATAAGGAATTTCAGTTAGTGGGATAGTTAGCGAGTTTTATAGTTATCTGGTATAGCTTTGGGGCTTCAACATCAGTGCCTGTTAATCAGTTACCAGATGGTTTGGATTCAGTGGCTAAAGAAATCTTTTTTTAAAATATCTGAACTTCATGTTTAAGACTATCAATTCACTGAGCAGTTCTTAGTGAATTAACTTTGATCATTGGTAAAGCCAGACATGCTCTTGAGGAAGTTTGTGCTCCTTGGACTCTGTGAGATAGGTTTAAATTCAATTGCAGGCCAGTATTGATCTTCACTCTTAAGAGACTGGCAAATCTGTTTTTTTCAGACTGTGGGTTTTTTTTCTGGCCTGACATCAGCAAAATAGTAAAGTTAACTACTATTAATTCTTAGGGGAATTTCTAATACAGCCGTGAAGGCAACCTAAGTTCTCCTGCAGATCCCTCCTGTATACTTTCCTTTGATACGATGATGTCTACAGCATTCCTGTCTGTAGGTGACTAGTGAGCAGGGACAATTGCACGCAGTGGGCAACATTCTGGTTGTTCCTTCGTATTCCTCCAGCAACTTGCACTCCTGGATTTTTTTTTTGAGATGATGGTTGTTTGCTTGTTCCGTGTTTGGAAAGTGCCTAAAACAGTGGAGACTTTGCAGCTCCCATGTGCGATGAGAACACAGAGGGCAGTGAACCTGGTAAAGCTCTGAAACCCTCCTGTTAGCAGTTAATTCTGGAGTCAGAAACTTGGACATTTTTAAATAATGATTTTGTGTTTACAAGTGGAAAGAAAACACACATATCTGGTTTCAGTATACCTTCTATGCAGTCCGCGACACTTATTTTGCCTGTATATTAGGTATCTCAGACCACAGAGGTACAGGCGTATTGTGGATACAGTCTTTGTCTGAATATAAAAACTTGTTTTCCTCTTTTTGTGAAACTTCTGCCATGATTTCCCAGGCTCAATTGTGTCTAGTCTTTGGGTCAAATTCATTATCAGTGAATTTCTTGTACTGGACTAGAGGATTTCCTGACAGGTGTCGTTTTGTACAGTGAAATGGGGAACTATTCTTTTTCAACCTGGAACTATTCATAAATGTTATTTCAGCCATAGGACCACAGACAGTGCTGAATATTCTTTAGGATACATAAGTTTGAAAATGAGCCCTATACAAGTAGCTCCTTGTAGCTGACCTAGCATCACGTCTGTAGAAAGCTGATTTCTATGGTTAGACTTTTCTCATGAGACAGTGAGTAAGGTCTGATCATTCAGTTTCACAAAATGACTTAAGTGGCACAGCTAATACAAGGGCGAAATAAGTGTTGTGGACTGCACGGAAGGTATATTATTATCATTTATTATCAACAGTTTATTAAATATATGCAAGTATTTATTGCTGCTTATCTTCATGTTGCTTAGGACTTTCTGTACTGTCACTAATTTGGCAGAACACTGAAATACACATGTAAGGGTTTTACTGAAGAGACACAAAGCCAGATCCGTTCTCTGTTATCAGTTAGCTGATTTCTACGCAGTCTAGAATTTGTTTGTATGATTTGTGCAGCTTATGGCTCAGTCTAAAATAATGGCTTTGTGATCCTGTTATATGCTGTTTCCATAAAATCTTTCACGTTGCAGGTATGAACTGGGAGATGCTCTGTACTTAGGCTGGGCTGGATCTGTTCTTTGTATGCTTGGTGGGATCTTACTGACCTGTTCGTGCAAAGGGAAGAAAAAACAGGATTACAGGTAATCTTGGATTTGTCAGTTGAAATAGTAGCTGTCAATTATGTACCATTTTCTATCTGTATACTGTTCTCTCACCCCCTGATATAAATCTGTAGCTACATAAAGTACACACAGGAAATTGTACCAAATACTCCCAGACAGTGTACTTGTTGATACTTTGCCATCAGCAGTCACCTGTAACTAGTATTTGGTAATTTTGGGTACTGTTGACGGTTCCAAGATCTACACAATGAAAATGGGCAGTGAAAAAGCAAATTATCTATTGCCAAAAGAAAATTATATCAAAGAATATAGTGTATTATCATCAAGTTTCTCCGCAATACTCACTACTATTAAAACTTTCAAATGCCATTTAATTTGCAGAAAGTGTAATGGCATTTCCTTCCCAAAGCATACCCAATTGATCATTACATGCATGTGATTTTTTTTTTCTTGTTCCTTATGGAAGTGTCTTGTTGCACATCAAATCAGAAAAGTTGAGATTTCTGGCCTCAGTATTTAACCTTGCCTGGATTTTTTTTTTTCTTTTTTAAATCTTAAATTATTCACACATACAGAAGGTCCCTTTCTGAAGGAGAGGGATTGAAATTGTCAGAAATAGCAGAGGTCCGTGTCTACCCAGAAGAACCCAAATGGTTTGGAGGCTGTCTGTACTGGCTAAGCTTGAGAGAATGATAACATGGAAAGGAGAAGCATGTTCACTGCTACTGTATTTAATCGTAGGAAAGTTATGTCAAAACACATAATAAGTGAGAGTGCTCCTCTGATACTGCATTGCCTAATCTGAAGCCATTTAAGTTTTATGGTTGTATTTCATCAGCCACATTGGACTTTAGGTCTTGTTCACCATACTTTGATACAAAGTACCAAATATCCTGAAATATCTTGAAAATTGGGTAAAACTGATGTATGAAATAGGAGTTCAACATGACGAATGACAGCTGAAGACCTGAAGGGGTTGGCTGAAGATAATTCTGTTTTCCTTTCTCATCATCTTGATTCCTGTATGAAAAACTGCAGCTCACACAAAGGCATTAAAGTCTAGGTTCTCTTCTGCTTTAGGGACCTGACTAAAATGCCTTGAGGAAGAGCACACGTGAGTTAGGAATCCAGTGTGTTTCTGGGTATGAGAGAGGTGGCCGTGCTGCCTGTCAGAGCCCATCTCTTCCCCCGTAGCTACAAGACTGATGAGAACAGTAGGCCTCTAATTTCTGCACCTTTGTGAAGTACGTGCTATCGGTGGGTTGGACACAAACCTAAATGAGTAACTTCCCAAGTGTCTGAAACTGTGGAAGCGTGTGTAATACCTATTATTTTCTATCTTTTTTCTTTTTCTTAATTTACAGTTGCAACAAATACGCATATTCAGCAGGTCAGGCAGCTCAGCAGCAGCGCATTTACACCAAAAACTCCGAGACAGTCATAAGCAACAAGGAGTATGTCTAAACTTATCTTTTACATCACTTGTAACGTTAGTAGGTTATGAACTCAAATAAAGAAGTGAACTACTTCCAGGGTTCCGGTTCCAAGTTGCAGTTTTTCATCTTAATTTGGAACAGTACAAGGAGGAGGTACAGTTTTCAACGTAAATAGGAATGGTTTTCTGGGAATGTTTCTCAAATGTAAATAGGTTTCTACAGAAAATGCTGTGATGTGAAATCTTGTGGCATGAAGGTTTTCTGCATGCTGAGAAGCCTGGTAAAATTTAACCACAGAGTGCGGTGTATCCTGACAATCAAGAGCAACTGTTTCTATTTCAGCTGACTCAAAAATGCGGAACTGATACGCTGTAGCTGACTGCAAGATAATAGGCCTCACAGTTAGAAATGTGTTGTGTTTTCATTAATGTTTAGCTTCCTACTTTTGTTTAGCTGCTTTAGCTTTTTACGGGAAATAAACTTTATTCCACAGACTGACTGAAACAGATTTTTTTGATGAGTGGTAGCCTGGCCATTAATAAGGATATAGTCTGGGAGCTTCAAGTCTCCTGTTATACTGAAATTCATATTGCGTATGATAGTCAAGATTTATAAAAGCTACAAAAAACTCCCTAACAACCACTCACCTCTAAATCTGCAGATGTGCAACAAATTTCTTGTTGGTTGTAATGCAAGTACCAAAGGTAAATGATACAGAATGAAACAAACAAAGCTGGGAGTGGAGAAAGCATGTGGTGTGAAAATGCCTTGTGATAACTAAGAAGATGATAGCCCCAATTTTTTATTTTTGTTTCTATGTTTTCAGGTTTTAAAAAAATCCTGTTTTAACTTTGAGCAATCTTTAGCTTTGGGAACTTCTACTGCATTTGAACTAATTCATGTAATTCCCCAGTGGCTTTATTCTCTGTTGTTGTTACATCATTAGAATTTCTGCCTTAAAACTACTCCGCTGCTGGAGTAGTTTTGGTGCCTTGTGTAAGCACTTAGATGACGATGAGCTAACTTTACTTCGTATTGACGCTTTGGGCAACGTGGAATGGAAATTCACGCTGCAGGTTCACAGGTTTCATAACTTGTCCCCTTTAAATTACAAATGTATTAACACAGTTTGACAAAATACCTTGGTGTTTCTCTCTGCTTTTAATGTCTTACGATAAGTATAATTGTGGTCTGATTTAGAAGTTTTGTGCAGCTTCCTTGATATCCCAGTAGATAATTTCACAGGGCAACCTGCAAGCAGTCTTAGCAGACATGATTTAGCCATGTTGCTTGCATGCAGGTACAGCTGACTCGTAAACTGACGCAGTAAGACATGAATTGGGCGCTGATAGATCTTGTGGGCTTAGTAAGTAAAGCTAAAAGGAGTAGGGATTACTTTTAGACTGCCACTGTCATCTTCTTCCCTCCACTATCAACTATTGTTTTAAAAATCATTCTTTTGGTATTCTGGAGAATAATTTCCAAAGCTGAAAAGGCACTTAACTTGCATGGTGGGAGCTGAACTCCTTACCATCGTCTGTATATTCTGTCCTCTGGACTTTTAGGTAATTGTGTGATGCTATTTGGTCTAGTTGAATGTAAGGAAAATGCAAAACTCGGGCAGAGACTAAGCAGTTCCAGTGTTGGTTTCCCACCAAAGGTTGTGTCATCTCACTACCAGGAGTTATGATCCAAGTAGGTGATACCGACATTCAGAATTTCCTTGGCCTGGCGTCAGGTCTTCTAGTGACATCACTGGGAAGTTTAATTAAAAACCAAGAGTAAAACCCCTATGTAGTAACTGATTCATTTGTTCAATACATTGTTATCGTATTGTGTCATTCAGGGGAAAATAAATGCTGAAGATACTGTGCCTTTCTCTGGCTTGTTTACAGTCCTTCCAACCATTTTCTGTTCCTGCTGTTTCTCCCTGCTCATCGGCCCCTTTCCCACGCAGCTCCCACGGTAACGCTCGGAAGGAATTTAATGAACCATCAACGCACTTTGGGGAGTAAGGCTTTTTATGTATAGGTGACTATTTATGTACGAAGTGACTTTTTTTTTTTTTTTTAATTCTGTCGCAAGCCATTTAGCTCTCTTTAAAACATCTTCATACATTGGTATTTTTAAGTCCTTTGCTCGGCAGATCAGACTGCTTCGCTATCTGCAAATCTTCTTCGTATCTCTGTAGCTGAGACCAAAATCCTGCATTGGGTTCTGCTACTGGTCTGGCAGTCTTCACAGCCTAGGGAAGAGGAGAAACGTTTTAGAAGCAAGGGTGGGTATCATGCAAATGCATTTTTTTCCTCTTAGGCTTTTGAGATTTACTTGGGTTTTGATTTGGCCACGGAATAATAAACAGATATTTTGGTGAGCTGACCTCACTCTGTGCTTGCTAAGACCTCTTGGCATGTGGTTCTCTGTTGCAGAATGGATCCATGGGCAAGACGGGAAAAGGAGCTGTTGAATTTGCTGGAAACGTGAATGTCTCTCACAAAGTGCGGTGGCACTGTTCATGTTTAAGATAGCGTGAAACTTGGTCGTGTATCTGCACGCCTCTGGTACTGAGCAAAACGGTTATCTAAATTAGAGACTTTAGTGATATACCTACCAAATGGGTGCAGACTGAAAGACGGTAGAGCATGAGTCATATGTGATGGGCTTCCTAATAAAGCTGAGCTGCTACTGCAGCTGGCCGGTCCCTAGATATTTAGCTGGCCTAAAGGGTGATGTTTCTTTCCCGTGTTGAGCTGTTGCATCGGTGATAAGAGAAAATCCTGCAAAACTGCTCCTGCATATACTCGCCTCCATTTCACTCATTTGCTTTGTGTCTCTGTCTTAAACTTCACTTAGCATGACTAAGCAAACGATAGGGAAATGTTCACAAAACAACCAGCTTTGCATATTTGCTGCCAGTGCTTAAAGGCTATTTGCATTTGTAATTATATTTGTCCCAGAAACCTCACGTTGAAAACTTATTTGTCTGAGCTGGAACTGAAAAAACTGACAGTGGAATTTTCATTCAAATGTTGAATATCTATATAACTGCTGATAAACAGGCGAGAGCACCCAAATAACTCTATGAGAAATCATCATTACTCATAATAAGCATCGCATTTCTTACACAAAAGATGGCTAAATATAAAGCTGGGTGGAAGTACAGTACCTCAAAGGCATCCTTGAGTGGGAGCTTTCTGTGTCTCATCAGATAAGCCGTGCAAATGGCAGCTGATCGGCTGCGGCCGTTTTTACAGTACACTAAGCACTTCCCACCACTCTTCACCGCCTCTTCTATAGCATCACTGCACTGCTCGAAGTACCGGTACAGGTCTTCAGCCGGATCGTCGAACACGGGTATGCGTATGCCCCGGACCTGCTGGAGGCCGGGGAAGGGCTGCTGCCTGGTGACATTAACGCAGAAGGTGACCCCCTCTCTCACCAGCAGGTCCTGGTTGCAGGCTGCCCTGGCGTTGCTGATGAGCAGCGAGGCCGTCACCTTGCAGAGCTGGACCATCGGTGGCCAAGGCGGCAGCCTCACCGGCCCCACCGCCCCGCCACACAGCTCGCCTCCTGCCCGCGGCGGTGGGGCTGCCGTGGGAGGCCGGGGGATCGGGGGGCGGGGTTCTTTCCCCGGCAGCACGTAAGGGCTGTGCTGTGCTATATTTATCCCCTCTGAACAGGCGTAAAGGCTTCAGGCGGGTCCTAGTGCCTGCTGCGTCCTGGGATTTAAACAGCTAAACGCAATTCCAGAGCCCGCGGAGCGTTTGTGAAACAATTGCATGTGCGCAGCCCCCATCCCCGACAGCAGCTTCGTACAAGAAGCAGAAGCTCCCGTCCTCGTGGGAAGGCTTCTGCTGGGGTCAGCACTGACGCAATGACGTGCTGTGGATCCCATCACCTCCAGCTCACCTGGTTGCCCCTCACCTACAACAGAAGCGTCTTTTGAGGACCCAGAGAATGATTTACCAGGCTCGCTAGATAGGGTAGCGCTAATCTCTCTGGACTTCAGTTACACTGCTGGTGTGGTGCCAGGGCAGGGAGCACCTCAGGCGTGAGTGTGTGTGCACGCGTCGGCGTGGTGAAGGCTGGGAGGGGATGGGGCAACGGCCCGGCCAGGGCAGCACCACATCAGCCGGGGCCAGGCCAGGTACCAGCCGCTTCCTGGCAGCTTCAGCACATGGCCCAACTTCTCCAACACGGATCTGTTCTCCAGACGGATGGACACACATTGTCACACCCCCACACACACATAGAGAGGGGACACGGACCGAGACATGCGGACATGGACAGATGGATACACACACGGACAGACACACGCACCCCTGGACAGATGGATGCACACATACGGACATGGACAGAGACACACACACAGATGGACACACACAGACATAGACAGATGCACACATATGTACAGGGATAGGGACACACAGATAGTCAGACACACACAGATGGACATACGGATATGGATGGATGGACACACACACACAGATGGTCAGACACACACAGATGGACACACAGATGTGGATGGATGGACACACACACATCTGGATGGACAGACAGACGTGCACACATGGACAGGGCCGGCTGGTCACACACAGAGACATGCATGGACATGGACAGACACGAATGGATGCACACACAAACACACACACACACACGCACACAGACATGGACGGAGAGGGACACACATGGACAGAGACCCCCACTCCCACCGCACCCCCAGACACAGACACACAGGTCCCGGGCCCCTCTGCTGGGGACATGGACACAGACGGGACACACACACAGAGTCACAGAAAAGACAGGCAGACACACAAACATGGACACACACACACACGGGCACAGACGGACACACACCCACAGATGGACGGATGGACACACAAACACACACGCACACACAGACAGATGGGGACACACACTCACATAGAGAGGTGACGCGGATGGGGACACACATACACATGCAGACATGGCCAGAGACATGCGGACATGGACAGATGGATACACCCCCCCCCCGGGACAGATGGATGCACACATATGGACATGGACAGAGACACAGATGGACAGACACACAGACACGGACATGGACAGAGAGACGCACACATACATACATGGGTGGGGACACACACCCCCCCGGCTGGATGGACAGACTCACACACAGACAGGGACAGCTGGTCACACACACAGACACGCATGGACACGGACACAGATGGACGGATGGACACACACACACGGACAGACACATACGCACACAAACATGAACGGACAGGGACACACATGGACAGAGACCCCCCCCGACACAGATGGACACACACGGATGGAGTCACACACATGCACGGAGACACACACATATGGATGGAGTCTCACACCCCCCCATGGCCTCCCCGCACACTCCCCAGGGTGAAGCCGGGCAGGGGCTGGGGGGCAGCGAGGGGCTGTCCCGGGGCGGGGGGAT
>NW_009647512.1:1479472-1480050 GCF_000708025.1 Charadrius vociferus | reverse complement strand
ACACACACACACACACACACACACACATATGCAGAGTACACACACACTGATGGAGATGGATGGAGACACACACGGACATGGATGGAAAGATGGACATGGACAGACACAGACAGAAGCCTGCGCGTGCACACACACACACACACACAGACGGATGGACACGCACGCGGACTGGGACGGAAGGATGGACACACAAATGGATGTGGACGGACCGACACACAGAGTCCATCGAGGGGCAGTGGGGGGGTCACGGATGGACACACACTCACACCCACACCCATGTAGAGAGGGGACACGGATGGAGACACACTGACATGGACAGATGGGTACACACACGGACTGACAGGGACACACATGGACACGGACAGATGCATACATACATACATGGATGGGGACACACACGGCTGGACGGACAGACAGATGCACACGTGGACAGGGACAGCTGGTCACACACACAGACATGCATGGTCATGGATGGACGGACACACATGAATGGATGGACACACACATGGACGGATGGACACATACGCACACACAGAGACACAGACGGAGTCACTCCCCCACCCCCCCCACCACCCCCG
>NW_009647512.1:1477349-1478717 GCF_000708025.1 Charadrius vociferus | reverse complement strand
GTCCACATCTGTGTGTGTGAGGCTCTGTGTGTGTCCGTCTGTCTGTCTCCATGAGTGGGAGTGATACAACAGGGGCCCCATGGTGCCTTGGCAGGTCCTGGGCCAGTCTGCTGGGGACATGGACGGACAGACGGACACAGAGAGACACACACACACACACACACACACACACACACACACACACACACACACACACACACACACACACACACACACACACACACAGACATGCCCCCACGGACAGTGTCTCTCACATGCACAGACACATGCAGGTGGAGTCTCACACACACACAGACAGACAGACAGACAGATGTGTGCACACGGACAGGGACAGCTGGTCACACACACAGACACGCATGGACACGGACAGATGGACACACACGAATGGATGAACACACACACACACACACACGGACGGACACATATGCACACAAACACACAGACATGGACAGATGGGGACAGCGAGGGGCTGCCCCAGGGTGGGGGTGGGGATGGGGTGTGGGTGCTGTGGAGTGGGGTGATGCAACAGGGCCCCGTGTTGTCTTGGCAGGTCCTCGCCCCATCTACTGTCTACATGGACAGACACAGACACAGACGGGGGCACAGAAGGACTGATGGATGGAAACACACACGGATGGTGCCACACACACACAGATGGACCACACACACACACACACACACACGGACTCAGACAGAGACGGACTCGGACAGAGACACACCCACACAGCCAGAGGCTCTCACACACAGACAGACGGACATGGACGGAGTCACACATACACACAGATGGAGAGACACACACAGACAGCGTACACACACAGATGGCTATGGATGGAGACACGCACACTTGGACGCAGATGGAAAGATGGACACACAGACACAGATGGAAGCCCGTGCACACACACACACAGATTGGCACACATGGACCGGGACGGAAAGATGGACACACAGTGATGTGGACGGACAGACACAAACACGTAGAGAGGGGACACGGACAGGAACACACACAGACACACGGATGGAGACATGTGGACATGGACAGACAGATACACAGACACACCTGGATGGTTGGACAGACATACATGTACACAGACAGAGACAGAGATGGACAGACGGACACACAGAGACATGGACAGATGCACACATACATACGTGGATGGGGACACACACAGATGGACACATGGATATGGATGGATGGGGTCATACACGGCTGGATGGACAGACAGACGCATACACGTGGACAGGGACGGCTGGTCACACACACAGACATGCATGGACATGGACATGGATGGACACGAATGGATGGACACACACGGACAGACATACACACACACACACACACACGGACGGGGACACACACAGACAGAAACC
>NW_009647512.1:1475858-1477109 GCF_000708025.1 Charadrius vociferus | reverse complement strand
GAGTGGGGGTGATGCGACAGGGGCCCTGTGGTGCCTTGGCAGGTCCCGGGCCCCTCTGCTGGGGACACAGCTGGATGGGACACACACAGGGATGGATGGGACACACACACAGCTGGACGGGGGACACACACGGATGGATGGGACACACACACACGGATGGATGGGACACACACACACACGCACGCAGCCAGGCGGATGGGTACTCACACACAGCCACAGAGGGATGGACAGACACACACACACAGATGGACACACGCTTGCAGACACACACGTGCGTGAAAAAACCTCTCTCTTCTGTAAGTGGGCAGCAGAGGCAGGCTCAAGTGTGCTCAGGGTGTGTTTGCCTCAGTTCGTACATCCTCAGTGCTGTGTAGGAAACGTTTCCAGCTGCTTCTTCCTTCACCTTATCTGTGGGGCTGATGTGTCCGAGCAGTGGGATGCTCCTACAGCCTTTCGTAATACCGGACTCTCCCCGTGTCTCCCAGCATCTGGGCTACTGGTGTGTGTGGGGACCCGGGTGCTGCCTTTGCTGCCGCCGGGCTGCACTCAGCAGTTTTGGTGGCCGAGGGACCCTCTTCCTCCCTGTCCCCCCTTCCCTGCCGCCTTTGGCTCCCAGCTGGCCTGGTCCCCCCCTACCTGCCTGGCACCCCACAGTGGTGGCCAGGCTCTGGCATGTGCCGGACCGGGCCGGGGAGGCTGCCAGCCCCGTGCCACCCCCTCCACCCCAGCAGGGCACAGGGACCCCCATCGCCCCCACGGAGCCGCTTCTGCTGTGCGGTGTCACATCGCACCGTCGGAGAGAGGTGTATTTCACTGCTTTGCTTTCCTTCCCGCCCGACCGCTATTTGCCTCTGTGTGTCATAGTTGGCTTTAGCGCAGCCCAAAAGACTGTTTAGAGGGATTATCCTATTAAAAGAATATGGCTAACGGCAAGAGGAGTGCCCTCTGTGCTGAGTGTTGCCATCCCGCCCCCTCTGCTTACCAAACCCCTGATCTTTATGTCACTTGATGTGGCGTGAACCCTCCACCCATCCGTATGGATCCCTCTGGGGTTTGCCAGAGGTGCCTGCTGGGGCTTACTGCCTTACCAGTTCCCCACAGCTCACCCCGGCACTGGTCCAGGAGGCCCCCGGGTGCCGCCATCCCGGAGCAGTGGTGGTGTGGCGTTATCACCCACAAACATCACCGCTTCTTGCCCCCGTGCTGCCCCTCGGTGAGGCTACGGCTGTTTACCGGCTACTGGCCCACAGG
>NW_009647512.1:1472205-1475281 GCF_000708025.1 Charadrius vociferus | reverse complement strand
TGGCTCACAGGTGACTTGAGGAGGGTCCTTCGTGCCTGCAAGGTCGTCCCTTCCCACCAGCCTGCCCCGGACCGTGTGCCCGCGCAGAGGAGGAAATAGGAACAGGGTCGTTATCGTTACACGGCGAGTAATTACAAGCCAAACACATGTGCCAGCTCCTGGCAGTGAAGACATTTGCCTCCTCTGCAGGAAGCTGGTTGAACTGCAGGGTAATAATAATAGATAATAGGTAATAATAATAATAATACTCATCCTCTGGCTAGAAAAGGGCTGATGCCTCAGTCCGGATTTTGCTGGGGGCTGTTGGGGTGTTTCGGGTCTCGGTGCCACGGGGGTATGGTGCGAGGAGCCCTGCTTACGCCGGCTGTCTCTCGTCCTGGCGCCGCGCACCACTGTAAAGTGCCCGACCCCATCGTCTCGGTGAGCTCCTTCCTGGTGAGGGACTGCTGCCGGAGCCCCCGAAACCTTCCCTTCCCGGGGAAGCAGGAGCTGAGCTGAGCTCAGATCACCCCCTACGCCTTCCGTGAGCTCTTAGCAGTGAATCTGCAAACACGCGGTGCTACGAACCAAAGGAAATGTTTTCGAACAGCTTCAGTACGCACACAGCAGCCAGCGGCCGTTATTCAAGATCCACACGGAGGAGGCAAAGGAGGTGACTGGTCTGCAAACAGCTTCTCCCAGGAGAAGAGCAGCTGTTCTGCGCTTGTCTGCATGTACATAAACGTGCGTATGTGGTGCAAACAGCGGTGACTGCCCGACAGGGAACTAAAGAAATGCCACGGACTCAAGGGTATCACTCAATTTATTAAATTTAAGTGATATTTGCTTCCAGGCAGATAGATACACTTTTAGTAGTTTCCAGTTACCGAATCTCTTTAGACACTTCATGAGCGGCTGTCGGCGCGTTACTCCGTCTCCCGCACGCGCCCACCCGCGGAAGCGGCCAGGGGAGAGCTGCAGCTCAGCCCTTCCTGCTGCATCACTGCACCCTCAAGCGCGAGATCAAACACCCATGTCCGTGCCACGGCCCCGTGGTCTGCTTCGCCGGCCGTCAACCCCGCCAACAGCCACATTAGCACACGGCCACGGCAAATAATTAGGACAACACTTAGTAATGACAAATACCAAAGGTATTTCTGATCCCTCGTACTATTACACCGTGACTTTTTGCTCATCTACATGAGGAAGAGGGCATTTAGTGTACTTGCTTTGATGAGCCAGATCAGGTTGACCGTGTTCTGACGCGCATCGCAGCCGGACAACCCCAGCAGTTGTTCCTCCAGACTACGCAGGGTTGAGCGCCGGCAAACCCCCGCCGCCCGCATTGGCATCAGCCCGGTACAAACCTTGCGGCTCAACGCACGGCTTCGTTCCTCGGCACGCCTGACCTGGCCTTTATCTGTGCCTTGACACGGAAAAAGAAAAGAAAACTCCAAACTCAGCTTAAACGGAGAAGAAATAAAACTGCCCTGTAAATACAGATTTAAGTCTCCAGCCTTTTTTATTTATACAAGGACTCAAAGAACATATTTCGACTTTAGATAAACAGTGCAAGAGAGTTACAAGTACCTTGGTAACAGAAAGAAAGAGATAACTGTCCAGCTATGCCAATAAGTGAAATAATTCTTACTTCTGCAGATAGAAATGCATCTGTTCAAAGCAAAGGTGGACTTTAGATATTTTGCTATGCCTTAGCCCCTGCCAAGCCCGCCGGAAAACAGCAGGCAGTTTGTCATTTGTAAATGATAAGTAGCTGCGCTCTCAAAGCCTTTTGAGACCCTCGCCCTTAGTTAAAACATACAGGTTATGGCACGAAAGAGCAGGCTGAAGGACAGAGAGACACTTGGGAATCCACTATTTCTGCTTCTCCCCTTTCCAGGCGCACGGCTCCTCATTAATATTTCTTCCTAGACCACTACCCCCCCACCCCCCTGCCGCATCCCTGTGAAACACGAGGCCTTTTCCAATCAAAACACCGTGAATCGCCATCTGGAGAACATGGCACCAAACGTTCCTCCCCAGAGCTCCCCCACTCCCGTGACCAACCCGGGGTGGCTGCCAGCCCCCGCCGTGGCTGCAGCCCTCGTCCCGCCACCACCACGGGGCTGGGGGGGGGTTGTCACAGCCCTTTTGAGGGGGCGGGAGCCCAGAAAATGTCATTTATGAGCACTGAAAAGGCCACAGGCTCCTGTCGGGACCTGGGCTGACTTCAGCTTGTTGAGCCGCGCCAGCAGTTGTCCAGCCGCCAGGTAACTATGGTTTGCTTTAGGTTTGCTTCAGTCCAGAGCGACACAGAGGCCATACTCGGCCGTTTTGGCTCCCCAGGGGAAGGTGGCACGGCCAAAGCGCAGCCCCGGGCCACCGAACTGCAGCAGGTTGGGGAAACCGCTTTGGCGTTAACGAAGAGAACAGAAAGACTGAATAATGAGGAGCTGACAAAAAGCAGCAGACCACATGAGAAGGAATACAAAATAAACCCAAGCGGACCCGGGGCCGAGGGGGAGGGGAAGCATCAACACCAACACCATGCGCCTCCTGGCAAAGAGGGACATCGGAGCCAGGGCTGCGGTGACACACGTCCATCCCCAGCTCGGCCCCGGGAGTACTGAGGCAGTGGCCCCCCGGGGCCCAGAGGGACACTGAAGTGTGAGCCCAACCCCAGCCGAAGCGGGGAGGTAGAGAAAGAAGGGTTTTGCCTGTGGAACATTTATTTTACCGTGTCCCTGAGTCCTTAATTTGGACTATTGGGTTTTATTATTGTAACAGGACCAATGATTTGGGCTATTAAATTGTTAAAATCTTGACCGGACAATGAGTAAACCCTTGGCTTCACGTGTAAGGTGTGTTCCCCCTGGGGCCCACGAAAAGCTTTTGAGGGTAAGAGGCTGACAGCAAACGCTAACGGCACAGCAATGGAAGCGACAAGGACTCTCCTTTCAGTCTCCCATTCTGCAAAGCAAAATGTTGACCTCAGCAGTTGTGTGATAAAACTCCAACCCAACCCAACCCAACCCAACCCAACTGTTTTTTGAAGAGGGTACAATGCTTCAATGCCCCTCTCTCTCCCCCCCCCCCT